>NC_133425.1:14250500-14560000 GCF_049350105.2 Macaca mulatta | reverse complement strand
CCTCAGTAAGGGTCCTCTGAGATGGGTCTTGGAGGATGTGTAGATTTCCCTCAACTACCTGAAGAGCTTTCCCAAACAGCCTCTGCTCAACCATATCTCCTGAGGAGACCTTCCCTGCTTCTGCAGTAGTTAGCAATGTCAGAACAGTCAACAACCTCCATTTTCAAAATAAACATCTTTCATTTTCATTTTTTTTTTTTTTTAAGAAATAGAGTCTAGCTCTGTTGCCCAGGATGGAGTGCAGTGACACAATCATAGCTCACGTAGCCTCAAACTCCTGTGCTCAGGAGATCCTCCCACCTTGACCTCCCAAGTAGCTGGGGCTACAAACATGTTCCACCAAAGCCAGCTAATTAAAAAAAAATTTTTTTTTTAGAGATGGGGTCTGGCTATGTTGCCCAGGCTGCTTTCAAACTCCTGGTCTCAAGTGGTCCTCCTACCTCAGCCTCCCAAAGTGCTGGGATTATAGGAATAAACCACCATGCCTGGTCTGTCTAATCCTCTTTTCTATCCATCTTCTTTTTCCTCTTGATGAAAGATAAAGTATTCGTCACTGAGCAGACGTTACATCTGAAAACCCACAGGGTAAAGTTGCCAGGGGCAAACAGCTTGGTGGTGTTTAGGATACCAGGATTTGTTACAGTGGAGTGTCCTATAAATATTTCTTCCTCTGAGCTTCAGGCCCACTGGAGTTTGCAAATCATCAGATTCCAAAAGGTAACATGAAATTTGTTCCTAAACAGGTAAGAATCAAGTTATATGGAAAGATACAATGGTTTCCACTTCCAAAGTTTCGTCTCCTGCAGTGGTCTGGCACAATACTCAAATGACTATCATTAGATTATTAAGAACTGTATTCATCAGCTAGGGGCTGCCTTCACGAAGTATCACAGACTGGGAGGCTGAAACAACACAAATTTGTTTTCTCACAGTTCTAGAGGCTATAAGTCTGAGGTCAAGCTGTCAGCAATGTTAATTTTTTCTGAGTTATTTATCCTGGACTTACAGATGCCTGTCTTTCCCTCTGATTTCACATGGCCTTTCTTCTGGGTGTGTCTGTGTTCTAATTTCTCCTCCTTACAAGGACGTTAATCACATTGTATTGGGACCTACATTAATGATCCCATTTAACCTTAATTATCTCTTTAAAGACTCTATCTCCTAATATAGTCACATTCTGAGATACTAGGGGTGAGAACTTCAACATATACATTTGGGGGAGACACAATTTAGCTCATAACAAGGACATTGTCGCTATTGTTTATTCTTTGGCGAATTGCAAATATCATCTTTATATGCTGATACAACACCTGCAAACTATCTTAATTCATAAATAACTGAGCACATTCAATTAGTTATCAAGTCATTTTAACTATAACTCCAACATACTTTTGAAATAGGTTCTGTCATGGTTTGAGTTATATCCCCCAGCAAATTCCTATGTGGAATTCCTAACCTCCAGCCATCACAGTGTGACCTTATTTGGAAATAGAGCCTTTGCAGATATAATTAGTTAAGAAGAAGTGATGCTGGAGTAGAGAGGGCCTGTAATCCAATATGACTGGTATCCTTATAGAAAGGGGAAATTTGGACATAGGGATAGGCACGCAAAGAAGGAAGACAATGTGAAGACACCCAGGAAAACACCATGTGAAGAGGAAGGCAGAGATCAGGGTGATGAAGCAGAAGACAAGGGATGCCAGCAAATCACAGATTGCTGTGAGAGAAGGCATGCAACACATTTTCCCTTACAGCCCTCAGAAAAATCCAACTCTGTTGGCTTGCACTTCTAGCCTGACAATACATTTCTGTTATGTTAGCCACCCAGTTTGTGGTATTTTGTTATGGTAGCCCTATCAAACTAATATAGGTTTGCTTCTCTATATGCCTATCATTACTACTAAAATTGAGATCTTTGTTATTTCTCACCTGGTCTATTGCTATCAACCTTTGACACCATCGCCATTGCAAAACCTTCCCCTGCCATCTATCCTCTGCCCAGCTGCCTAGTGATCTTTCTAAAATTTGGTTGGGTTTGGTAGCTCATGCCTGTAATCCCAGCACTTTGGGAGGCTGAGGCGGGCAGATAACTTGAGGCTGGGAGTTTGAGACCAGCCTGATCAGCATAGCAAAACCCTGCCTCTACTAAAAACACAAAAATTAGGCCTGGTGGCATGCACCTGTAATTCCAGCTACTCGGGAGGCTGAGGCAGGAGAATCACTTGAACCTTGGAGGCAGAGGTTGCAGTGAGTGATCACACCACTGCACTCCAACCTGGGCAACAGAGTGAGACTCTTGTCTCAAAAAATAAATAAATAAATAAAATAAAATTCGAGTGTCCCCTTGTAGGAATGTTCACCACTAGTCTCAGGATATATTCCAAGATCGTCAGCCCAACAGACAAGACTCTTCATTAATAAAATAACTTCTCTTCCCTGAACATTATTTATCCAATGTTTAGATCTTCGAAGTTTCTTCTTAGTGTGCAGAATTCATTTGGGCATGAAATGAAAAGAATGACCCACTCCAAGGAAGCTATCAGTCAGAAGGTTTTATGACTATCTTCAAGGTTAGAGATCACCAGGGTCCCAGAGCAGAATTCTGTCTCCACTTAGAGTTTGTGTCTATAAAACCCAATTGTTTTGAGCTCTTGGCCAATGTATCTGACAAGCCAGCCCTTGACAGCTTTTTGGTCATCCATCCAGGGGGGCTCCACTGATGAAATTCTACCAAGGATGTAGCTTAACTCCAATGTTTTATGACTGAATTTCTCTCTCTCTCTCTCTCTTTCTTTGTCTTGCTGGTTATGCTAAGCACAAATAATCAGCTTCATTATGCTAGGTTAGAAGGATGCTCTTCCACAGAAAATTACCCACATCAAATAAAAAGCTATTCCATATGGCAGTCCCTTTCATCACAGGACCAGTTAAACCTTGACCACACAGTTTGCATCTGTCTTATTGGCTTGGATGTTTGCCAGTATGTTGGTGTTCTGTGTCTTCGGTGACAAATTCAACCTAGGAAATTCTTTGCAGGGCTTCGTTTATGCTTAGATTTTTCATAGTTCTTTTTGTTTTGTCCTTGGGGCAAACTGTAAACCTCGTAGACACTTCTCCTGGAAATCATTCAATAGGCACCAAATATTTATCAAACATCTACAATATACCAAGCACTCTATAGAACTCTAGGACTGCTGTGATTCTATAAAAGATGAGGCTTTTGACTCATTATTGAGTGGGTTTGTGTTTCAGTGCATTTGTCTAGCTGTGGGTATGAGTTATTCTGGAATAATACCCTGTTTGCCTCTCCTTACAGCTAGGAGAATAAAAACTGTTGTCTGTTGCCAGTTCACTTTTTGCCTTATTTCCTGCTGTGTCTCTACTCATCTCTTTCTCTCAAGTTCTCTCTCTCTCTCCAGCCACAATGTCATTCGTGTACATTCCAGCCACATTGTCATAGGTATATCCTCTGCTCTTCCCTCTCTATGCCTCTACTTCCCTCTACTCTTTCCTGGAATGCCCTTCCCATCTTTTATCATTCAGCTCAAGTCACATGTCTTCCATAAGGCTTTTTTTCTTTTTTAAATCTTTCACCTCCCAGTTAGAATTGCTCGTTCCCTACAGTTCTTTTGAGCTTTAATTTTTGTTTAAAATGCTGTTGCATTTTAATCTTCTTTTGTACTGCAGAAACCTGTTTACACTTCCGTCTCTAACAGAGAGGTTGAAGAGTCAAGTCAGAAAGTCAAATCTTGGCTCAACCATTCATCTAGCTGTATAACCTTGGGTAAACGCCTTAGTTTCTCTTTCCTCTTTTATAAAAGGCAGGATAAGGATGGCATTTGCCTTCGAGCAAATATTTTATTTCTCTTTCACATGTGACTCTGGCTGATGAGTTTGTACATAAGCAACATGTGACATTTTTAGGCTCAGCATTTAATTGATGAAGTCATATGCTCTCCAGAGCTCCCTTTCCCCTCTTACAATGCCAGGCAACAATGTTTCAGACACCATCTAGGAATGTTCCTGATAAAACATTCCAGAATATTCTGCTAGCCTGGTCCCAGAGTAGCAAACTCTCCAGCTGACTGTAGTAGACAAGCAGCATGAGCGAGAAATAAACCTCTCCTATTTTAAGCCTCCGGGACTTGGGGGTTGTCTGTTACTGCAGCATAGCCTAGACTGTCCTGACTAATGCAGAGTTATTGTGAAAATTAAGTATGATAATGTAAATAGAATGCTTGGTGATACTTGCAGCTGAGAAGTGTTTAATTACTGTCAATACCATTCATGAAGCACACCACGAGGTGGGGATGATGTCAATTCTGACTTACTTACGTACAGCCATTCAATTTCAGTATTATTTTTTGATGTGGTCTGAAAGATGCCCTAAGTGAAGAAGCGTTATTAAGTTAGCTATGTGGCCTGTGCTTCCTCTTAACGTATTGTTCTGTCTGAAATTAAGCCCTATAGCCTGTCTTGCACTTATTTACTTGGAACAATCAATAGAAGTACTTTATTAAGTGGTCTTGGTCTGAAAAGAATGTCAAGATTCTCTGAGGTGCCCTCTATCAGGTGGGCCATAACCTTCCATCACCCTGATGGCAAAGGAAAGGTGCACAGACAGTGCCTCCCAGGGGGGCTGTATCTCCCAGATGCAGATGCTCTTTGGTGTCATGTTTGGGAGAACTCGTTTTGGAGTCAGAGAGATCTGCATTCAGAATAGACTCCACCATTATCTGGCTCCGTGTACCTAGCGAAGCTGATTAACCTCTTGACACTACAGTTTTCTGTGCATAAAATGTAAGAAGGAATAGTGCCTATCTCATAAAATTGTTGTGAGACTCAAATGAGATAACACATATAAAACACTTGGCGAGGTGCCTGACGTGTAGTAAGCTCCCAATAAATGGTAACTATTATTATTACAGCAAGTTGCAGCTTAAACTACATTTTCTGCCAAGCGCTCCACAGAAGCCATTCAACTGTGAAGTTCCTATTACAACAGGAAGGAAAAAGAAGAAAGCAAGCAGGGACCTTCAGAGTTGGCTGGGGAAAGGGAAGATAAGTCTTCTGTGTTGTCTCTTTCCTGTTCATTACCTTCCCCTACAGAATGACCGGTAGGAAGCAAAGCACAAGTTCTTGACCTTGGGCAGCCCCCAAGAACTCCATCTAGGCCTGCAGGATCAGTTAAAGCCACAATAACAGCTACAATTTCAAAGTTTTTCTGGGGTCTTCCTGTGGTTTTGGGACCTTCTCTAGGAAGAAACAAACAAGCAAACAACAATAACTCTCAAATACGTTTTTCTGCAGTAGTGCAAAATCCATAATGACAAAGCTCAGGACAATGGGAAGTTAACTGTTTTTTATGTTCATGTGAACATAAAAACTTTTTTTTTTTTTTTTTTGAGATGGAGTCTCGTTCTGTCGCCCAGGCTGGAGTGCAGTGGCGCGATCTCTGCTCACTGCAAGATCTGCCTCCCAGGTTCACACCATTCTCCTGCCTCAGCCTCCTGAGCAGCTGGGACTACAGGCGCCCGCCACCGCGCCCGGCTAATTTTTTGTATTTTTAGTACAGACAGGGTTTCATCGTGTTAGCCAGGATGGTCTCGATCTCCTGACCTTGTGATCCGCCCGCCTCGGCCTCCCAAAGTGCTGGATTACAGGCGTGAGCCACCGTGCCTGGCTGGTTCTTTCTTTTTAAAAAAGTATTTATTTTTCTTTTATTTTAGATCAAGGGCACATGTGCCCGTTTGTTTCATGAGTGTATTGCATAATGCTGAGGCTTCTGGAAAACCCCTCACCCAAGCAATGAACATAGTACCCAGTAAGTTTTTTGTTTTGTTGTTGTTTTTTTTTCAGATGGAATCTCGCTCTGTCACCCAGGCTGGAGTGCAGTTGTGCAATCTCAGCTTACTGCAATCTACCCCTCCTGGGTTCAAGCAATTCTCCTGCCTCAGCCTTCTGAGTAGCCAGGACTACAGAACTCAGAACTAGCCACCATGCCTGGCTAATTTTTGTCTTAGTAGAGACGGGGTTTTGCCATGTTGGCAAGGCTGGTCTTGAACTCCTGACCTCAAGCCATCCTCCCACCTTGGCCTCCCAAAGTGTTGGAATTACAGGTGTGAGCCACCGCACCCAGCCTCTCCCTGCTTTTGAATTACCCAATGTCTATTGTTTTCATCTTTATGCCCATGTATACCCATTGTTTAGCTCTCACCTATAAGTGAGAACATGTGGTAATGGATTTTCTTTTCCTGCATTAATTTGCTTAGGATAATGGCCTCCAGCTGCAACCATGTTGTTGCAAAGGACATGATATCATTCTTTTTATGGCTGCATAGTATTCCATGGTGTATATATAGAGTGGTTCTCTTTGAATGAAGAATTTATTTGGATGTTATGATGATTTCACTTTCCTCTCCTGGCCCGGGACAAGAGTTTCCTTCATCCAGGAGGGTAAAGAAACAAAGACTCCTGAAGACTCTGTTCTGAGAGTAGGCCGTAGCCTCAAAGCAGCCAGGGTCTAAGCCAGAAGCAATCAAAGGCTGATTCTGGTCTATGCCTTATGTTCTAAATAAATTTTAATTGAAACATAGCTATGCTGATTTGTTTACATATAATATGCGACTGCTTTTGCATTACAGATAAAGTTAAATAGCTGCAACAGAGACATTAGGGCCTGCAAAATCCAACATATTTATAAAAGTTTTCTGAACTCTCCTCTAAGGTGAGAGATTACCAGTAAGGCATTTCTGACGGGATATGATTTGAACTAAGGAGTAGTGATGCCTGGTACCCAGTTTCACATGATTTCCTTTTTCCCTGTTTTGTGATTGCCCTCGTTGGCCTTTTCCTCTCCCAATCTTATTGCATTCAGGCATTGTCCTCCTCCTAGTGTTGCCTTGGAGGGCTGAGGTCTAGGGGTTTGGAGCAGAAAAGACAGGCAGAGAAGCCTGGAATACGATGATAAGGCCAGAAGAGGCCAAGAAGTGAGTAACATCGGAGTAGCACATGAGAGGGGCTGGCCCACAAGGCCATTACATTCAGGACCACTTTGATTTATGCATCGGTTGCTTATTGAACACCAGCTATGTGCTGAGCACTAACAGACTACTTCCTAGTGAGATATTCAGGAGAGGACCGAATTTCCTGCAGTGATGCAGAATGGGAGTGAGACCCTCCACAATTCCTGCCCCCTTCCTGTACATCCTATATAGAATCCCCTCCCTTGAGTCTGTGTGGGGCCAGCGAATGGGATTGGATATGGCTCCTATGGTTTGCTTACAAATCAATGGACTTCAAATTCATCAGAAGAGATATTATCTGGGTGGACTTGACCTAATCAGACGAGTCCTTAAAAGGGACAGAGCTCTTCCTGACATAAAGATAGAAGCACGAAGAGAACTCAATGCATCCTTGCTGGCTTGATAATGGTGTGAGGGCAGAATGTGGCAAGGATGCAGGTGGCCTCTTGGAGCTGAAAGCAGCCTTTGGTTGACAGCTAGAAAGGAAACAGGACCTCAGACCTGCAGTTGCAAAGAACTGAATTCAACAGTCTGAATGAGTTTGGAAGTGGATTTATCTCCAGAGCCTACAGGTTGGAACACAGCCTTACTGACCCCTCTATTTCAGCCTTGTAAGACCTGAGCAGAGGACCCAGGAATGCGATGCACGCAGATATGTAGAACTGTGAACGGGTGTTGTTATAAGCTCCAAAATGTGTGATAATTTGTTATGCAGCAATAGAGAACCAATACAGGGGAAATGAGTTGTTTTATTTGGATATTAAAGAAAGATTAGTCCCCGAAAGCTGAAAAACTTAGGGCTGATTTGGATAAACAACGGATCTCTCCGGGAGATACTGAAAACAGGTAGAGCGGATATAAAATGCAATTGAACTCTGGGTAACTTTGGGGGATAAGGTAGCTTACAGGGGTTATTTCTTCTTTTTGCTTTTCTCTTCCTTTGAACTTATCTCCCTTTTGTAATAAAACAAAAATAAAGAAAACAATCTCCAGGGTAAATGCAAGGCAGATGTCAGATGGCCAGAGGCTGGTGGTCTCTCTACAAAGTAAGTAGACAATTTCTGTACTGCCTGGAGGATTGAAGCCTTCACTCTTCTCAGGCAAACATTCAGATATCTGACCTCTGGAGCTCCTGGATGCTACTGTTCAGAGAAGATGCCCAGACCAATACCATCTTCAAGTCACTGACTCATAAAACTTCAAGCTGATCAAGCTCGTTCCTCTCATTTTAAGGTAAGGCAGCTGGATTCTTAGAGACACTACATTATTTATGTAAGGCCATACATCTGATTAGTGGTAAAATTAGGACAGGAATCCAAGTTCTGTAACTTGGAGTCCAGGTCTCTTTCCTCCTTTCTCCAAAGATACAAGAGGATCCTTTCATTTTATAGTTAGGAGGAATCTTAGCTCTACTTGGAATAAGACTCTCATCAGAAAGATGAAGAAATGGAGACACAAAGTTGGGGACAGAATCTCACTAAGATCACTCACAAGGTCATGAAAATTACAGGATCAGCATTCACATTTAACTTTTTAACCCAATTGTTTTTGTTGTTGGTGGTGGTGGTTTTTGTTTTTTGTTTATTTGTATTTGTTTGTTTGTTTTGAGACAGAGTCTTACCCTGTCACCCAGGCTGGAATCCAGTGGAGTGATCTGGGTGTACCACAACTTCCGCCTCTCAGGTTCAAGCAATTCTCCTGCCTCAGCCTCCCAAGTAGCTAGGACCGCAGGCGTGCACCACCATGCCCGGCTAATTTTTGTATTTTTGGTAGAGATGGGGTTTTGCCATTTTGGCCAGGCTGGTCTTGAACTCCTGAGCTCAAGTGATCCACCTGCCTCAGCCTCTGAAAGCACTGGGATTGCAGGTGTCAGCCACCATGCCCAGCCTAATTCAATCATCTTATATCAATCAGTGCCAATGTAGTTTTCTCCAGGCTATGTGAATGTTGATGGCATTAATAAGTAACTTTTGAATGTTGATGTATTCAGAAATAACTTAAAAAAAAATCATGACACTTGTAGCAAGGACAGGAACATATTTGCTACTTTGTGCTTTAGCCTGGAAGCCTATGTTACATCCTTGTAGCCTCACTGAACCTCTGTGCTGGCTCTAGGGGGAGCATTTGCAGTCAGACATCAGGCGCATTTTACTAGTGGGTTGGTCCTTGCGGGTGACCTGTGTTTTTGAGAGTGCTGTCTCCTGTGGCCACAGAGGCAAGAAAAGCTGACCAGCCCCACTTGTGTAGTGATTAGGTATATGCATTCAAAGCTGGTTCTGCAAAACCAGTCACTTATATTAGAGGATGCAGGCAGAAGAGTCCCACATAGGGCTTAGATCGCCACAAGAGCGTTTCCTGTGCTTGTCACCAGGGAGTTAGCATCTCCTCCACATTCTGCTGATCAGACATTTCCTTTAGTGTGGCTGGAAGCATTTACCCCAATATGGGATTCATTTGGGAAAATATGGCACAGAAGAGGTTTTATGAGATCTCAGGAGAGAGGTGAAGACTAGAATGGCCTGGAAGAAGGGAAGAGGACTAATATTCATTGATACTCACTGTGTGTCAAATATTGTATTGGGTTCTTTTATGTACAACAAAATAACATAGATAAAAATTTACCGAGTGTTTACTTTGTTCTATTGGATGAAGTTTGCATCTCAGTTTATTAGAGCCTGGTATAGTTTGACTCTGTGTCCCTACCTAAATCTCATCTTGAATTGTACTCCCATAATTCCCACATGTTGTGGGAGGGACCCAGTGGGAGATAACTGAATCATGGGGGCAGTTTCCCCCATACTGTTCTCGTGGTAGTGAATAAGTCTCAAAAGATTTGATGGTTTTGTCAGGGGTTTCTGCTTTTGCATTTTCCTCATTTTCTCTTGCCGCCACCATGTAGGAAGTGCCTCTCGCCTCCTGCCATGATTCTGAGGCCTTCTCAGCCATGTGGAACTGTAAGTCCAATTTAACCTCTTTTTCTTCCCAGTCTTGGGTGTGTCTTTATCAGCAGTGTGAAAAAGACTAATATAGAGCCCAAGGATGGTATATTGGAATTACAAGGAATGCAGAAAGTACTTGTTATCAGTAATAACACAGAGAAGAAATGACACTGTCTCTAGTGTCATTTGAATGTGGCAGATTCTCTCTTACTTGGCCTGGGCAAGGGATGAAGATTTTTAGCCAACTACATATTTTTATTGAAGGGAAAGGGCCAAGGATCACTTCAAGTGCTCCCTAGGTTTGCATTAATTGGTGCCAGTTTCATCAGTGTTGAAAATGATGTGGAAATGGACTTTCTCCTTGCATGGTATGTGTGAAGAGTCCAAGTCGGATCACTGCTTTCCTCTGAAGCAAAATCTAGCTGTTTCACTGGGAGCAGCTGTAAAACCATCATCTCTTGAGTGGAATCAATGTCTACGTGAGAGGATTTCACAGTGTTTGTCATCTGCAGAATCTCAGCTGTTCCTAAACAAGGCTGATTATGAAATGCCCTGATGCTGTGGAAGAAATGTGCACACGCTGAGGGGCAGGGGCATTTGGGTGTTTCTGAGGATGCTGGTGGGCTCCCAGTCAGCCCTCCAATTCCATCTTGGGTTGAAGGGTTGTGTCATTCTGGCTTCATTAATCAGGCTCCCTCAGCCATCCTGAACTTTTCTGTTTCTTTAATAAAAGACACCCTTCCTTCTGTGCTTTGAAATGGGTGTTTCTTCCATATGGAACATTTCTCTTGCCTTTCCTTACCCACCACTGCCCACTTTTATAACCTGTCTGTGCTAAGAACAAGCGTCTTCCGATCTCAGACCGAACATCCCTTCCTCAGGAAAGACATTTATGGTTTCTTCATCTCCCAAGACTGGGTTAGATCCTGTAATAACTTTCGTCCCCACTTCCAGGCATTTTACTCCTAGGTTGGAAGCTTTCTGTGAGGGGCGGGTCATATTCATCTGTTCAATATAGATTTCACTTGACCAGCATAGCACCAAGCACACAATCAGCCTACAGTAAACGCCTCCTGAGCAAAAAACTTTTTTTTTTTTTTTTTTTTTTTTTTTTTTGAGACAGAGTCTCCCTCTGTTACCCAGGCTGGAGTGCAGTGGTGCGATCTCTGCTCACTGCAACCTCCCCCTTCCAGGTTCAAGCAATTCTTCTGCCTCAGCATCCAGAGTAGCTGGGATTACAGGCGCCCACCACCACATCTGGCTAATTTCTGTATTTTTAGTAGAGACGGGGCTTCGCCGTTGTTGGCCAGGCTGGTCTCGAACTCCTGACTTCAGGTAGTCTGCCCCTCTTGGCCTCCCAAAGGTCTGGGATTACAGCCATGAGCCACTGTGCCCAGCTTGAGCAAACAGCTTTTATCCCAGGTTCTTATTCAAAATGGTTAACATAGTGTAGATTTCACTAAACATTGATGGAATAAATTGAACATCTAGAGTGGAGGTCAGCAAGCTATACGGTTCATGGGCCAAATCCAGCCTGCCACCTGGCTTTGTAAATAAAGTTTTATTGGAACACAGTTACAATCCATGGGCCAAATCCAGCCTGCCACCTGGCTTTGTAAATAAAGTTTTATTGGAACACAGTTACAATCATGCTTATTTGTTTATGCCTTGTTTACGAGTGCTCCTGGCTGCAACAACAGAGTTGAATAGTTGCAACAAAAATTGTATGACACATAGTGTCAAAAAGTACTTACTATCTGGCCAACCCTGGTCTAGATTATTTCCCTTCAAGTTCAGGAAGAGACGTAAGTAAACAGCCCCTCTAAATTACCTCCTCTACTTTTGATTTTTCAATCGTCTCTTATAACCACATTTAGTCTTCCCCCATGTCTTCAAACTCCAGAGTTCTAGACATCACACACTAAAAAAGGCTAAGGCTTAAAAACCAAAAATGCTTAGAAGAAAATAGTTGTTCTTAGGAGTTGTTTTATTTAGCTATTAAATGAAAGATTCGTCCCAGAAAGCCAAAAGCCATTCAAAAATATTTCTAGTTTTGAGATTTCTTTCATTGTCTGCCTAGTTCAATTGCACCAACTTCCAAAGCACAGATCGAATTTCCATCTTCCGGGAGGCCTGCTGTTCATTCCGTCTCTTAGTGCGTCTTCTTTCTTGGAGGTTATCCCTATAAAACTTAATGTTTGAGCCATTTATTGAGGGCTCCCTGGTGACTGCTGTTATGTTGTCTTATGCCATTATTTAATGTATATTAATTTTATTTTTCCAATTAGATGCTAAATCCTGGAGGGTGAGGTCGTTAAATACAGAGTTTGAACTAAAAGTTTTGTAAAGTGTAGTTTGCATCTTCACAAACCAGTTCATACGCATGGGCTTATATAAGATTAAATATCCACATTTCACTCAAGTTTTGCTTCAACTACTTACATAGAGCCTCCAGGCCCTTTAGAATGTTCCCAGTTTATTTCTGGGAATCTCCCAAGGTTGTTTCATTTGTGCCTCATTAATCAGGCTATTAGCTCTGGTCACTAAGGGAGGTGCACTGTGCTCTTCTTGTCCTGCACTGCTAGCCCACGTTGTTTCTTCTGCCTCTTGAGCTGGCTGAGGGTATCAGTGCAATCACACCGGCATGCTATCTTCTGTGCTCTCCAGGTCGGATTATTACTTATAGTCCTTATGGTGCTAAAGCCACATTGTGTAACTGTGAATTCATGCAGGAGGTGAATAAAATCATGCCACCTCTTTGCTGCTTTGCCATCTGGGCCACAGAACATCTCAGTTTGACCTACATCATCAGAGTCCAGCAGCTTCTGCTCTCTCCATGGGCCTGTGCAGGAGTCTCCGGGTTGAGTAACACAAGACCTCCATACTGGGGGGAAGTCCATTTGGTCATACGGAGGAGAAGCAGTGCCAGTCAGACCCCACGTGTTCCAGCCACTTCAGCCCATGCACCATGCATATGAGCGAAGTAGTTCTCTTGCATATGCAGTTTCAGCAGATGCCACATGGTGAAGAATGGAGGCTCCAGATATACAGCCCCAGGTGAGCCATTCCAACCATCTCCAGCCTTCATTACCCTAGACATTGTGGAACATGGACATGGGCTTTCAAATTCCTAATCCACAGAATCATAGGCATATTAAAATGCCGTTCTTTCATGCCATTAAGTCTGGGGCTATTTTGATATGCAGCAATAAATAATTGGAGCACTTCTTTCTATTTTTTTTTCTTGAAAGAGCCTGTAATAAATACATGTAGGTCAACCACTCTACTGACAAACCCAACATGCCTACACAACTCATATTCTCAGAAATAAACATAATCTAGCTTCTTTCAGGCTAGAGCCTCCACTTCAAAACATGACAGGTATCTGTTGAATGAAGGAGCCAAGGAAGGATTTAAACAAGAAAAGGAGGGAGGAAGAAAAGAGGCTCATCGTTTCAACAAAGAAAATGTGAAATGGGGTTTAAGTAGGGTATCATTGGCATAAACCTTCCCAAGTGATTTCAAAAAGTTCCACCAGCTTCACCACACCAAAGCTTCCAGCACCCTTTGTTTGATGCCAGCATTCGAGCATGTTGATAGGACCACCCACCATGCCCTCCTTCTCTGCCCATTGGCATTAACCTGCCCATTGTCTCCACTTAGGGAAGCTACATTCCACTTGTGGAAGCTCCACTTAGGGAGCTGTTCCTTGAGCAGGGATAGATCTCCCCATCCAGGCACAGGCTGTCTTTGCAGGCGATATCTACTGAGGTAGCCTGCAATGGTGGAGTCTGCCCAATGTGTGTGATTCCCACTACGATGACATTCAGTCAAGCAACTTCTGCTTTAGGAATGAGGGATCTAGTGGTGTTCAGCAGGTTGCAAGACACTGACAGTGAAGACTGGAAGAAAGAAGTGAATACACGATAATGAAAACCCAAAAGCTAACAAGAGAGAGGAAGCAAATAAACTGAGCAAGTATCTGGTTCCCAGTCTTGCTTCTCAGTCTGCCCATTTCTTGGCTCCAACCCAGTTCTCCCTTCTCCTTTAGTGGACAGATTCAGTCTCTGCTTTTTTTTTTTTTTCCTACTCAAAACATCCCAAATAACGCAAGTGACAAGAAGAGAAAGTTGGCTTCCATTCTCACTATCAAGTGCCTCCATCTCTAAATTCCCTCGAGTGACAAAACATATTCTAAAATATGAAACATGTCTCCTTTCCTTTTGTGAGTGCCAACCACCTTTCAACACATCATCATGAATCCTGTGCTGATGTTAATAGTCCTCTAAGTTCCTCAGAATGACTGCATCAATCCACGTCTTCTCCTGTTGCCATGCAGTGATATAAGCAGCAATTCCTCCAAAAGGTGCCCTCGGCAAGCAGGAAGTTATAGCCCTTGTGATTTTCTGTGTGGCCCCTTAAATTGTTATAAACAGACTTTCTCCATCTCAGTGAACACTGAGTTTTTATTTAAACATTTTCTTTTCTTCCAGAGATAACTTTAAGGAATTTATTCCAATTTCTTAGGTTTTATTCTTTCTTCCTTTTTCTTTCTTTCTTTCTCTGCCTTTCTTTCTTGCTTGTTCATCCTTCCTTCTTTTCCCTCCCTCCCCCTTCTCCCCTCCCTCCTTTCCTTCCTTCCTTCCTTCGTTCCTTCCTTCCTTCCCTTCTTCCTTCCTCTTTCTTTCTCTTTCTCTTTCTTTCCCTCCCTCCCTCCCTTCCTTCTTTCCTTTCCTTTTCCTTCCTTCTTTTCTTTTCTTTTCCTTTCCTTTCTTTTCTTTTCTTTTCTTTTTCAGAGACACGGTCGCCCAGGCTGGACTGCAGTGGTGTTACCATACTTCAGTGCAGCCTCGAACTCCTGGGTTCCAGCAATCCTCCTGCCACAGCTTCTCGAGTAGCTAGGACTACAGATGGGCCCCATTGTGCCTGGCTAACCAATTTCTTGGGTTTCTAAGTGGTTTCCACAGGAATAAACTTGTGAATCTACGTACCTTTGGGTGTCCCACATCCTCCCAGTATTGGAGAATTGGTGTCATATGATGGTTAAAATGTGGATCCTGGAGGTGGGATGCCCCTGTATGAATCCCTACTCTAGTGCTTATGTGTTGTATGGTCAGGAGTGAGATAATTAAGATTTTGAGCCTCATTTCCTTTCTAAGAATGGGGTAACAATTGTGTCTACTTTGTGATGTGGAAAGAATTGAATAAATTAATGCATAAACATGCCAGGTTCTCAGTAAGCCAATGATAAATGCTAGCTACTATTGTTATCATTTATAATTCTCTCTGTAAACCTTCACTTAGCTTGTTTCTTAACTTTGTGTGAATTTTATATTTTATGTTTTGAGGGTTTCCTTTTCATGTAGAATATACCTACAGAAGGGTGCACAGGTTATACGAGTATAGTTTGATGAATTTTCACAAACCAATAACAGTCATATATCCAGGCCCAGATCAAGAAAAAGAACATCACCAATGCCACGAAAGCACCTCACTTATGTCCCATTCTAGTCGCTACTTCCCAAGGGTAACTGCTATTTTGACTTCTAACACCAAAGATTAGTTTTTACCTGTTTTTGAATTTCATATCAATATAATCTTACAGTATGTACTCATTTTCTCATTTCATACAATATTTACTCTCGTAAGCAAATTAAAGTGACTTCCTTCTTTTTTTTTTTTTTAACAAAAGAAGGTTAGGTTACTGGATTTGCAATGAAATCAAGTCTTTAGATTTGTATATTAGTGAAATGATTAGGTAAAAGGATCATATCCATAGCTATTCAAATCTTTTTGGAAAATCCATTCTGTTTTCTAGATATTAGCATAATCTTAGGCTCATAAACAGAGTTCCACATTGTTGTTTTTGTTCCTTTTTGTCATGTGATTTAGGTTTTGTTTTATTTGTATTTAACTTTTAAGTTCAGGAGTATGTGTGCAGGTTGGTTATATAGGTAAACTTATGTGATGGGAGTTTGTTGCACAGATTATTTCATCACCCGGGTATTAAGACTAATACCCCCAATACTTATTTTTCCTGATCCTCTCCCTTCTCCCACCCTCTACCCTCCAATAAGGCCCAGTGCATGCTGTTCCTCTCCATGTGTCCATGTGTTCTCATCATTTAGCTCCCACTTATAAGTGAGAACATGTGGTATTTGGTTTTTTGTTTCTGTGTTAGTTTCCTAAGGATAATGGCCTCCAGCTCCATCCGTGTTTCTGCAAAGGATATTATCTCTTTCTTTTTCATAGCTGCATAGTATTCCATGGTGTATATGTACCACATTTTCTTTATCCAGTGTCAAATCAAGTTTAGCCTAAAGCTGCCTCCTTACATATTTAAGTTCAGCCTAAAGGTTTTTCTGTACGTCATGAACTATAACAAGTGGAGGTGTAAATCAATTATAGCCCACAGCTGTGGCAATCACTGAGTTATGGCCAATCAGATGTAGCCAACTGTTCGAATTGTGTTCAAATAAGGCAGACAGTGAGTTATAGCCAATCCAGTAGTTTCCGTGCTTCACTTCTATTTGCTGTACGTCACTGTCCTTTTGCTGTATACATATCTTGGTCCTGGCCAGGCACAGTGGCTCACGCCTGTAATCCCAGCACTTTGGGAGGCTGAGGCAGGTGGATCACCTAAGGTCAAGAGTTTGAGATCAGCCTGGCTAACATGGTGAAACCCTGTCTCTACTAAAAATACAAAAAATTATCTGGATATGGTGGCATGAACCTGTAATCCTAGCTACTAGGGAGAATCGTTTGAACCCAGGAGGCAGAGGTTGCAATGACTCAAGATCATGCCACTGCACTCCAGCCTGGGCAACAGAGCAAGACTCTGTCTCAAAAAAAAAAAAAAAAAAAGAAAAAGAAAGAACATGGCAATTAACCAAAATTTTCTTTGAGCCCCTACATGTCCGCTTCCCAGCTATGTGACATAGCCAGTCTTTTTACTTCTCTGAGCCTGTTTCCTTGTCTTTTAAAATGAGGCCAATAATATCCCTAGGGAATTCAAAGCCCTTGCTTCCAGGAATGCTGTGTGGGCATTTGTGAACTCCTACTGCATCCTGTTTTCAAGTCCATTTTCTCCCTGTATGCTAGAACTTACGCATCTGCTGGAGCTGAGCACCAATAACAAATTGTAATCATTAGGTCGAGGTAGTAATTTTTGTGGTTTGAACGTCAGGGTTTACTGGGTTATGCTGCTTTCACAACAGGACTTTTCAATGATTACAACACAGAGCAGTGGCCTAGGGTTTGTTTTCCTCCCATTTACTAAATTAAGAAGTAAAAAAAGAACCTGGTGATAAGTTTAAACTGTACACGTATTTTGGTACACCTATCTCCATCTCATTTGTTGGCCAAGTGTGATTTCCTAACCATGAGAAAGCAAAATTCAACTCCTGGGGATAAGACCATCGGAAGAACTTAATGAGATGAACCTCAAATGGTGGGACTCAGGAAAAAGATTAATCTGGTTACAGGAATTGCCTGTTGGCTCTGCAATTGACATTGGTTCCACCCATTGCTACGGTTGCAGGATGAGTTCAGTCAGTGGAATAAAGTGACCCAGGTTTAGCCTAGAAGTCTCATTACTTCTTTTCCTTAGTGTCCATAGCAGCAACTAGCCGATTCAGACATCTGGTAAACCAGTTTCTCCCAATATGTGTACTCACAACTCTCCAATGCAGCAACAACACATCAACACATCTTTTTTTTTTTTTTTTTTTTTTTTTGAGACGAAGTCTTGCTCTGTCACCTAGGCTATAGTACAATGGCACAATCTCGGCTCACTGCAACCTTTGCCTTCCGGGTTCAAGCAATTTTCCTGCCTCAGCCTCCCTGAGTAGCTGGAATTACAGGCACCTACCACCAAGCCCGCCTAATTTTTGTATTTTTAGTAGAAACAGGGTTTCACTATGTTGGCCATGCTGGTCTTGAACTCTTGACCTCATGTGATCCGCCCGCCTCAGCGGCGGATGTGCTGAGGATTACAGGAGTGAGTGACCGCGCCTGGCCAACAGTGCACATTTACCTAGAATCTCAGCATCAAAGACCCTTCCATTCGCTGTACAGCCCATGGGTCTTCATCCTTTGAAATGGAAATTCCTTGTTTTTAAGAGCAGGAAGGAGCTTCAGAAGTAGCTCCATCTGCTTATCTTACAAATGATAAAAAGAGTAGACGAATGACTTACAGAAGGTTAAATTTAGTGACAGGCTGTGTCTACTTAGATTCACTGATATTTGATCATAGAATTTTTCTCCAAGTTCCATGTGAAAATTTGAAGACCCTAATGGTGGTTTTATGAGTCTCTTTTTGTTGGAAAATGTTATGAATGCCTCCTCATCCTTCAGAGTCAGATTAAATGTTTCCTTTATGAAAAGTTCCCCAAGTTTTCATCTGATCTGGGTGAGTTAATTCCTTCTTTTTCTGTTCACTTAGAGCACTTTGTAATTCTGTTATACCATTTTATTTATTCATTCATTCATTCATTTCTTTCTTTATTTATTTGTGTATGCATTTCCAAAGCATATCACATTTTAGTGGAGTTTGTTATTTAACTGTCTTTCTCCTTTTTGTTTTTTGTTTGTTTTTATTTTGTTATTATTATTATTATTATTTTGGTGGCGGGGACAGGGTCTTTCTCTGTCGCCCAGATCGAGTACAGTGGTGTGATTGTGGCTCAATGCAACCTCTGCTCCTGGGCTACAGCGATCCTCCTACCCGAGCATCCCAAGTAGCTGGGACTACCAGTGTGCGCCACCACACCCAGCTAATTTTTGGATTAGTAGTAGAGATGGGATTCTGCCATGTTGGCCAGGCTGGCCTCCAACTCCTGGGCTCAAGCAATCAGTCCACCTCAGCCTCCCGAAGTGCTGGGATTACAGGTGTGAACCATCATGCCCGGCCTCCTTTTTGAATCTGAGAGAGCTGCCTGAAGTCAGGAACCACAAGAGGTTCATCTTTGTGTCTTGCACAGTGGTTATTAGCGAGACAGAGAAAGTGGGAGAAGGAGGGGAGGGAAGGAAGGGAGAAAGAATGTAGGGAGAGGGAAGGAACAGAGAAGAAAGGAAGAGAATGGAAGAGATGGTATGGACATCTGTTGTTTGTTCACACTAAGCACTAGCATTCCTTCCCCTGTCTCTAACATCCCTATTTTCATCGGGGAAATCAGCCCTCCCAATTCCCAGCCCGTTTAACTCATGTGGTGCTGACCCCTCACAGGGGTCAAATATTTTAGCATCTGTGGACAGTCTGGAAACATTCCCCAGGTTGGATATCACTTCTCATTGAGCAGAGAATGAGAGACTTTGCAGTTGAGAACCCAGAAAATGATTTCATACACATGTGGATCTCAGAAACTTATCCCTCTCTGCACTTACATTCGCGAATAGGCCCTGTGTATGCTCAGGGTGAGACTACTCAGAAAGGTAAAGAATATGGTGTGCCAGTCCAGGCATGGCAGAGATGAACTGGGATCGTCCCCTTCTCAAGGTTTTGTTTTTTTTTTTCACACCAGATGACTCTATTGTAGAAAATAATAGTTAAAATTTATTGATCTCTCGTAAGTGCTAAGAGGTTTGGATGCTATGACGGACCTACCTCAGTGTCCTTCCTGTAAATTTTCTTCCTCTTCCTAGTAGCAAATAACCCCTGAGTTTTATCTGGGCTCTGGCCTCCTAGAATAAAGTCTTTGTGTTCCAGTCTGTCTTGGAGACACGGGCAGTCATCTCTCTATGTTCTAACCAATAAAATATAAGCAGAAGTGTCTCATGTGACTTACAAAGTGTATCCTTAAAGAAAAGGGCTATACCCTGATTCTCCTTACCTCACCTTCATTTATTCTGTTGCTTGGAATTCAGAGGTATTGTCAAGGCATCTTTGCCAATGAAAATGAAAACAACAACCTCAGGATGGCAGAGCAACAGGAAGAAGCATCCTAGATCACTGAATGACCCCATGGAGCAAACAGGCCCTCCCAGCCCGGACTGCTAGCCTTTAGATGAACTGCTAGTTCATCTTCTTTGTGTTTAAGTCATAATTATCCTGTGCTTCTGATACACACAGGTGAATAAATTAACATGTATTATTGCATATGGCCATTGCTACAACTGTTGAAGAGAAGCTAAAGAAGAGAAGTTAATTACTCTGTCCAGGACCATACACCCGGATAGTGGCAAAGCTTCTTGCAGAGTCTAGTTTTGATTCACACAAAATTTGGGTTCCTAATCACCATGCTCAACTTCCATTCCCATTTTTTCTTTTATGTAGTGCCTTCTAGCTTTCAAAGTGTTCCACAATTCATTATCTCATTTAAGGAGGCAGGAATCATCATTGTCCCTACCAGCCACATCAAGTTGGGAGATTGGCTAAAATAATCCATTGAATCAGGGATGGATATGGGATGAAAACCCATGTATTTAGACTTTGAAACCTTGCCCTTTTTAGTCAATTCCATTAGTATGAATCTCCTAGAAGAACACTGGTACATCTACCCAGTACTCTACCAGCTTTTCCTAATTTTTTTTAACACTCCAAGCAACTCATTCTGGTTTTAGATTCAATGATATTAATGCCAATTGCTTCTTTTGAATTAACGTGTATTTGACAGAGGAAAAAATTGTTAGTTACACTTAAATCAGGCTATGGTCAATTTCCATCTCCCTCCCACAGATAGTATCTTTTTCACTAGGTTTATTCATAGTTTTTAACAGCGAAAGGGAATTTACTTTAAACACCAGCTCTTTGAGCAAACGAGTGATCTAATTCAGGCACAACCTGACAGGCTTTGTTTATTGAGATCTCAAAACATTATATAATTCTTATAATCAATTTAGTGTCCTTGAAAGAGCCAACTTAACTCTCCAGTGCTAAAGTTTCTGGTAAACACTTTTTTTTTTGGCATATTTTCCAAACTGTAGGTTCTAATTCTGTGTTCCAGTTAATTAGCACCATCTTTAATTTTAGACAACCCATATCTGTTAAGGCACCCAAAATGACATCTTTGTTTCCAAAGGTGGCTGTTTGTTGTGCCAGAAGGTGCTTAGCTGCTGAAATAAATATATGACGTATCATTTATGAAAAGCACTGTTGCTTCATTGGGCAGATGTCTCTTGGTGATGGTGACTAAATATAGCATGCCGATTTTAGGGCAAAGATGCCTGTAAATTTAAAGCATACTAATAAAACTATTGATTGGAAAGATGTCACTTTGATGTCCTCCTCACTGCAATTATAGAGATATGCAACATTTTCAGGCATGAGAATGTTTAACTCCTGAAGACTAAAGACCTATCCTAAACACATTTCCTATTAAAAATCAACTTTGAAGCTCTGTTCACCCAGAATAGAAAACTATGGGTCAAAGACTTGTTTCAGTCCTTTGCTGGCAGCAATGAAAACACATTCAGGAGAAAAAAAGGAAAGTTCTATGGGAGAGCCCATCTTCCATGCTACTAATACTACTAAAAATATAATTATTGCTACCATCTTTCAAGGCTTGTTATATGCTGGACACTGTGCTAAGCACTTTACTTATATTACGTGCTCATTCCATTCTCATAATATGCCTATGATCAGAGAAGATGTATTTACTGCAAAGTTTAAGTTTTGGGGCCCCTTCAGGTACAGCAACCCTTTCTGAAGCCCTAGCAAGGTGTTCACATGCTCACATACTTTTTTGAAAATTTGCAAAAGTAAAATGTCTTAACCGCAATGGTGTATGGCTGCTAATTCTTTCCACCTGAACTTCTGTCTTGTTACACATTCCCTCCTGGTAGTTGGTGCTGCAGAGGCTGGGAGCATTTTGAGATCCAGCTAAGACAATACATTAGGAATAGGGTTGGTGAGATATGTTTATGTGGGTTCTCAATTATTTCCCTGTATAGTTAAGTCACTATAAGCTGCCCTTGTATAGCTGAGACCAGAGAGTTCCCTGACTCCCCTCACAGGATGTGTGACAGGGGTGTGGATCCTCTGGTCACCACCACTGATCAAATCCCTTACAGGAGGTGAAGCATGCAGACGGACAGGTTCAGGAGCCCAGGTGGGCGTGTGTTACACTGGGCTCTTTTAGCCTTGCTGTCCACAGATGGCTTAAGTGTTCACCAGCTTAGTGGGCCCTCCACCTTTCTGCAAGGGCAGATAACAGAAAGTTTCTGTATCTCAAGCTCTTGTCCAGCATTCTGAAAAAATTGGGGCACACAAAGACTTGAAGGATGAATGCAGGGGTTTTACTGAGTGGTGGAGGTGGCTCTCAGTGAGTTGGATGGGGAGCTGGAAGGGGGATGGAGTAGGAAGATGATCTTCCCCTGGAGTTTAGCTGTCCAGTGGCTGAACTCCTCTCTGACTACCCCCAGCCAAACTCCTCTCAGTGTTCAGACGTCCCTTCTCTTCTGTCTTTTCCTGTCGTGCCATTCTACCACTTGTCTGCTTGTCTCCTCATCTGGTCATCTCCTGCTTCTGGAGCCTGGGGTTCAGGGTTTATATGGGTACAGGATAGTGGGGTGTGGCAGGCCAAAAGGCAACTTTTTGGACATGAAACAGGAATGCTTGTTCTCACTTAGGGCCGTGGGTATCCTACGGTGGGGCCTTTGTCAGGAAACCTCCCTCTTCTACCTGGTATTTCCCTGTCTCCCATCCGTATCATAGGGATGGCTTCTAGGAATACTTCTGCCACCACTCTGTTTACTCACTTGGTATCTTGATACCAACAGCAGGGCTGGGGCTGGTATTGCAATGGGAACTGTAGAAATGTAGGTACAGAGGAGAAAACAGGTTTGAAATGTATGAAGGCAAAAGTTAGGCTGTGGGAAATTCTTCTAAAGTATACAACTCATATATGAAACAAGCCTGTTAGAGTTTTCCCAAGTTTGATGGCAATCATAAAAATTTATACAACATTAACAACGAAGAATTGTGGAGCTGAGAGAAAAATTTCTGAGTCATTGATAATATTAAAATTTTATCAACCATGCTAGAAAAAATAATTCTTTATTCTCTCCATCGAAATAATACTACAAAATTATTGTCATATGAAGACAGACCATGCAGCCTGAACAAAAAAGACAAAGTATTGATTTTATTAGTCAATTATTAATAAAAACTGCTATTTAAAAATGTTTTGTGATGTTTGGCATTTATCAGTTTTTAGTATTTGTAATCTGCTGTGGCTTTCTTTCCTTTTTATTCTAAGTAAATATTCATTTTTATATCGACTTTTATATTTTAATTTTGTATTCTTTTACTTAAAAAGTGTCTATAACATAATATAACCTTCATATGCCACAAATGTGTAAAAATGACTTAAACAATAGAGATTTTTCTTCCTCATATAATAAGACTTCTATCTAGAGATGTCTTAGGTAGACATCCAAGAAACCCTAAACAGCTTCTGCACAACAAAAGAAATTATCAACAGAGTAAAGAGACAACCTACAGAACGGGAGAAATCAAAGAGAAGCCATCCAGAACCCTGACCATGTACACACGTTGAGTTAACTCTCTCATATAATAAGACATCTATCTCTAGATCTATAAGACATCTAGATCTCTACATGGCTTCTCTGTGATTTTCTTTGCTTTCTCCTCATGGTTGCAAGAAGGTTGCTGTAGCACCAAACATCACTGAATTAAACAATAACGTCTACAATTATGAAGAAAGTAAGATGTGCTTCCTCTTCTCAAGTCTCTCTTTTTCATCAGGAGGAAAACATCCCCCCACAGTTTAGAAATGGCCACATGGCCTAACCTAAAGCAGTCATTGATAAATGGGTGAAGGATTATTATGATCAGTGTAACAATACGAATTCATCCCCTTAGACAGGACACATTACCCTGAATATCTGAATGAAATGCTCGACTGTCAAAGAAGAAGGAATGATTATTGGTTAGGAAACCAACAGTGTTCACTGCTCAATAGCATCACAGCTATAAACTGAACAGTTGTGTCCCCCTCAAAATAGACATGTTAAATCCTAACAGTCAATGTGATGATATTTGGGGGTGAGGCATTTTGGCGTTTATTAGGTCATGAGAATAGAGCCCTCATGAATGAGATTCCTGCCCTTAAAAAGAGGCCCTATAGAGGTCCCTGCCTCTTCCACCATGTGAATGCACTAAGCCTCCTTATAAGGAGCGGGAGAGAGACCAGAGCTGTCTCTCTCTGCCACACGCAGATACAGCCAGAGGGCAGCCGTCTACAAATCAGGAAGCAGATCCACAACAGACCTCGAATCTGCCTGCACCTTGATCTAGGACTTCTTGGCTTCAGGAATGTTAAGAAATAAATTTCCGTTGTTTATGAGCCACCCAATCTATGGTAGTTTGTTGTAGTAGCATGAATGGACTACAGTAGCCCAAGTCATGAGTTTTTTATTTATTTAATTAATTTATTTATTTATTATTTTTATTTTTTATTTTTTTAAAATTTTTTAAATTTTTTTATTTTTAAAATTTATTTATTATTATTATACTTTAAGTTGTAGGGTACATGTGCATAACGTGCAGGTTTGTTACATATGTATACTTGTGCCATGTTGGTGTGCTGCACCCATCAACTCGTCATTTACATCAGGTATAACTCCCAATGCAATCCCTCCCCCCTCCCCCCTCCCCATGATAGGCCCCTGTGTGTGATGTTCCCCTTCCTGAGTCCAAGTGATCTCATTGTTCAGTTCCCACCTATGAGTGAGAACATGCGGTGTTTGGTTTTCTGTTCTTGTGATAGTTTGCTAAGAATGATGGTTTCCAGCAAGTCAGGAAACAACAGGTGCTGGAGAGGATGTGGAGAAATAGGAACACTTTTACACTGTTGGTGGGATTGTAAACTAGTTCAACCATTATGGAAAACAGTATGGCGATTCCTCAAGGATCTAGAACTAGATGTACCATATGACCCAGCCATCCCATTACTGGGTATATACCCAAAGGATTATTTTATTTATTTTTTATTGAGATAGAGTTTCACTCTTGTTGCCCAGGCTAGAGTGCAATGGCACGATCTTGGCTCACCACAACCTCTGCCTCCTGGATTCAAGTGATTTCCCTGCCTCAGCCTCCCAAATAACTGGGATTACAGGTGTGTGCCAGCACATCCAGCTAATTTTAGTTTTAGTAGAGGCGGGGTTTCTCCATGTTGGTCAGGCTTGTCTCGAACTCCTGAACTCAGGTGATCTGCCCGCCTCAGCCTCCCAAAGTGCTGGGATTACAGGCATGAGCCAGTGCACCCGGTCTGTGGTCTCCTTTTTGTACATGAACATGTGAAGGCTTAATGATCTAAAATGATATACCCAAAGTCACACACCTAGAAAGTGATGAGGTCAGAAAATCCTAATGTGTTGGACTCCCAAACCCAACTAATGCCTTACACTATGTGACAGCCTTCTCAACCTGCAAGGACATGTTTCTGATGCATACTCATAAGTTGTAGAAGTCTGAGGGGCGTGGTCAAGTGCTGAGGAAGGACTACAAGACAGTACAAAGTAGAATGTCCTACAGCAGCAGGTAAAAATAGGATGCCCTGGATCTGAGTCTAGAAAGCACATTTCTTAGGGATTAACATCCTAGAGGGGACCCCAAAGTCAAACTGAAAATGGGAATCTATTCCAGGTAGCCAGGCAAATAACACGAACCTGGGTTCAGAACCAAAAATGGGGTTGAGAAGACAGGAAATTTAAGAGTAAGATTGGCTCTGATTCTTGGTTAATTAAATGGATTTTAGAGACAGTGTGTGAGCTATTAGATTTTGTACAAAGTATTAACAAGATTATGCTCACAAGCCTCCACAATGTCATGGTTTCCTACCCTCTGCCTCTTCTGATTGCCCAAAGATGCTTGGAAAATGCACAACTTTTGGTGAATTTTCACAAAAAGTCAAAGAGTGGCATATCTGGGCAGCTGTTAAAAAGGTGTTGTCAGATGCAGAGTTTGCAAATACTTTCTCCCATTCTGTAGGTTGTCATTTACTCTGTTGATAATTTCTTTTGGTGTGCAGAAAATTCCTTTTTCATTACTTGAATTAGGTCCTACTTGTCTATTTTTTGTTTTGTTGCAATTGCTTTTGGAGACTTTGTCATAATTTCTTTGCCAAGGTCAATATTCAGTAGCAAAGACATGGAATCAATCTAGATGCCTATCGATGGTATACCAGATAAAGAAAATGTGGTATGTGTACACCATGGAATACTACACAACCATAAAAAGGATGAACTCATGTCCTTTGCAGCAACATGGATGAAGCTGGAGGACATTATCTTGAGTGCATTAATACAGGAACAGAAAACCAAGTATTACATGTTCTTGCTTATAAGTAGGAGCAAAACATTAGGTACTCATGGACATAAAGATGACAACAATAGACACTAGGGACTACTAGAGTGAGGAGGAAGGGAAAAGGGTTGAAAAACTAACATGCTTAGTGCCTGGGTGATAGGATCAACCGTACCCAAAACCTCAGCATCACGCGACATACCTAGGTAATAAACCTGCGCATATATCCCTGAACCTAAAATAAAAGTTAAAAAAACAAACAAATGTCATTCCGGTTCTGGGGTTCCTTCTGTCAGAAAATCTCTTGCAGAGCAGCTGCTTTCCAGGGAGCATATTTCTATTTTCTGGGTGAGTGCACATTGCACAGAATGCTTCTGAAACGCTTCCACATCTGATTTCCCAAGGCAGCCTCCTACCCTGTGGTCCCACGTAATTAAGGGCACGAAGGGGTCTGCTTCCTTTCACTAGGACTGGGCTTCTTTTGCACCATGAAAATAACATATATGGAATTGACTAGATGATTAAATCCAGATTTCATTGCAATTATTGACAAACCAACCAATTATAGGATAATAAAGATTTGTCTACTTTTGCTACACTATAGCCATCCCCATATTCTCTTTGAGGGGCAAGACCCTTTGCCCAATGTGTGTCTTTTGCATGAGAGGTTAATTCCAGGTAACCACCATCCACCATGGAAGCTGAAGGGATGCAGTGTCTTCTTCCTGCCTTAGGATAATTAGGAGGTAATGTTTGAATGGATTCAGCAGTCCCAGGCATCACATCTATGACTGTGTCCAGAGGGACAAGTAGACTATCTCTTTCAGGATGTCCCTCTTAAGAACATGGAAACCTACCTTAAAAGCTCCCTAGAAGATGCTCTCTTGTCTTAATGTCCATTGCTAGATCATATGTCCATTTCTAACTAGTTACTTATAACAGAAAAAAGTTTTAACATTATTGACTCAGGCTGGCCACTTGAGATAGAATGGATGTTTGAGAGTCATCCCTAAAGACAATTACAGAATCTCTTTCAGTGATTACCTATTTGTGTTAGGATATAGAAAAAAAAATACCTAGCATAGCTCACAAGGATGCAGTCCCTATATCCCCACCCATCTCTCCAGCTTCATCTCATAAGATGTCCTCCCTCCCATTCTCTGCGCTCTGGCCACCCATAGCCTTTGTCCCATAATCTCACCATATACTTCCTACCACAGGACCTTTGCATGCACTGTATCTCTGCCTGGAATTACCTTCCCTTCTCTCTTGGCCTAGTTAACATCTACTTATCTTTCATCTCTTAACTCAGGCTTCCCTTCCTCAGAGACTTACTTCCCTGATGAGGCCAAATTTCCCTAATATATGACTTCAAAACATTGAAAACTTTCAAAATTCTGTTTCATTTTTGTAGTTCTCTGCATACTTATTAGATTAACGTGTAACTCCTCAACTAGACTGTAATCTCTGTGAGAGCATAGAAGCTGTCTATTTTATTCCTACGCTCAGCAAAGTGCCTGGCTACATACAGATACCCTAGATACACCGTTGTTGTTATTGTTGAGTGAAGAAGGGAATTTTAGGTGGTGGGGGATCACATAATTATAATAATAGAGAAACAACAAAATAATAGAGGAAAGTTCCTGACATGAGCTTAGGGTAAGCAGAGCCTGAGTTTGAATCACGACTCTACCATTTACAAGATGTGCCTTTTGGTTTAGTTATTTGCTCTTGCCATATCTTGTGTTTTTAGAGAAGAAACATGAAACTCTAGCTTTATACGGTCACAGAAACATCAGAGGACCCACCCAAACATCAGAAGACCCACCACATTTATGCCCCTTCTTTTCTAGGGGAGGAAACCGAGGCCAATGCAGGTAAAGTGACTTGCCCAAGAATCCATAGCCAGCTGGTACCAAAATGCTCATCTACAAAATTGCATTTGTCATTTCTCCATACATCTTTTCAAGAGTGCCGTCTCAGACCCTGAATTAGAAAGGCATCACTCTGTCCTCAGATCCTTACACAACCTACTCAGAAGATGATTTCATGTTAATAATGTGCTTCCTTCCTTGTGAAGGCATAAGTGTGATGACTCTTTGCCGCACCCTCTAATGCTATGATTAAGTGCTGCTTTTGAATTACTATCTCCATTTCCAATACTGTGTTTTGAAGGTGTCAAACCCAATAGAGATCAGGGATAATATTCCACATGGGATTAGCATGGTTGCTACTTGAAGTGCATTCTGCAGGGGATGCTCTTCAGTCCTGATCCTCCAGAGTCACCCATTCATCCATTCATCCATCCATTCATTCATTCCACAAAGATATACTGCATGCCTACAATGCTGCTCTGAACTCAATTTATGATTACAATCAGGAATAAAAGAGCTATTGAAAAATTAGGTCCTAAAAGGCCATTCAAATTTATTTCTAGTTTATTTCTGATCATGCAGCAGGGGTCTGAGGAAATAGACATAGGGCAGGCAAGTGTTGATAATAGAATCAAGAAATTCTCATGGAGCATTGTGGGTCCATATTAGTCGTCTCAGTCATTTATGGTAAAATGCAACAGACTGGGTGGCTTACAACAGGAATTTATTTGGTTTCTTTTTTTTTTTTTAGATGGAGTCTCGCTCTGTTGCCCAGGCTGGAGTGCAGTGGCATGATCTCAGCTCACTGCAACCTCTAGCGATTCTCCTACTTCAGCCTCCTGAGTAGCTGGGACTACAGGAGCGCACCACCGCGTCCGGCTAATTGTTCTGTATTTTTAGTAGAGACGGGGTTTCACTGTGTTAGCCAGGATGGTCTCGATCTCCCGATTTCGGGATCCACCCACCTCAGCCTCCCAAAATGATGGAATTATGAGCGTGAGCCACCACGCCCAGCCCCGAAATTTATTTTCTAACAGTTCTGGAATGTGGTGGTTAATTTGATACATCAACTTGACTGTGCTAAGAAAAACCCAGATAACTGGTAAAACTTTATTCCTGGGTTTTCGTCTAGGGAGGTGTGATATGGTTTGGCTCTCTGTCCCCACCAAATCTCACGTCGAATTGGAATCCCTAATGTTGAGGGTGGGGCCTGGTGGGAGGTGATTGCATCATGGAGGCAGTTTCTCCTGAACAGTTTAGCACCATCACCCTTGGTACTGTTGTTGCGATGATGAGTGAGTTCTCAGGAGATCTAGTTATTTGAAAGTGTTTAGCACCTCCCCACTCTCTTTCTCCTGCCAGGTAAGAAACCTATTCCCACTTTGCTTTCCACCATGATTGGAAGCTTTCCTGAGGCCTCCCCAGAAGCAGATGCTGCCATGCTTCTTGTACAACCTGCAGAACTTTGAGCCAGTTGAACCTCATTTCTTTACCAATTACCCAGTCTCAGGTATTTCTTTATAGCAGTGCAAGAACAAACTAACACAGGGTGTTTCTGGAAGGGATAAGCATTTGAATCAGTGGACTAAGAAGACCACCAGCCAGTCGCAGTGGCTCACGCCTGTAATCCCAGCACTTCAGGAGGCCGAGGTGGGTGGATCATTTGAGGTCAGGAGTTTGAGACCAGCCTTGCCAACATGGCAAAATGCCATCTCTACTAAAATGTTATTAGGAAAATCATAAGGAGGACTGATGTTTAAGTCAGGAACTGAAGAATGAGAAGGAGGGAGCCATGAGAAAGGGGAAGAGCTTTTCAAACAAACACCCCAGCATGTGCAAAAGCCCTGAAGCAAGAATTAATGGAGTGGTTACATGATGAATAAGAAATACAATCCACATGCCAGATTTCGGCTCACTGAACAACCACTCTATTTAGGCAACATAAACCTGAAAGAAGATTTGAGTCTAGTCTGTCTGAGAGAAACCAGGTTATGCCATGAGCCCTTAAGATTGATTTTTGGTTAGGGGAGGGGTTGGCTAGTGGAGGACAGTGTCTCACTTACTGTGGTGTAATCTCAGTTCACTGCAACCTCCACCTCCTGAGCTCAAGTGATTCTTGTGCCTCGGCCTCCTCAGTAGCTGGAATTACAAGTGCACACCACCACTCCCAGTTAATTTTTGTATTTTTAGTAGAGATGGGGTTTCACCATGTTGCCCAGGCTGGTCTCAAACTCCTGACCTCAAGTGATCCACTCGCCTTGGCCTCCCAAAGTGCTGGGATTATAGGCATGAGCCATTGTACCCGGCCAAGATTGATTTAGTTTGTGTTTCTATTAAGAGGAGACTGCTGGGCGCGGTGGCTCACACCTGTAATCCTAGCACTTTGGGAGGCCAAGGTGGGTGGATCACGAGATCAGGAGATCGAGACCATCCTGGCTAACACGGTGAAACCCAGTCTCCACTAAAAATACAAAAAAAAAAAAAAAAAAATTTAGCCGGGCATGGTGGCGGACGCCTGTGGTCCCAGCTACTCGGGAGGCTGAGGCAGGAGAATGGCGCAAACCCAGGAGGCGGAGCTTGCAGTGAGCAGAAATGGTGCCACTGCACTCCAGCCTGGGCGACAGAGTAAAGATTCCGTCTCCAAACAAACAAACAAGCAAACAAACAAACAAACAAAAAGAGGAGACTCATCCATTTGGAAGATTCAGGTACTGCAGAGTTTGAGCTTCTATGTGATGTTAGTATCTGAGGCCTCCACATAAAATCACATCTTATAAACGCTTCTAATTCATTACATCTTCCCCCTCTCTTGATCACAGAAGATGAAAAGCATGAGTCATGCGACTTAGAATGTGTCATAGTGTTATATTTCAGGGCCGTGTTTCAAATAAAAAGATATTAATTTTTTTTTCTGAATATAATGAAAAAGTTCTAGCTCCGCTCCTACCATTGAGGTGACCCTAAACATGCTACCTAAACTCTCCAAACCTGATTCTTCCTCTTTGAAACAGCTGTAGCAATACCCACTCTGCCCAGACCATATGGCGTTTATGAGAATTGGTTCCATTTAGTTCAATAAGCGTGTATCAAGCACCTAAAAGTCAAGCACTCATTTGACAAATATTTATTGACTCCCTTGCTACAACGTCCCAAGAACTGTCTTAGGTTATGGAGGCACAACAATAAGAAAGACAGAAACAGCCCACCTTCCAAGAGCTTATGGTCTACCAGGAAAGACGGAACATTAAAGCATAATAGATACGCATTTAAAAGCTAAATGAGACGATGCAAGAAATAGCAAAGGTATTTACGCTTGTAAACCAAGTTAAGTTTGATTGCCAGCCTGGCATCTCTGCGTGTCAAACCATTCAGTCTCAGACACCATTAGGGCTCAGTCCCTTAATGTCGGACTTTGCAGAAAGAAAACCTCAGTTTCAGCCTTATGAGTCCTTGAGCAGAGGACTTATGCTGTGCACAGAGTCCTGCCCTATGGGGCTGTCACGAGATAATAAATTGATGTTGTTTTAAGCCATTAGATCGGCAAACTTTCTTTGGTCGACCCCAGTTTCTGCTGAGCACTGTATTGTCCAAGCCTGCATGGTTCCTGAAGTTCACTCGAGCTGTTGTTTCCGTGACACCTAGCAACAGGCATTCTTGATGCCTGAGAGCCCAGAAATTGGGGCTCAGCTCCTCGTAGGTGCACCAGCCCTCCAAATTCTTATGGCGAGCACAGGTCTGCATGTTCATGGAACCTGCCAACCTCTGTCCACCATCCTTCTGGAGGCGCATCTCATAGCCAGACTGCAAAGCCACACTCCTCCTCATCATTCCCCTTCTGGGATTTCACTAGAATTTCTTAGCATTTCATAAGATAAACCAATCCCCTACACACACACACACACACACACACACACACACACACACACACACACACACCAGATTCTGCTTTTGCTTTAAAATGACGGTAGCAGAGGAAGGGAAAGGCCCTATGGACTCCTTGGGAGTCATTTGTGTGCAAGTGAGGGGCAGTGTATAAAAAGAAAAGCATTGCTGTCTCTCACTTGTCCTGATTCTTCTACAGCAATGAAATACGAATAAATATCTCAATGTATTTCCCCCACCATATTAGCGGTGACACAATACTGTCCTAAGTGCTATGGTATGGAAGAACACGGTGCAAAGAGAGTACATTGCAGGGCCATTAGCGTTTCCTACTGGGCCCTAAGGAAGATTTACTGGTGGAAGTGGCACTTAGAGCGAGAGCTAGGGAGAGAGAAAGAGAAAGCCAAGTCAGAGGATCCTGAGTAGGGTAAAGGCTTTGGGAGAAAGAAGACTTCATGGGCTGAGGAATAGAAATACTTAGGTGAGTTCTCTTGGCTGTATGTTTCTTCTCATATCTTTCACAGGAGGCAATCTGAGATATCTCAGGTGATTGCAGGGTGTGCACGTGGCATCTCTTGATTTTCTTAACAGTTTGGCTGCTGAATCTCCATTATAATTAATATATTTATAATTAATTATAACTTATAATTAATTATAATTAATCTCCATATAATTTAGCACAGTGAATTATACCAAGATTAAGTTAAGCAGATAATAGACTTAAGCAGATAATAGACTTATATGTAGTACAATTTAATATAAGGAGCAATAATGTGGGCTCTAGCATCTTTTTTCCAAGGATGCAGGTTGATCTCACTTACTGTATTCAGCAGGACACACTGCTCTGTGGTTTCAGTGAATGTCACTCCTGAGTAGGGCAGAGATGGAGGAAGAGAATGTGTTATTGGCTCAAAGCTGAGAGAGAACATAGAACGTTTGAACTGAGTGTGGAATGGAGAGAGAAGAGGGTAGGGGGTAGGAGATAAGACTGAGCGAATAGAAAGGTCCAGGCCAGAAAAGGTCACGCAAGCCCACCTAAAGAAATCCCATTATTTCTGCATCAGTCAGCTTTGTTGGCCATAATTCTGCACAGCAAAGACCTCTCAAACTCACTGACCTCTGTAAACAAGCACATTACTGCTGCTTGTGGGTTTGTAGAGAGGCTGTATCTCTTCTGGGTTTAGCTGGAATCTGCTAGGTTTGAATCCAGGCTGGGCATTGGGACTGTCTCCTCATTCTCTCTGGACTAGCTTCTATCTGGGGTGTGTTTTTCTCACGGCAGATGGCAGAAATGCAAGAAGGTGAGTGGAAATACGTAATGCTTCTTGCAGCCTCAGCTGGGAACTGGCACATTGACAATCCCATTCAAGTTCCATCCGCCAAGGCAAGTCACATGGCTAACCCAGTGACAATGGGGTGGAAGGTCATATTGCCCACAGTGGGACATGCCGTAGAGGACCGTGCAAAGAGCTTGAGTGCATATGTCTAATTCAGGGAAAGAGTAAAGAATGGGAACAATGACCCAACTTGTCACAGCATCCCAGGGATAATAGAAACCTATGCCAGGATTTCAAGGGGAGCAGTGAATAAAATGATTAGATTAGCAAAACACTATGCTAGTATGATATAGACACAGCCAGCCACCTTCAAGCCTTCAAGAGTCCTAAGCAGTGTATCACTCCCTCCTGACTCTCAGTTACTCATGGTCACTGGAGTCCCAAAGCCGTACTACCTAAGCCAAGGCTCACGCCGTCTTTTATAAACTTCTCCTCCATCCTCTAGCCAATGTCCCTGATAGGACTAACAACCTAATAATCACAAGAGTCCTGTTCACTTTGGGTTATTCAATTCAGGTGGCTGACACAGTGCCCTTCCTCCCCAAATCCCTACAAATAACAAAAACAATAGTATTAAAAAGGAAACATCTATAAAGACATCACTGAAAGCAAGAAGGGGGTGACATCAGTGGATCAGACACAATAAGAAATTCAGACAAAGTAGACAGGATCTGATGGAAAGAGGGAAAGTTGGTGAGAGGTTTGGGGAAAGGACTGGCTACACAATTTTTGGGGCCCGATGCGAATTGAAAAAGTTGGGCTCTTGTTCAAAAATTAAGAACTTCAAGATGACAATGCAGGAGAATTAAAATAGGAGTGAGCCCTGTGTGACTGCACAGGTCACACACCCATGGAGTTGGCCCCGCTTGGGGTATTTTGATCCCCCTGACAGCGGATACAGTGAGCAGGAGGGTGTCAGGAGCAACCATCTGTGTGATCAGTTTGGAGCAGGTTTGGAATGGGGACGGCTGATTGGTTCAGGGCCCACCTTCCCCCAGGCCTGAAACCCACCATGTGTTTCCCATCAGTGGGCAGAATTGGTTCTCCCAGCCTGGGGCCTTGTATCGGTTTCCAAGGGCTGCTGTAACAAGACACCATGAGCTGGTTAGCTTAAAAACAAGACATTTATCATCTCCCCGTTACGGAGGGCCAAAATCAAGGTATCAACAGAATTAGTTTCTTCTAAGACTGTGAGTAAGAGAATCTCTTCCATGTCTCCATCTTGGCTTCTCGTGGTTCGCAGGCAGTCTTGGGTGCTCCTTGGTTTATATTAACAGAAGCAGATGGTCTCTGCCTTTTTCTTCACACAGTGTTCTCCCTGTGTGCATATTTCTGTGTACAAATTTCCCCTTTTTATACAACACCAGTCATATCGCAGCCTCCACAGCAAATCGATTTTATTTCTTTAACCTCTTAATGCAGTGGGTGTTGGGACTTTGGAGACCTAAGACCTATGCTTTAGAGTACATTATTGTGAGCCTACGTTAATCAGAGGGACTGTGTGAGTTCCAAGTGATCTGGAATGCTGCCACCTGCTGATTCCATGCTGTGGTCCCTGGGCTGTAAAATGGGGCCCTAATTTAATTCAACAAAAGATCTGTATTCCTTCAGTAGGCGAATCAATAAACTGTGGTACATCCAGACAATGAAATATGTTTTCTTTTTTAAATGTATATATCTAAGGTGTACAATATAATGTTTTGATATAAACGTACATAGTGGAATGCTTTCCACTTTTACCATGAAAAATAGACTACTATCTAGAACTAAAAAGAAATGAGCTGTCAAGCCATCATACTCCAGTATGACCTTATCTTAACTAATTACAGTTCCAATGAGTCTACTTCCAAAAAATCTCGCATTCTAAGGCACAGGGAGTTAAGACTTCAACCTAAGAATATTGGGAAGACACAACTCAATCCATAGCATGTGTATTTAGGATGCTTGAGGTACCTTTACTCCCAGGGGTGAAGATACCTTTACTTCCAGGAAACAAGCAGGTAGGGAAGCTGCCCTGGTGCATGCCTCACCTGGCAACATGTTGTTCCTTGCCTCCACAATCACTTGCAGAAGATAGCTATAAACAGATACCAGCAGACTGGGACCATCAGACACTTGGGGCAAACCAAATGTCAGAGAATGAGGTAGTCACTTTTGAAGAATATTATTTGATTAAAACTGCATCATCCCAAACAGATGGACGTTTCATAGTCCCCTGAGAGTCCCTGAATTGCTACCGTAATTACCCAACAGGTACAATTGAGCTACTTTACCTGCAGTCAGGTTACATAGTTCAAAACCTTTGTGGCTTGGCTCCCAGGGTTACCCAAGATCAGAGGTCTGCAACCTTGGCTGCACAATGGAGTCACCTGGGGGCCTCCAAAAATATTGATTCCCGGATTCCACCCTTTAATTGATCTAGGGTGGAACCTGGACACTGAGATGTTTTCTAAGCTCTGAGGTGATCACAGTGCACTGCTAAGGTCGAGAACCACCGGCTTGGAACTCCCTCTGAACCCAGCCAGCTGTGTAACTGTAATAATGTATATTGATTGCAGATGGCAAGGCATAGATTCGTTGGGTACTGATTTTTGTTTGCTGCTTCCAAATAAAATACTTCAGTATCTCTTCTCTCTAACTCTGTATCACCAAGTGCCTTGTTTTCCCTTTCTTTAGCCGAACTTCTTTCAGTTGTAAAGGAGCTAAATCACTGCTGTACAGAGCCACAGTTTTGCTTACAAAGGCAAGACTTCAGATGGAAACAGGCCTACAGGAGCACAGTGAATTATACCAAGACTACGTTAAGCAGATAATAGACTTATATTAAGTACAATTTAATATAAGGGGCAATAATATGGGCTCTAGCATCTTTTTTCCAAGGATGTAGGTTGATCTCACTGACTCTATTCAGCAGGACACACTGCTCTATGGTTTCAGTGAATGTCACTCTATCTCTCGCCTTCTCTTCCTCTTACTATCACTCTTATCAACTCTTTTTCTACCCTCTCTTTAATTCTCATCTTCTTTCTCCACTCCTGTTCTCTCTCATGTTGTCTCTCCTTTTCTTTTCTCTTTTCTCCTCGATATTCTTGCTTTCACAGATTGCCATGGTTGGAATCGAGATTCAGCAGCCAAACTGTTCTGAAAATCAAGAGATGCCACGTGCACACCCTGCAATCGCCTGAGATATCTCAGATCGCCTCTTGTGAAAGATGTGAGAAGAAACATACAGCCAAGAGAACTCACCTAAGTATTTCTTTTCCTCAGCCCATGAAGTCTTCTTTCTCCCAAAGACTTTTCTTTCCATTTCATGGTGTCACCCAGTGTGCTGATCTCAGGAACGACCTGGGAAAGTGCTACGCAAATGTGGGGAGTCATAACAGTGAATGACTGCAACATGCTTGTTACAAGGCATGTACCCTTCTAAGCATGTTGACAGATGAGACTGAAGAAAGAGACAGGACGTGATTTCAAGCTTCGGCTGTCTGCTCCTAAACGTGACTTAGTGTTCAAAGCACTTCAGAAGAGGGCAGCAGGAGAGGGAGAAAGATCACAGGCAGAACGACAGACAGACTGAAACCAAAAAGCAGAGAGACAAAATACAGAAACACAGAGGGAAAGGAGAGCCGGCCACCCAGATGCAGAGAACCAGTGAGACAGAATTGGACCATAACACAACAACTGAGCCAAGACAGACAGGCCCAACAAACACACTTCATGTTGGCTCGCAACTGGGTAAAACAATTCCATGTCTGAGGCCTAATTTAGATCAGAGACCAGATGAAATGCAGGTTTGGTTCTGGTGTGACTTTGATGTCACAGTTCACTGGTTTTAGAAAATGCATGCTTGCTTCTGGTGCACCTGGTATCTTATAAAAAGAGAGAGAGAAAAAAATTCTTTTTAGTTTTTGGCTCAGTTACAGAAAAAAAAAAGGTAAAAAAAAAAAACATAGTATTTAAGTTCTGTTTACTTCACACTTCAGCGAACCAAGGCAAAGCATTCGATTTTCTTTTTAAGTCGTATCTTTTGCACTTGCCAGTTGGGGTCTTCAAAGACTCCTTTAAACCAAGCGCCTAACCCAGTACTGTCCTTAGAAGTAAGTGGAAAGAAGAATGGAGAATGGAGAGCATTTCCGGGATTAGATCTTGCAAGAGCGCCCATCCTAGGCAAGTAGGCCAACCCTGTAGGGGCAGAAGGAATTCCTCAGTGATTATAGTCAGCGGAGATATTGCATTGTGATTTTCTGGGACAATCGCGGCCTCCACAGCAAGTCAGTTTTATTTCTTTAACTTCTTAATGCAGTGGGTTTTGGGACTTGAGAGACCTAAGACCTATCCTTTGGAGTACATCATTGTGAGCCTAGGTTAATCAGACGACCTGTTTGAGTTCCAAGTGATCTGGAATGCTGCCACCTGCTGGTTCCATGCTGTGGTCCCTGGGGAGTAAATGGAGCCCTAATTTAATTCAATAAAAGATCTGTATCCTTCAGTAGGTGAATCAATAAACTAGTACATCCAGACAATGAAATATGTTTTCTTTTTAAAAATGTATATATTTAAGATGTACAGCACAATGTTTTGATATACATGTAAGTAGTGAAACGCTTTCCACTTTTACCATGAACAACAGATTATTATCTAGAACTAAACAGGAAAGAGTTATCAAGCCGTAAAAAGACATAGCCTTGAAATGCATATGGCTAAGTGAAAGAAGCCAATCTGAAAAGGCTACACTCTGTATGATCCCAACTCAATGACAATTCTGAGAAAGGTAAAAGTATGGAGCGAGTAAACAGCTCAGGGGTTGCCAGAGGATAGCAGGAGGGAGGGATGAATAAGTGGAACACAGAGGATTTTTAGGGCAGTGAAGCTACTCCGTATGACACTATCATGGTAAATACACATCATTATACACTGGTCCAAACCCTCAGAATGTACAACACCGAAAGTGAACCCTGGCCTTGGAATGCAGTGACATGTCAATGTAGGTTCATCAATTGTAGCAAACATGCCACTCTGGTGGGGGATGTTAATGACAGGGGAGGCTATGCGTGTATAGGACAGGGGTATATGACAACTCTATACCTTCTACTCAGTTTTGCTGTGAGCCCCTAACTACTCTAAAAAATAATGTCTATAAAAATTTTTACAAAGGTTGTCTGTATTAAAGACTCGATCATCTCATTTGGAAGAATGCTACTAGACATGGAAATTTCCTCTCCTCCACCTCTTTTCCATCTCCTCTAGAATGAGGTCCTTTCTTTTGTTCACATGAGGTTTTCCCTTCAATGTAAAACCATTGAGGATGGAATACCTACGATGTGCCAGATTTTTCAATTTTACACACGACAGAGACTGAGGCTCAGAAAGGCTACCAATAAGCCCTGAAAGCCAGAGAGTTAGCATATGATAAAACGAGGATTTTCAAACAAAAGACTGTCCAAATTCTGCTGGCCAGGCAATGTGGCTCATGTCTGTAATCCCAGCACTTTGGGAGGCCAAGACGGGTGGATCACTTGAGGTCAAGGGGTCAAGACCAGCCCGGCCAACATGGTGAAATCCCATCTCTACTAAAAATACAAAAATTAGCTGGGCATGGTGGTACTCAGGAAGCTGAGGCAGGAGAATTGCTTGAACTTGGGAGGTGGAGGTTGCAGTGAGCCGAGATTGAGCCACTACACTCCAGCCTAGGCAAGAGAGTGAGACTCTGTCTCAAAAAAAAAAAAAAAGATTCCCCAAATTCTGGGATTTCCCACTGCACTATCTCCCCATTCTGAGAGTTTGCCAGAGGCATGAAAATCATTCCCATTCAGGTTTCTATAGAATCCTATTTGACTCTTGGGACTGATCCTTCCTTTTTCTTCTGTTCCACATCTCAATCCACAGGATGAATAAGTGGAAGCCACCAGAACCCGGATTTCAACCCTCAGGAATTACCTTGTAGGATATAGAGCTCCCCAGGATGGAATGGGCTGTCTCAGGTAGTACTGACCTCCCCACGAGCATGGAAATACAAAGGGCTTGTAGAAGAGGCTTTACGGCTCTCAGAATTCTAACGCTGTCAGTCAAATTTTGTAGTGAGGAGATACATGAAATACATGTCTTTTTTTTTTTTTTTTCCTTGGAGGGGATTTTCACCCCTCCAAGATGGGTGAATCTTATAATACGTGAATTATATGCCAGTGATTTTTTTTAAGTGGCAAAAAGATTTCTTAAATTATTGCTGAGGGGAAGACACAGAAATGTTTATAGACAGCACTGACTCTCAACATATCATCTGAAAGTGTTAAAGCCATATTCAGTAAATTAGCTATTCTGTTTCTCATATGGAGCTCAGAGAGACACGCATATGAATTTAGATAGTAAAACATTAGAAACAAACTAGATATCCATCAGTAGGGAAATGGTAAATAAATTTAAATATAACCATACCATGGAATAGCATGAAGCAATTACAATGTAATTAAAAACTACAATAGCAATTAAAATGAGACAGTTTGATATTTACTGACATGGAAAGGAATCTAAAATATATTGCTGCAGGAAGGAAAAAGCAAATAACAGGCTGATATAGGAGCACAACATCGTTTGTATAAAACAAATAACAATCAACATCAAAGAAAATCATGCTATATGTTTTCTAAGGATACATGTATAATAAAGACAACGTCGAGAATTTAGTATGTGCCAGACACGCTTGTAAGAAACTGATATGTATTAACTTATTAGATTCTTAGAACAAACTAAGTACTATCATTGTATCCTAATCGTGAAGCTGTTCACTAGGCAGGAAGAAGAAGAGGAAGCTAGGCAGAAAAGTTAAGTTACTCCCTCAAGGCTATCAAGTGGTGGCATCAGAATTTGAATCCAGGCTTGTCTGAATTCAGAGGGCTATTTCTTCTCCCAGCATAGAACACGCATAAACAGGGTAAGTGGATACTTCCAGGGTGAGGTGGAGGGGATCTCATGACTACAGATGGAAACCACTGGGATTTCAGCTTTTAATTTTTAACATCCGTAAGAAATAATACAGAAAGATCCTGTGTACCCTTTATCCAGTTTCTCCTAATGACAACATTATGCAAAATTATAGTATAATATCATAATCAGGATATTGACATTGATATAATCCACTGATCTTCCTCAGATTTCCCGTTTTACTTGTACTCATTTGGGTTTGTCTAGTTAGCTCTATGCACGCACTTTTGTCACGTGTAGGTTCACATATCCGTGGGCGCGGTCATGATTCAGAAGGGTTTCATTACCACAGGATTCCTTATGGTGTCCTTTCTTACACCCACTTCCCCCTTGCCCTGTCCTTATCCTTATTCCCTAGCCACCACTCTTCTAATTTTGTCATTTCAAGGATATGAGTGGAGTCATATTGCATGTAGCTTTTTGGGGACTGCCTTTATTCATTCAGCATAATTCCTTTAAGAGTCATCCGAGTGGTTATGTGTACCAGTAGTTTGCTCCTTTTCATTGCTGAGTAGTATTTCATGGTATGGATACACCACAGTTTGTTTAAGCATTTCCCCATTGAAGGGCATCTAGATTGCTTCCGTTTGGGGCTACTATGAATAAGGCTGCTATAAGCATTCCTGTAAAGATTTTTGTGTGAATGCCCATTTCAATTTCTCTGGGAGATATGCCCAAGAATACAATTGCTGATTCTTGCAGGTTTAATTTTCTGTAAAAACCACCAAACTATTTTCCACAGTGGCTGTACCATTTTACATTCCCATCTGAAACCTATGAATTTAGTAATATCTGCATCCTTGGTAGCATTTGGTGTTGCCACTACTTTTTATTTTAACGATTCTGATAGGCATGTAGTGATATCGCATTGTTATTTTAATTCATATTTCTCATCTTTACCTGTGCTTCTTTTTCATGTGTATCTTCTTTGGTAAAATGTCTCTTCCTGTCTTTTGCTCATTTTCTGATTGAATTATTTGCTTATTTTTACTTTCGAGTTTGGAGCATTATTTACGGATTACAGATACTAGTTCTTTACCCCATACTGGTTTTCAAATATTTTCTCCCAGTTTGGAGTCGGTCTTCGCATCCTCTTAATGGGGTCCTTCACAGAGAAGACACTTTTAATTTGGATGGATTTACCCTTAAGCTTTTAATAAAAAGAATGGATTCATGCCAAATTTATTTAAATATTAATTTAAAAATCAAATCTTTGTGTTTGTGTCTAGCAGATCATGGCTGTTTGGGAAAAGGTTGGAATGGAACCTCTCTTCATTTTCCTTCATGCAAGAAAACACTCTTGCCAGACATAACCTATGGACTTCTTGTCCTTAAAGCTTCAAGTTTGCTGTCTCCCCACCCTGAATGATGTTTGCTGTAGCCTGAGGTCCAGAGTACCATTGCTTCCTGGCTTTTGGTAGAGAAAAATGGATACCATTGCTCTTCTCATATCCACAGTGGTATTAGAAACCTACCATAGCCAGATCTTCATGCCATATGCTGGTTATTGTGCATACTTCTCCTTATTCCAATAACCATGGCCCCTGAAGTCCTCAACGTAACAAAAGTTAAGACAGGGATCATCTGGCCAGACAGAAGACTTATCACAGCTATTTTATAAGATGCAAAATGGAGATTATTTCCTAGCATCTCCTCACCCAACACTAACTGCCAAAATGACCATGGGGAATTAAGTGGAGGAACCATATGAGGAGAGCTTGAAATCTGCATTCATTGTCCTGGGTGGCCTCTAATCCCATGTAGTTCCTATCCCATATTTTTTGCATCTTATTATTTGCCTATGAACAGAGAAGAATGAGATTTGCTAGACATTTCAATGCCTCTTGCCAAACTAAAAAATTCGTAAATGTATAAGCCAGTAGAAAGGAAGCATAGTCTTTTCCTCTTTCCTAACGTTAGTCATTTTTTCAAATAGGTATGTTCTAAAAACTAGTAAATACAGGTACCCTGTAAAAAAAATCAAAGTCAAAATATTACATTTAAAGTATTAGGTTGGTGTTGGCCAGGCACGGTGGCTCACGTCTGTAAACCTAGCACTTTGGGAGGCCAAGGCAGGTGGATCACTTGAGCTCAGGAGTTTGAGACCAGTCTGGGCAATATGGTGAAACCCCGTCTCTACCTCTATCAAAAACACAAAAATTAGCGGGTGTATGCTTGTGGTCCCAGCTACTAGGAGCCTAAGGTGGGAAAATCGCTTGAGCCTGGGAAGTAGGGGCTGCAGTCAGCTGAGATGGCGCCACTGCACTCTAGCCTGGGTGACAGAGTGAGACTCTATCTTAAATAAATAAATAAATAAATAAATAAATAAGTTGGTGCAAACATAATTGCAGCTGGTGCAATTACATTTGCACCAGCATAATATGCTCCTCTCAATGCCCTTTCCGGGTCCAATATTCAAAAGACATCACTATTACCAGGTTCTCGTTCATCTTTTCAGAGATAGTCTACCTATACACAGCATATAAGCACTCATTTGTCTTTCTCTGTCTCTATCTTTCTAACTCCATAAATGGCAGAATACAATTCTTCCCCCTTATTTTTATTAAGGGTATATGTTCAAGATCATTCCATATCAGATCTGCCTCATTCTTTTTTAAGCATCTGCATATTATTAACTTATATTTTACACACACTCCTGCCTTGAGACTTTGGCTCTTGTTGTTTCCTCTTCATGGAATGCAGCTTTCTCCATTCCCACCTCCTCCAGATCTTTGTTCCAATCTTACCTGATGAGAAAGGCCATCCTTAACCACTCTTGTAAAATAGCTGCCATCTCCTATCACCTTCTTTCTACTTTTAATTCATTGTTTTCTGTAGCACATTTTATCGCTTGACCTATTTGCTTATTTATCGTTTCTCTCCACCCATTAGAATGTAAGTTCCATGAGGGTGATGGCTTAGTTTGGTTTATTGCTGTGTTTCCAAAGCCTAGAGTAGCATCTGACACGCAATAAACACTTAGTGACTGCTGACTGAAGAAGTTACATGGAGGTATCAATGACATGTGGTCAGTAACATATTGCTTGATTCTTTTACCTATCAAAAACAGTGTTATAACTTTTTTTTTTTTTTTTTACTTTTTTTGTTTGTTTGTTTTGAGATTGAGTCTCGCTCTATCACCCAGGATGGAGTGCAGTGGCATGATCTCGGCTCACTGCAGCCTCCACCTCACGGGTTCAAGCAATTCTCCTGCTCCTCCTGCCTCAGTCTTCAAAGTAGCTGGTATTACAGGCGCCTGCCACAACACCAGTCTAATTTTTGTATTTTTGGTAGAGACAGGGTTTCACCATGTTGGCCAAGCTGGTCTCAAACTCCTGACCTCAAGTGATCCACTTCCCTCAGCCTCCCAAAGTCCTGGGATTACAGATGGGATTGCAGGTGAAAGCCACCATGCCCGGCTTTTTTTTTTTTTTTTTTTTTTGAGATGGAGTTTCACCCTTTTCACCCAGGTTTGAGTGCAGTGGCGCGATCTTGGCTCACTGCAACCTCCGCTTCCCGAGTTCAAGAAATTCTCCCCCAACCCAGGCTCCCGAATACCTGGGATTACAGGCATGCGCTACCACACCCAGCTATTTTTTGTATTTTTCGTAGGGACGGGGTTTTGCCATGTTGGCCAGGCTGGTCTTGAACTCCTGTCCTCAAGTGATCCACCCTCCTCAGCCTCCCAAAGTGCTGGGATTACAGACATGAGCCACAGTGCCCAGTCATAACAAATATTCTTACTGCAAAATATTTCTATTTACACATGAGAAAATAACTGTAGGTTAAATTCCTCATTGTAGAAACACTAAATGAAAGTGTATTTTGATAAATAGTGTTAATTTTTACTCAGAGAGTTTGTATCAGTACACTTCCAAAATTTAACATACTGTTTACCCATACTGTCCATGATTATATTATCAAACTTTAAAATTTTTTCAACCTAATGTGTTTAACATATGACATTTTAAGTATAATTCATATTTTTCTAATTTTGAGTCAGATTGGGCACTTTTTTCACTTGCATTTGTGTCTGGGAACACTCTCTTCATGTCATTTACCTATTTTAAAATTCATTTTTATTAACAAAATAATACACATAATTAGTTCTAAAGATTTTTTTTTTTTTTTTTTTTTTTTTTTTTTTTTTTTGAGACAGAGTCTTGCTCTGTCACCCAGGCTGGAGTGCAGTGGTGTGATCTTGGTTCACTGCAAGCTCTGCCTCCTGGGTTCACACCATTCTCCTGCCTCAGCCTCCCGAGTAGCTGGAACTACAGGTGCCCGCCACCACACCTGGCTAATTTTTTTTTGTCTTTTTTAGTAGAGACGGGGTTTCACTGTGTTAGCCAGGATGGTCTTGATCTCCTGACCTTGTGATCCGCCTGTCTCAGCCTCCCAAAGTGCAGTTCTAAAGATTTTTAAATTATGTTACTAATCTTCTGACAAAAAGCAACCTCCCACATTCCCAAACTTCCCAAGTCCTGCTCCAGACACAATAAAAATTTTACAACTTCTTGCTATTTCCTCTGACATCTATACACTTAGTCAGGTTTATAGATAATATATTCGTATGACTGCATACATTTCTTAATTTAGAAATTAATTTTTTTACAGTAAATGAGAATTTAGCCCTAAAAAGGGAAAAGCAGCAGGAATAGCACTGCCAACACCACTTCCCTCCCCAACCTGTCCAATAAATTTACATCTCAAATATAGTTAAATGAACATTTTATGTTTATGATATAACTTGTTCATTGATAGAACATGACTCAGTACATTTCAGTGCACTATTGAGTCAAGGTGTATATTCTGACTATCTTTTCTTGGTTCTATAACTTTATGCTTTTCCTGGAGTTCAGAGTTGCCTCATTTTGAAATCTGTTTATTTTCCTATGGATAAATTACTTCACAGTCTCCACAGAACACTAGAAATCCTTTTAACACTTTTTCTCACAGACAAATATATTTGTTATTCTATCAGTTATTGGTTCCACTGCTTTCCTAGGAACCCTTTGTTTCTATGTCTAATCTCTCCATCTTCCTTCTCTAATCTGGTTAGTTGCCCTCTAGGCCTACTTCCCAGGTGTCTTCTACGGGCTTCTCTTCAACACGATTTCTGATTATTATCTTTGCCTCTTTTCTCTGCTTTAGAAAACTTATTATTTCTATAGCAAAGACTTGGATCCAACCCAAATGTCCACTGATGATAGACTGGATTAAGAAAATGTGGCACATATACACCATGGAATACTATGCAGCCATAGAAAAGGATGAGTTCATGTCCTTTGTAGGGACATGGATGCAGCTGGAAACCATCATTCTCAGCAAACTATCACAAGATCAGAAAACCAAACACCACATGTTCTCACTCATAAGTGGGAGCTGAACAGTGAGAACACATGGACACAGGGAGGGGAATATTACACATGGGGGCCTGTTGGGGGGTGGGGAACTAGGGGAGGGATAACATTAGGAGAAATATCTAATGTAGGTGATGGGTTGATAGGTGCAGCAAACCACCATGGCACGTGTATACCCATGTAACAAAACTGCACGTTCCACACATGTACCCCAGAACTTAAAGTATAATAATAAAATAAAATACCAAGTTAAAAAAAAAGAAAACTTATTATTCCTGCCTTTTAGTTTACTCCTTCATTTTGGTGGAATACATTGTGCAACAGCTTTCTGAGAACTTGGAAATTTGAAAAAAGAAAATCTAGGCTCCCCTTTATACTTGATCGATAATTTGAATGAGGATAGAATTCTAATCTGGAAATTATTAGTAGTCAGAATTCTAAACTCACTATTGTAGTGTCTTCTAGTTTCTAACATTACTGTTGAAAAACCCAATGCCATACTGATTTCCAATGCTTTGTACATGATCTGCTGTTTCTGTCTTTTAAAGCACTGAAACATTTTCCCTTTCCTCCTTTCTTTTAAAATGTAATGATGATACATCCTGATTTGACTACTTTTTTCACTTTTTTTATTCTCAGCACTGGGTTAGAAAGGACATCTTTTGATACAAAAAATAATGTTTTTCAAACCTGGAATTTTTTCTTTGATAATTTTCTTTCCTCTGTAATCCCCCTTCTATTTTTTTTTTTGAGGATTCTGAAAATACTGGACCTCTTGAATTGATGCTCAAATTAAACATATGTATCTATCTGTGTGTTTCTAGATCTTCGTCTTTTGGTTCTACTTCCTCTGAGATGTTCTTAATTTTATCTTCCAACTCTTATGCTTATTTAATTCTTTAAAATAATTGTTATTTTTATAATTATAAAAGGCCCTTCATACACTCTCAAAATTTCTTTATTTATGGTACCCTGTGTCATAGGTGTTTCATGAACTATAATATAATGTAATATTAGCTGTAATAATATATTAGCTATAATGATATTAGCTATAATGATAGCTAATATTAATTGAGCAAGGGGGTATTTTAAGAATTTGACAGAATTAGCTCCTTTAATCCCCAGAACCACATAAATTGAAGGAAGGAAGTGGCTCCTCAAAAGAAAAGAAAGGCATTTGATAACAGAAGAAGAGGAAATGAATGAGAGATAGCCAAAAATGACAAAGGCCCACCACAGGGGAATTCAAAGTACCGTGAGCTACCAGGATCTGGACACTATTGTTAGGCACAGGGACTGGAAATAGGGAGAAGGGAATAAGACATTATCCTGGTTGTATTCACATTTTAAAAAATATAGTTGGCAGCTAATGTCATTTGCCACTTGTCAGCCCCTGATGAATTCCTCCTCCAGTGCCTTGAAGCAGCCAGAAGCTGTGCAGGAAAGGCAGGCTGGAGCAGGAGGAGGGAAGTGGCGGGGGGACCTGGGAGTTGCTCCTTCTTCATGAAAAGCTCTGATGGGAAAATTGTCAGCTGTACTCCCACTCCCTCCAAAAGTCAGTATGATGCTGCATCCATCTTAATCACCATCAGAGAGAGCAAGCATTTTAATATGCAGCATTATTCATGAAAACTTTGTTCTCCTTTCCCACTTCCTTCCAAAATAAGATGAATGTGAACTTGGAGTGAACTCCTCATTTGTCTCCTTGTTGCCTTTTTTTCCTGTTCAAACTCACTATCTTCTCACCATGGCCCATATCCTCTGGACATCCCCTGGGATACAGGTGAGAAGGAGCTTTCCAGCTGGGATGTGGAAGAGTAAGGATGGCGGTATCTTGGGTCCCTAGAGGGTAGGGCCTACTGGACCTACCACCAGCAATTGAGTGATGAAGGAGATGAGGTTCCTTGAGTGGTGAAACTTAAAGCTCACCCATTCAACTATTTTCTTATTTAACAACATCATTGGTCACTTACTGCGTATGTTTTTGAGAACACAAACAGTTAATCGGATATAATTTCCATCCCCAGAGGAACTGAATGCTGATTCACTCAACAAATATGTTTGAGCTAGGGACAAACCCCAAACTAGGTAATTAGAATGGCCCTTGTGATGTATCACCTTGTTATTGAACACTCATTCATGTGCAATATTGATCAGTTACTGGGCACTCATATATTTCATACATTGTGCTAAACACTGGACTTAAAGAGATACATTAGCCCAAGCCCTTGCACTGCTCAGCACCTAGAAGAGGAGAAAGGTAGGAAAAGAATTAGTCTATAGAGGACCTCATATATTATGACAGGTGCATGAATAACAGCCTGTCTCTCAATTTCTCTATGTGATTCAGGAGAGTTGACTCCACTCTAGGCACGTAAACAAGGGCTGGTCAAGAAGACCACAGCGTCTTCCTGGACACAATGACTGTTTCAGAGATGGACACAAGACACAGGCAGGATTTATGACACAACCCAGGAACTTTGCTGAAACTATATGGCAGTGGGCATTCTAGTAATGCCAGGGCTGCTTGGAATGCACAGTCATCCTGCCACCACATGGAGAGAGCTTGCCTGAGAATAAAACCAACACACAGTAAAACAGAGCCAAGAAAGGGAAACAGTAAGTTTGTATGACGTTATGTGCGTACCTGGAACCAGTCATACCTGAGGTAGCCATATCGGAGCAATCCCTGAACTATTCATGCATGTGGGTCATTAACTTCTCTTGACCTCAGCTAGTTTGAGTTCTATCCCTAAGTAACATAAATCCCAAGACATCATCTATCCTAGCTCTGCAGGCTTTGCAGTCAGCAGGGTGACAGATATCAGGGCTTTCCAATTCGCACAAACATTTTTGTTGGTGGCGTTGTTTAGATGGAGTCTCGCTCTGTTGCTCAGGCTGGAGTGCAGTGGCAGGATCTCAGCTCACTGCCACCTCCGCCTCCCAGGTTCAAGTGATTCTCCCACCTCAGCCTCCCAGGTAGCTGGGATTACAGGTGCATGCCACCACAACTGGCTAATTTTTTTTTTTTTTAATTTTTAGTAGAGACGGGGTTTCACCATGTTGGACAGGCTTGTCTCAAACTCCTGATGGATCAAGTGACCCACCCACCTCGGCCTCCCAAAATGCTGGGATTACAGGCACGAGCCACTGCACCTGGCCTTGCATAAATGTCATTGCTTTTATTTTTCATAGAGAAAGGATATTCCCAAGAGGAAATATTACTGAGCTATATCCTGAGTAGAATCTTCTTTTTCACATTCAGTAGGACCCAACAGACATGGAGAATATATTTGTGCCAAGAGAACCACCTATGTGTTTGTACATTTTGTTAGCATATTAAAGGTGATCAGGATCAAAACCCACAGGTATCATAAGTATCAGGTGTCTTAGCTTTGCTCTCTGCTCAGCACAGCCTAGCAGTCCACGTAACAGAGGCATATTGGGACAATCCTATTTGCTCTCCCCTCCCTCCAAGCTAATGAGTCATGAGGAACAAATATGATGTTTGAAATGTAAATGAATGATTGGCATCTGGAAACATGATAAAAAAGAATTGGGATTTACCAGCACCTGGGCAGCTCACCCCTGAGTACATGGCTGCTCTCAATACTCAGCTTGGTCCATAAAGGGATCAGCCCACAGCTCTCCTGTCTGAGCAGCAGCACATGAATGCTGTCCCTAAGGCTGCTATCGTGGTCCATGACAGAATAAGAGGCTCATTCTCTGACCATCCAAGGCAATGTCTGGCTCTTGGGGCTCATCCATTTCTCCACCACTGGTATGCATTGTGCCCTCACTGTGTGGTGCAATGCTGTAACCCTTCCTGCAATTCTTCCTCCTGAGAGGATGGAAGCAGCATTAAAGGTTTTTTTCTCATTAACTTTCCTTTAGGAAATCTGTCTTTTTTGAGATAAATACCCTATCATGGTCGGGCATGAAGGATCACGCCTGTAATGCCAACATTTTGGGAGGCCAAGGCGGGTGGATCACTTGAGCTCAGGAGTTCAAAACCAGCCTGGGCAACACATCTCTACAAGAAATTCGAAAATTAGCTGGGCATAGTGGTGTGCACCTGTAGTCTCAGCTACTCAGGAGGCTGAGGTGGGAGGATCGCCCAAGAGGTCAAGGCTACAGTGAGCTAAGTTCGTGCCACTGCACTCCAGCCTGGGCAATGGTGTGAGACCCTGTCTCCAAAAAGATAAGAAATAAAATAAATACCCTATAATTTACAGAATAAGGGATGTTCTTTCAGCTCCACCCCTGGAAACAGAAATTTAGTTTTTAACCAATCTAAAAAGAAAAATCAATTTGTTTGCTCAAATCAATTTGTTTGCACAGTGCTGATTCAATTTTCTGCAACTTTACTTTTTCTTGGGCTCTCTGGAAAAAAAACAACTCTGGTTATAGAGGTAAGAGCTGAAGTGACTTCAGATACATTAGAGAGGTGAGTGGGCTGACATGGGATTCCCCCAGCTGGCTGTAAATGTGCTGAGAAGCATGTGGTCCTATAAGTGTGTTGACATCATCTTCACACTTTCTGAAGATTCTGCCAGAGAATCAGTCAGGCTCCAGGAGTGACCAGACCTCCAAATTATTATGCCATCACTCTGTCTAAAACATCACCTGGACATACAATTGCTCGAAATATTTACTGCCCCTCCCTAAGGGAGGATTATTATACATTTGTGTTCACTGATACCACGTTTTAGCCATATGACTTACTTATGCCATTGGAATGTGAACCAAATGGTGTGGAACAATTATGAGCAGAATTTTTCAGAGTCATTGTGTGGTATTTCACTTTATCTCTTTTTTCTAGGCAACACAATGATCAATGTCCAAGATGGACTTCTTCCATCAGCCTGGGTACCTGTTTTGATTGCTGTAACTTTTGAAATCAGAAAATGTGAGTTTTCCAACTTTGTTTATTATTAAGAGTTTTCCCACTGTTTGAAACCCCTTGTATTTCACTATTTGAAACCCCATATACATTTTAGGATAGCAATATTAAGTCTTCTTATCTGTAAATACAGGATATTTTTCCCTTTACTTAGGTCTTCTTTAGTTGTTTTCACTGATGTGTTGTAGTGTTTAGTGTACAAGTCTTATACTTCTTTTCTTAATTTCTTAAGTGTTTTTCTGTTTGTTTGTTTGTCTGTTTTTTTGCTATTGCTAATGGAATTGTTTTCTTAGTTTTCTTTTTGGATTGTCCAGGGCAAATTTATAAAAATAGAATGGATTTTTCCTTATTGATTTTGTATCCTGTTATTTTGCTGAAATAATTTATTAGCTCTAGCAGTTTTTTAAAAAACTTAAGATTTTCTGTATACAAGATTATGTCATCTGGTAAGAGATGCCAGGATGCCAGTTTTGATAATTTCTTTCCAATTTGGATGCCTTTTATTTCTTTTTCTTGCCTCATTTCCCAGGCTAGAAACTCTAGAACAATGTTAAATAGAAATAATAACAGGGGACATCTTTGTCTTGATACTGGTCCTAGGAAGAAAGCATTCAGCCTTTCATCATTAAGCATAGTGTTAGCTGTGGGTTTTTCAAAGGATGTTCTTTATGATGTTGAGGAAGCTCCCTTACATCCCTAGTTTATTGAGTGTTTTTGTCGTGAAAGAATGTTGGATTTCTCAAACTCTTTGTCTGCATCTATTGGAATAATCATGGGAGTTTTTGCCATAATTCTATTATACAGTATATAACATTAATTGCTTTTAATATATTATACCAACCTCATATTCCTGGGATAAACCCCACTTTGTCATGATGTATAATCATTTATATATTTTACTGAGTATAATTTTCTAGTATTTTATTGAAGATTTTTGCATCTATACTCACAAGGGATATTAGTTTATAGTTTTCTGCTTATTTTTGGTCATGTCTTTATCTGATTTGGGTATCAAGGTAACCCTGGCCTAATAGAATGAATTGGAAAGTATCCTCTTGATACCTTTTTTCCCTTCTTTTTTAAAGAATCCTTTGTGAAGGTTTATTATTACTTCCTTTTGAAATGTTTAGTAGAATTCACCAGTGAAACCATCAGGGTCTGAGACTTGTTTTGTGTGAATTTTTTAAAGTATTACTAATAAATCCCTCTTTGAGTCAGTGTCAGCAATTTGTGACTTCCTAGGAACCTGCCCATTTTATCTAGGTTTTCTAATTTGTTGCCATACAATTGTTCATAATGTTCCCTTATAATTATTTTTATTTCTGTAAGATCAGTAGTAATGGTTTCACTTTCATTCTTAATTTTAGTTATTTAAGTCTTTGCTTTTTTTTTTTTTTTTTACAACTCTGCCTTAGCCCTCATTTCCTGCTTCCATAGAGCATCAAGGTCAGCCAGCAGTGAAAGCTTACGGGCCTTCTCAGTTCTTTTCTGAGCATATGCATATAACCAGGGCATGCACACAGTTTTGCATATGTGTGTGGCTCTAGATTCTCAGGAACAGGGCAGAGATTTTCAAAATCCTCCATGGACATCTCATTGTTCACCTTTTCCTTTTAAGTATTTTGGTCAGAGTTTTGTTTGTTCACATTTTTATCACTGCCTCAGGCAGTTGCTATGTTCAACAATTGCCGCTTATTGTTTTGGACAAATGCCTTCAGGAAAAAGACTGTCCACATGGAGAAAACTCTGAGTCAGGTCAAATAAATATAAGCGTTTTGAGTGCATGTTTCCAGGGAACTGTCAGACAGAGGAATAATGACAATATCTGAGAATCGTGCTTTTCGAGCACTCCAAACTCATTCTCACACCCCTTCTCACAACTGCCAGGTTTCTGGTCTTCACCATGATTGCAAGCTGTTGGTTTTCAAGGCTACCAAAGAGCTGAAGAGGGAAATGAAAACCAGGCAAGTTAGAATGCCACGGATCTCTATTTCTAACAAAATTTAGTTGTCTTTCTTTAATAAACTCTCCTTGGATTTTTACAAGCATTTGTTAATGTACAGAGTTCTGAAAAAGTTAATTTTGACCTTTTTTACAATTTTAGAGTTTTCTTTGCTTATTACAAGAGCAGATTTTTGGGAGTCTTTACTACCATGTCCCTCTACTGGATGTTCCTTTAATGGATGTTAAATCTGAGTCTAAAAGTTTTAATTTTATCATCATTCTAAAGAATATTACTTCTATTAAATTGAAAGGTCTGCAGAGCAGCAATTCAATTTGTCTTGTTTACCATCATATTCCTCTGCCTGGTGCAATCACTCAGTACCTATTTGATGAATCAAGGAATGAATGAATGGATGGATGGGTGGATGGATGGATGGAGGGATGGAGGGATGGATGCATGGATGCATGGATGAAGTCTCTCCATAGCCAACCAAGAATTAAGCTCAATAAAAATTTAAAACTAATCAGGTATCTTACTCAGTTGAGGTCTTATTGTTGTGTCTTCTGTGTTCTAATATTCCCTAAATTGTCAGATGCACCATCAATTCAAAAATTAAGGAAGGGAATAACCTAAGTCAATTGTAAGTCACATTTCAATTTGAGAAACATTTTAAAAATGTGAAAACAATGTGTGCCTTTAATTTGAAAATGTGGCACTACTCTCAATTTTACATACAAGGAAACTGAGGCTCAGATCTATAGCAATCTTCCCAAGATCACAGATTCATCACACAACAAAGCTAGATATTAACCGAGGTCTGATTCAGAAATTCATGTCCTTAACCATAAATCTAGGGAGGAAGCAGTATAAGTTGGTGGCCAGACACACAAGGTTTGGAGTCACAAAAACTCTGGATTCAAATTCTGGACCCATACATATAAGTTATTTCCCTAGACAGTGTATGAAATGCTCCTAGCCCTCTATCTGTTCATCTATATAATGGGGGTAGTAATAGTACCTGCCTCCTGCGATTGTGGTACAGAGCAGATGAGATAATGTACATGAGGTATCTGTATATGAAAAATGCCAAATACATATCACATGCTAATAACATGTTAAAGTTGATAACATGTAGAGTAATTAACATACAGGGTATGGAAAATGAATGAGAACAGACTTGTCCTTGTCCCTACTCCAATCATTTTGTATCATAACAGTCCACTCATTAAAGGGATATTAAGATGCTGTTCTTTCAGAGAAAGAATTCCACTTTACAAACCTCACCTGGGAACCTTGAAGTCCAAGTTCTGATTTTGTTCTCTCTCATCAACTCTAGTAATCTTAAGTAAGTAAACCTCCCCTGCCCATATCTCAGTTTAGTCACCTGTGAAATGGGTGGGGTAGGTTGGATCAAATGATCATTTCTATAGGCTCTAATGTCAATAATCATTGGTAAGCTGTGAATAAAAAATGCTGTTTGGGAAGATTTGAGGGGATGAGAAATTGGAGAACAGTTGGCACAGTCATTGGAAAATAAATGTTCATAGGCTAAATTATTTCCTAGCAGATTCCTCGCCTGCTGGTAATGATTTCCAAGAGAGTGACCACCTCTGCTCTTCCATCCTAATCCCATTTATAAAATGACATCTGCTTAATTTGAGGCTTGACAGTCACTGTTCTGTCCCCTTCTTCCTGCCCCTCAGTCAAGGTGGCTGCCACTATTCTGATGGGCTGTCTTCCTTGTCAGTCACAGTAATGAGCTTGCATTGATGGTGCTGGTTGTTGCTGGGAGGAAGGCAATTGTCATGTTTGGAGTGCATGAGTGACTCAGGGACTGCATCCTGCATCCTATTAAATCCACATGGGCTCTGCAAGATTGGAGGAGGCAATATAGATGGGGCAATAGCGTCTGCTTTTCACCTGCCCAGAGGGGTGTGTGAACACAGGTGTGTGTGTGTGCATTCATGCAAGCGTTGATGTGTGTATGTGCCTTTGTTTAGGTGTATATTTCTCACTGAATTCACTTGTATGTGTTTGCATCCTTGTGTGTATTTGTGTAACTGCTTACCTGTATGTTTGGATGTGATGTGAATATTTGTCACTGGGGACATCTCTGGGTCAATATGGTTTGATAAATTAAGAGCACAGAATTTAGAAGTAGACTGTCTTATATTACATCTTAACTCTGCCACTGACAACCTGTGTGGCCTGGGGAAGGTACTTAATCTTTCTATATCTCAATTCTTTCATCTATGAAAAGGGAAGACTTATAATGCCTGTACCACCAAGATGTGAAGATTAAGTGATTCTATATATGAAAAGAGTTGGCAATGCCGGGCGTGGTGGCTCACACCTGTAATCCCAGCACTTTGGGAGGCCGAGGAGGGCAGATCACCTGGTGTCAGGAATTTGAGATCAGCCTGGCCAACACGGTGAAACCCCCGTCTTTACTGAAAATGCAAAAATTAAGCAGGCATGGTGGCACATGCCTGTAATCCCAGTTACTCAGGAGACTGAGGCAGGAGAATCACTTTAACCCAGGAAGCGTAGGTTGCAGTGAGCCAAGGTCATGCCATTGCACTCCAGGCTGAGCAATAAGAGCAAAACTCTATCTCAAACAAACAAACAAACAAACAAAAAAAAGAGTTGGCACAGTGTCCGATACAAAGTAAAAGCCCAAGAAGTGCAGTCTAAAATTACTACCTCCCTATCACTTCTTGTTCCCTTTCTTTGTTTTATTTTTCTCCTTTGCACTTACCACCAGCTCACATATTTTAATTATTCCCCATGTTTGCCCCTCTCCTCACTCCAGACAATATGTATACTCCATGAGTATATATTTTATTATCAGTTTTGTTAACTGCTGTAACCACTGTGCCTCCAACAGGGCCCTACATACAGTACATGCTTAATAAATAATTGTCAAATTAGTCTCTGATCATTTCTATATGTGTGGGTTTGTGAGTATTTATGTGTGTGTCTATAAATGTATGTGAGCGACTATAATGTTTGCAAGTGGGTTTGTGTATGTATGTCTCTCTGTGTGTGTGTGTGTGTGTGTGTGTTAGAGGACGGGGTTCAGTCAATATTTCCACTATAGGTAATGGCAAGAGAGTGAGTCCCAGGCAGCTTGCAATTTTCAGGCACCAGCAAGATACATCCACTAAAGCCCCAGTCTGTGGGTTGCAATGACATCAGGAGATCCATGAACGATATGGACAGCCTGCTGAGCAGGTCAGGCAAAGCCCACTCTCCTCAGGGCAGTCCCTGTCCTTCCCAGCTCGTCTTATGTTTGCCTGATCAGTCTATCCATCAAAGCAGGCCTGCTCTCTGGAGACATGAGTTTGACCCCTAGGGTCACATGTCTCACTCCAGAAGTCCTCATGCCCTTCAAATATGTGGAGGGAGCTATGGTTGAGTGGATGAAGCTTGCTAGGTGACAGCAGGGAAATGGGGGCATATCTCCACCTCCCTTGAGGACAACTTGTTGATATGATCATGACATTTCTCTTATAACAATGAAGATGATGATGATGATAAGGATGAGGACCGTGGCAGACACATAAGTAGAGGTGTGCCACTCAGATCATTCTTCAAGCAGGACTTGCTGCACAGCTATTGCGAATACGGTTGGTAGACAGCCCATAACTCTTCATTCAGGTGCAGAGAGCAGCCTGGTCAGAGGTCATGCCCTTCCGGGGTATCCAGTGGTTGAATAGGGTGGGAAGAAATAAGCCAGGCCATTCTGGCCTAATGCTGGCCAACCTGATGGGAGTTACTTGCTCCAGAGCTTATGGCCAAGTCAGCCAAGCTTTGTTGAACCTGCATCATGATTCATGTCTCTATTCCTCCCCTTTCTTCCCCAAGTGATCATTACCAAACATTTTGCCTTCATCTCCTTCCTTGTCCGGGGGTTAATACCCAAACTCCCTCTCAGCATCTGCTTCCAGGGAACCCAACCTGTGACCCTATTAACCTATTATGAGCTCTTATTCTGTGTGGGCCTCTGTGCTAAGCACTTCGTGTACATTACCTCATTTAATTCACACAACAGCCTCATGGGGTGGCACTATCATTGCTCCCATCTTATGGATGAGGGAGCCGAGGCTCAGAGGCAATAATGATCAACCCAAAGTCACACAGTTAACAAGTGGAGATTCCCTCATTGAAGACAGGGAAGAGACAACATCTGGGCAAGAACACTAGTTTGCTTCTTGTTGTTATTTGTAGATAGGGCATACTACCTCCCAGACTATACCCAAGTGTTCGCAACAAGGAGCTATGTTTTATGGTGAACCAGCTAATGCTGTATTACTCTTTCAATCTTTGAAACAGTTTGTTATCAATTAGGATATGAAATTCCTCATATTGCAGGGCAAGGCATTTTGCCTGGAGTCAGGGAAGCAACTAATAAACCAGTATTTTGCACATAAGAACACCATGAAGTGTAGAAAGGTGGTTTAGCCTAGTAGTTGGGATATGTATTCCCAGTGGGGGTACTATGGCCTCCAAGGGGGCCAGAATTGGTTCTGAGGATGGATAAAAACTTACTATTTTATGTTTAAAGCACAGATATGTATCCAATACATTAAATACTTATGAGATATACACGCTATATAAACAGTATATCTATATCATTAAAATTTCATATGAGAGGGTCAATTAATAAAAAGTGTTTTAAAGGGCTTCTTAGAGGGATAATTAAAAAAAAAAAGGTTAAGAAACACTGCTCTAGAGTCAGGCTGTTTGCAGGTCAATCTCTGCTTCCTTTACATCCTTGGCAATCTTGCAGCTATTCATTGTAAAGTTAAAATGAAGTAATCATATAGAGTTTTGCACATCAAAAGAGCTTCTTAAATATTAGTCATGGTTATCATCTTAGGAAATACTTAATGAATACTGAGAACTGAAATGAATACCTGACCAGAGCCTGTTTCAAGGGACCAAGGTCTGTGGTCTCAAATGTCTCAAATCTCAGCAATGCAGCCCACATCCCTGCCACTGAAATGGTGCTGCTTGGACATTATATCAGAGTAGGAGTTATGGTGGACCATGCCATGATCCCTTTTGCTTTAGGACAAGTTGCAATTAGACCTAAGACTTTGTTCCTGTACCATGTTTCCTAGGAGGAAGCTATGTCACCTGGACTTATCTCAGATAGACTGAATATAAGCCCCATGGAGACAGAGACCTTGTCCGTCTCCATCAGCCTTACTTTCCCATGATCTAGCCCAGTACCCAGCACTTCGTTGACATTTGTTAAATGAATGGAAAAGGTTGGACTTTAATAACTCTGAGGTCTAATAATTCCTTTCTAGTGTAGCGTGCCTACCCACCTGGAGACTTTTGAAGTCTGACTGGGGGATGCAGAATCCCTGGAGTCCACAAAAGGAAGGTACTTCCATGATACTCCCCACCCCTACCCCAGCACAAACTCTTTAGTAGTGGCTAAATATCAATCCGCAGGCAGGTATCTACGTAGGAGCTCCAGTAAGATCAGTGTTTGAGTTCTAAATGCCTGGAAGAGCTTCAGGAAGAACTGAAACACAGAACAGGTAAGCTTCACAAAGAAGAAGAAAGGCAGGCAAAGAAGAAGAAAGGCAGGCAAGACAAATGGGTGGCATGGGTGTTGCCTAGACAGGTGCTGTGACTCTGGGTAGGTTTGAGAAGTCAAGTTGGAATCCTGGTCTAGATTATCTGAAAGGGCATTTAGGTAGAGTGGAAAAGTGGGGGCACCTGACTGAGGATTGAGTCACAGGTTTCCTGAATGCCATCCTGCCTCCCAGGCATGTATCTAGATAGTAATTGATTCTACACATCTCCCCACTGAGCTCACAGTTGGTTCTTCGCATACAGATGTTGAATGAACTGATGCCAAAATAAGTATTCAGATATCAGGTGAGGGGAAGGTTCCTTATCTTGAAGGGACATCGCTAATCTTACTCTTTCTTCTTTATCCTTAACTTCCTTAGGAGTGTTTCAACCATGTGTGTTCACTTACCATTGAATCAAGGTAGAGCCAAGAGGTACTACTATACTGTAGTGGTGATTCTTAACCTTGGCTCCTATGGTGGAATCACTCAATGGCTCCACCCCACACCAAATGAACCACAGCCTCCCCAGGTGACTCCAATGTGCAGCCAGGATCAAGAATCATGAGGCATAGAGATGATCACGTTTGGAGGATCTCAGATTTCAGGCACATCAGTTTCAGTGGATACCAAGGATCCACACCTAGACCTACTGCATCAGAATCTATGGGGGTGAGCAGGGACATCTGGATATTAGCAAGTCCCCCAGACACAGAGTAAATGTCTGCAGACTGAATAGTTGTTGAACAGGCAGTGTATCACGGTGGTTAGCTGGACTTCCTAGGTTCAAATCCCAACTCTGCTACATAGTAGCTTTGTCGTTTTGGATAAATTACCTAACACTGCCTCCATTTTCTCCTCTGTATTTTGGGAATTAATTAAACCTACCACACAGGATTGTAAAGGTTAAATGGTGTTAATTCATTTAGTGGAGTTGACAGAATCAGCAAAGAAAATACAGGAACATACTTAGAGTAAGAAATTGTTTGTCGTTTGCTGGAATTCAAATTTATTTGGGTGCTCTCTGCTTTCATTTGCTAAATCTGGCAGCAACCCTATCACTTAAAGCACTAAGAAAAGTGCCCAGCAAGTGCTCATAAGGGTTTGCTATTATTATTATTTCTATTGCTTGATTTTTATTGAGCCCACTCCATTCCCAGCCTTTCTTTCAGACTACAGTCCTTCAGAACCTTACTAATTTGACTTCTAATATTTAATGCAAACCCATTCAAATAGAGGGTAGTTTAGAGCTTTTCAGCACTAACCAAACACTCCCTCAAAAACAAAATAAATGTATGTTCAAAACGAGATCACAGTGGGAATACTTAAAATAGCTAACTGAACAAGATGTTTTTTATGACCCTTCACACGTTTGAAAAGCTCTTATTTCCATACAATTAGGATAATTATAAATTGCTTTGTGCTCAGAAGAAGGTCCATTCAGCAATGCCTGCGTAAGTCGGTGCAGGTTAACAGGATCAGCTGAGGAAAACAAACCCGTCTTCATGGAACCTTCTTTAATTTCAAGATCGTGTCAGAAAATTAGCGTTTAAATCCCGGACCTACTGCTAATCAGCTGTGTGTCTTTGGGCCAAGGCATTTCTTGTTTCAGGACCTTTGTTTCCTAATTTTAAAGACCTGGTCCCCATATCATATAATTTCCTTAAGGGCCACTGACTCTACGTCCCATTTCCCACGGAGGTTTGTGTCTGAGCAGAAAAGGTAACCAGCAGAGCACGTAAGGCAACGTGTGTTTGCAAACACAAGTTACACTGGTTGTTACCAAGCCAGGAGGAGTAAAAACAGACAAAACCCATGGTTATGGCACCCTGGGAAATACATTATGCCCCACTGATATCAACTCGGGTTGCACTTTGGAATCAGCTAGTGAACTCTATGTATTTTATTTTTTATTTTTATTTCAGTCACTTTACAGGTACAAGTGGTTTTTGGTTGCATGTATGAATTGCATCAACCAATGAGTGGATAAAGAAAATGTGGTATATTTATACCACAGAATACTACTCACCCATAAAAAAGGAACTTTATATTAGGTGCCCAGGCCAGGTCTCCAACCTCAGAGATAGTAGTGATTCAATTAGTCTGCGGAGAGGTCAGAGAACTTAAGCAGCCTGGGTGTTGTTAACGTGCACCTGGGGTTAAGAACCACCGACCCAGCTAGCCCCTGTGAGCTCCGTGTTCGTCATTCTTTCACATTCTTCTCTAACTCACCCTACCTCCCCCAGCATGAGGCTCACAGGATCACCTGTCATGTTGCTCATGATTACTCTTTATCTGCATGCGGTTCTGCTCATTACGATGCCGTTAGCACAAAGACAGAGAGCCCCATCAGTGGGCACCGAGAAGCAGCAGCAGTTTAGTCTTGGCTGCATCCTCTGCTTCTCTTGCTTGAACATGGTGTTTTGAGCTCACCTTACTTCTGGGGTCCCAAGAAAGTAAACTTTCTGCAGCCTTCCCACACATATAAACCTAACTTTCCAGGATATGTTCTGCTCAATCCACCAATTTAGCACATTTCATTGATTTGACTATTATAAAATGTTATGAACAGACAAAAGAATATAGATTCATTTAATAAACTAGCAAGCAACCACACACCCATCTGCCAGACTGAACACATTAATGTTTTGTTCAGAACTTCCTTTGTCGTATGCCTAATCTCGCAGCCCTAATGTTCTCCCAGGTGTTGAAACTACTCTGAAATTAGCAAGCACCCATCTTATCCACAATATTATATCCTCTCTATATACGGAAATAAATGACACAGACTGCCAGTTTGTACGCTTTCAAAATATGCATGAATGGAATCACACCGAACACGTTATTCTGCAGCTTGCTTTTTTAAATTTGATATTTTAAGATTTATCTAAAGCAAGTATATTCATTTTAACAGTTGTCTAATGTTCCATTATATAAATATTTAACACTTTATCCATTCTAGTACATTTTCTTTCTACCAACATCACATTTCCAATATTTCCAAACACACAGATTCACATATAAATAATCTTACTAAGGAGTCTCACCCTTACCAGGAAAAAATGTTTAATGATATACCCACATGTATGCATATTCATTTATACACTGTACACTTACTCCCTTTCAATCATATGCTACATATTAGTAAAGCTTAATTTCCTTCTTCATTTTGAAGTCAAACTAAACATTATTTATTAGTAGCTCTAATATTTTATTTCCATATCCCAATGAGTTTTTTCCTTTTTTTTTTTTTTTTGCACATATCTTGCCTTGGAGGTCATTGCTCCAATCAAATGCATGTTATGCCTCTATTAATTAGCCTATATTTTTCTACCCTCCAAGATAAGAAAATTCAACTCTGATCAATACAGCACACCCCATCATTTTTCCATCAGCTGCATACGTCTTTTAAAGGTCTTCTCTCAATCTAAAAACAAGCTCACACTACATTCTCCACTATCCTCTCTCCTCATTCCTACAAACCCCCTAACACAATCAAGCCTCTAAAACCTACATAATCTAATCAGGTTCTTAGTTCCCAATGGCCTTTCTTCTAATTGTTACAAGTCCTGTCCTCTCTTAATTAGCATGTTTTTGAATATAGTAGCGATATTGTGTATATCTGATTTCAGAACTTGTAAGGTTAGTCCGTTGCAACCCCCGTGGGTAAGAGGCTACCTGTGCTACCAAAATTCCTTGAAATCCCCCTTTTCTCACCTCACTGCCTCAGAAGCACCTCTAGTTCTCCAAGGGTTGAAAAATTTTGGTTACAAAATCATCCCTACAGTTTTACCTACTCAGCCCTCTCCTCAGATGTGGCTATTAGAAATGCCTTTGCAGGTGATCTTGCTCAGTTTTAAGGGCTGATTGATTGACCTGGCTGAATTAACGCTTGAGGCACAGTGGGAAATTGCCAATCTGTGAGGATTTCTAGAGGAGGCTTTTCAGAATTATAGCTGATTGCAGCTACTAATGGTATGGATTTGAATGGGAGCTAGGAGGCTAATGACCTGGAAGACTGTGGAATGCCCAGAAATAAGTAAGGGTTTGTTAGCAGACCCATGTTTTCAGCTCAAATTCAGGGGTGTGTGTGTGTGTGTGTGTGTGTGTGTGTGTGTGTGTACACGTGTACACATCAGGAAACATCTTCATTCCCCCCACCCCATCCTACTTGCCGTTTAACCTTGTGTTAGGATTAGGAGTTAAGTTTTCATTACAAATGATGCAGAATTCAATAGAAGCTAGGTAATAAGTCAACAGACTTTGGGTTCAAAATCTTGGTTTCCCACTTAAGAACATTAAGAATTTGAGCAAATGGCTTAACTTCTCTGGATCCTGGCTTCCTGTTCTGAAAAATAGGGACAATGATAATATTTCCCTCTTTTCACTGTGATGATTAATTGGGATAATGTCTATAATGTAACTGATACAGGGTAATAGCTTAATAAACTGTACCCGTGGGTAGCATCTTCCCCTCCTCTGTTTACAGTATCTAGTTTGCCTGAATTTAGACTCCAGCATAATGGGGACCACAGAACAAACTCTGCAGGATGTCTGACATTCAATAAGCCCTCAACATATGGTAGTTGCAAAATGTATAATCCTTGAATGGTTGTTGGCAATTATTCTTGGACATCTTTATTTAGATGTTCACCCTAGTACTGTAGTAGATTTAATTACTGAGTTTAAGTTTTGCTGAATGAAACTCCTTGTACTGATTTGACAAATGATTTTTGAGGTTATTAAGATCTTTGAGGAAGGGCAGGAATTGTATACATATATTAACTCAGATTTTTTACAACCTAGTTTCTTTTTCTTTTCTTTTCTTTTTTTTTTTTTGAGATGGAATGTAACCCTGTTGCCCAGGCTGGAGTGCAGTGGCGAGATCTCAGCTCTCTGCAACCTCCACCTCTTGGGTTTAAGTAATTCTCCTGCCTCAGCCTCCCGAGTAGCTAGGATCACAGGCATGTGCCACCATGCCCAGCTAATTTTTGTACTTTTAGTAGAGATGGAGTTTCACCATGTTGGCCAGGCTGGTCTCGAACTGACCACAGTGATCGCCCACCTCGGCCTCCGAAAGTGCTGGGATAACAGGCATAAGCCACCGCACTTGGCCTCTTTATTTTATTTTATTTTTGTAGAGACAGAGTCTCACTATGTTGTCCAGACTGGTCTCAAACTCCTAGGCTCAAGTGATCCTCTTGCTTCAGCCTCCCAAAGGGCTGGGATTACAGCATGAGCCACTGTGCCCTGACTAAAACCTGGATTCTTGCTACTCACAGTGTGGTCTAGCTATGGGCAGTATTGATATTATCTGGGAGCTTGTAACAAACACAGAATCTCAGCATCCCTAGATCTACTGAATCCGAATCTGTGTTTCAACAAGATCCTTAAGTGATCTGTATGCACAGTAACGTTTGAAATATATTTACTAAACATTGACACTGTAAGTGAAAACACATTTGCTTGCATTCTTTTAGATAGCTGTGTCCTCTATTTTCACAGGCTGATTCTGTCTATGCCACAGGCACTACAAGAACATGAGTAGACCAAAGGCTAAATGTTCCATTAAAGCATTAACCGTTGAGTAATCTGCAAGATCTTTTTAAACGATACGAGCCACTTAAATAAGATGCTGGATATTTTGTCCACAGATCAGTAACTGATGGTAGTTTTGCCATCATTTTACACATGGCCCGTGAATGGTGCATAATTTTCTGGGTCCACAGTGATATAAAAGCACCGGTATTACACCATGTGATGATAATGACTGAGTAGGGGCTCTGTGTATTTCAATTCAAGGCAAACTAGAAGGCTTCAGCAGAGCTATTATTTTCTATGAGATGAAGCTTTCCTTAGGGGAAACTTACTGAGCTATAGAATCATTCCATTCTTGTCCTCAATTTTTTTCAAAGGTTCAAATCCATAGGTCATCCATGAGGTTTCACAGATCTGGGAGTCATTTCTGATTTCCACCTCCACTTCCAACAATTACAACATGGTGCTCCGAATATGTTTGCAATCCATAAGATGTGAAAATGAGAAGTATACTCTCTGGGGCCAGGTACAGTGGCTCACGCCTATAATCCCAGCACTTTGGGAGGCCAAGGCAGGCGGATCACTTGAGGTCAAGAGTTCGAGACCAGTCTGGCCAACATAGTGAAATCGTGTCTCTACTAAAAAGTACAAAAAAATTAGCCAGGCGTGGTGGCATGTACCTGTAATCCCAGCTACTCAGAAGGCTGAGGCAGGAGAATAGCTTGAACCCGGGAGGCAGAGGTTGCAGTGAGCCAAGATTGTGCCACTGCACTCCAGCCTGGGTGACAGACTAACACTGTGACTAAAAAAAACAAAAGTATATTGTCCATAGGAGAGTTAAGAGGGATAAGGTATGTTAAATGTGATGCATGGCACACATCACATGTCCAATAAATGTTAGATCATGCTACATACAACATGGATTCATCAATACCCTCCTAACATTGTAGGTCCTCCCTGCCAGAGGCAGTGCAACGCAGTCGTGAGGAGCACAAGCTTTACTGGACTTGAAGCCTGGTTCAGTCCCTTACTATGAATGTGACCTTTGGGGACATTTCTTAGCCCTTCCCAGGTTAAATCTCCATGAGATGATGCTAGGACCTTCCCCAGTTTGTTTTAAAAGTCTGGCAAATGCATACCTATAAAGCATTGAACACAATATAGGTATATGTACTGAATACCTGCCAGCTATTATTATTACTTTTATTATCATCATCACCACCATCATCATTTTTGGAAGAGTTATGGTGTCTCTAGGTCCTAGCGTATTTGGACTCAGCTTCGAAGGCTCTCCTCAGTGGAAATGCAAGGTCTTGTATGTTACTATCCACTTTCTTCCTTTATTTTTTCCTCATCCCTAATTGTTCATCTTCTCGTTCTTACTGCCTACACAAAGACTGAACCTCTAGCCTGGATGTTACCAGCAACATGCTCAAATAAATGTACTCTAACCAAGGAAATTACCCGAAACAGATCCTTTTATTATAACTGTCACTTGTATTATTCAAGAAGTGATTAACGTCCAGGGAAACCACCCGTTCAAACAGCACACTTCTTTAGACATAGGGAATCAAGGCTCTTCCAGGGCTTGATCCAAGAATAAATGACATAGCAAATAATCTTTAGAAACCTCTTATCATTGAATTTTCTATTTAATAAAAATATTCTCTGGTGTTCACTATAATTGGGCATTGTCTGTTTAATATTGTCTATATGGTATATTGTGTGTTGAATAAAAATACTGAATAGTGTTAATTATATTTGGGTGAAAAGAACCATCTTGCATATTCATTGAAAGACATAAACCACCCAAATCCTGCAAGTTGAGTGAATGCTGAATGCAAAAATATCTCTTGTTGCTTGTTCTAAATTTGCTTCTCTTTATTTTCTCAGGGCATCTCTTGTCTATGATTCAATGTCTTCGGCAAAGAGACAATTGCTTTTCCTTCCTTCTTGGAGACTGTGAACATCAGAGACTAGCTCTCCTCCCTCCCCAGATTCTGATCTATTTTATGTTTTCAGTATGGACCTAGTGGGCACAGCTGTTTCAGAGAAGCCCAGGCTAGTTCCAAAAGGTGGAATAAATCTGTCAGTTCATTGCTAAACCAATACCAATGACAATAAAGATGACACATACATTTAAAGAGAAATTTTCAAGCTGGACAGATCATCAAAAACATCTGTGGCTTTTTTGGTTTTGTTTTCTCATTGTTTCTTAGCTCCATCCCTCAGAGCAGTGACCCTCAAACTTGGGTGTAAATCTGGAATCATGTGGAAAGTTTGTTAAAATACAGATTGCTGGGCTCTGTCCCCAGAGTTTCTGATCCAGCAGGTCGGGGAGGGCCTGAGAATGTGCATTTTTAACAAGTTCTTAGGTCACGCTGATATTTCTGGTCTTTGGACTACTCTTTGACTACTTCCTCCCTAGAGACCTTAAATAGTAATCATCCGTGACTTGAAAATGTGCACATCTATCATGCATGCTAAGGAACTCAAAAGTTTAAAACCACCAAGCAACGTAGGCTTATTCTGAAGCCAGCACTGCGCTAGGTTCAGCACAGACAATACAGAAAGGCTGCATCGCTTCTCTCTGGAGCCCTACCCTTCTTGATCCCATATCCATGCATTTGTTCCAGTTCTACCAAACCATTTACAGTTCTCCAAATTCAAAGCTCTTCTGCATCTCCACATCTTTGCACATAGTTTTTCATGTGTCCAGAATATGCTTTCCTACTCCTCTGTTTCATCCTGCAACACCCACTTCAGCTGCTGACATCCGTTGTACCATCCTCCCCACCTCCCTATCCTTGCCACCACCACCTAATTTTTAAAAATCCCTTCCATCATTCATGCTTTAATTCTACAAATGTGTACTGGGCTTGTCTTAGGTACCTGTCATTGTGCCAAGCACTTGGAATAAAACGGCAAATAAAGAAGACTTAGTTCCTCCTCAAGAAAAACCTTTCCTTCAAAGAAATTACTGTCCAGAGGAGAAGACATGAAATGGACAATTTAAAGTTGTGATATTAAATTGTTATTTTGCTGAGACTTACACAATTTTCAATGTTGTGCTTATGATCTAGCATTGAAATAGTTGTTTTCAATGCTTGTTTACCCATATAGACTGTGGTCCCTTGAAGGGCCAAATCCACATTCTCTCATCCCTGTGTATCCAGTGCCTACAAAGAGTAGGTCACATGGTTGAGCATTTTCTAGCTTTCTGAGTTCAATAAGACATAGCTCTATTTCCCAAAGGGATAGCAATCTAATACTAATACAAGTGCAGCAGATGTGAAAACCTTAATTATATTATTAGTTGGCATGAGAATTCCTTTTATATGTAGGAACTGTTTTTGTTGAGAGGAATCCCTTGAGAAGTCACTTGGGGATTAAAGAAAATTTTGAGTGCCTGGACTTTGAAAAAAACAAGGCGATGAAAGAGAAAGCTACATGGCTCTGTAGAAGCCATGAGAAGACGAAAAGAACGAGACTTTGCTCCTGGAGTTGGGAGAGAAGAAACAGAAGAAATGGAAATAAAATCAAGAATGTGAGAAGTAAAAGAGAGGAAACTGCCACCAGGGATATGGGATAAGGCTTAGGGACAAGATGGGATGAAGTGCTTCATAAAATTTCTCTAGACCCAAGATGACCAAAACATTTAGGCATTTTCACTTCTTTGCACATGTCTTTCTGCATGCAGAATCCTCTTCCCCACTCCCTGCTTCATCCTTCAAAGTCCAGTTCAGATGCCATCTTTCCCTCCCCTCCAGCTCCCCTATCTTTGCCCCCATCTTTGCCTTTTTTTTTTTTTTTTCTGGAACAGGGTCTCCTTCTGTTGCCCAGGTTGGAGTGCAGTGGCACAATCACTGTTCACTACAGCCTCGATCTCCTGGGCTCAAGCGACCCTCAACCTCTTAAGTAGCCGGGACTATAGAAGCATACCACCATGCTGGGCTGTTTTTTTGTTTGTTTGTTTTGTTGTTGTTGTTTTGTTTTGCTTTAGTTTTTAGTAGAGACAAGGTCTTGCTATGTTGCCCGGGCTGATCTTAAATTCCTGAGCTCAAGCAATCTTCCTGCCTTGGTCTCACACAGTGCTGGGATTATAGGCATGAGCCACTACAGCCAGCCAGGAGCAATTTTTAATCTATATTTTGTGGATGAGAAAACTAAGGCTTGGAAATGTTAAGTGAATCACTCAAGGTCACATAACTAGTGGGTGATGGCAATGGGGTTTGACTCTAGGCCTCTCTGACTCCAAAGCCCATAATTCTTTATGTCTTTTTAATGATAACAAAGAATAATGAAACAATTACATGTTAATGTAGATGATAATACATATAGTGGAAGTAATTAGTTATATGACGGCTTGTTCATCCAATAAATAATTTCTGGGAGCCTACTATATGAAACAGACAAGACATCATCACGGATAATGGCAGAAGGGAAGAAAATCTCTGAGAAGGAGAGAGTGGAGATGATGGCATGGGAAGGAACAACTGTCAGGGTGCAATGCCTTTGAAGACGTGCAGGTGGAATAGCACGTGAGTGGAAGAACATGAGCTCTGCAATTAGGAAAAAGATTCACGTTTTAGTCCCCATGTACTCACTCAAACAACCCAACCTTGGGCAAGTTCCTTGACCTCTCTTCACCTGCATTTTGTCATCTATAAATGGGGATAAAAATAGTACCATGTTATAAAAGGTACCATTTCTATAGGGATATAAATGAGAAGAAGCTTGTAAAGCTCATAAAATGCTCAGCACATAGCAGATACCCAACAAAGATTAACAGATAAAGAAGTGGACAAAATCAAGAAACATTTGGGATGTGGTGATTGATTAGGAGATAAGAGGAGACCCCCAGGTTTCTGGCTTAAGCAACTGAAAGGATGGTGGTGTCATTAACTGAAATGGATGATGCTGATGGAGAACCAGGTTTATTCAAGACAAAATAAAAGCATTGGCTCTAGAGAGAGAGCAACCCCATTTCCCTAAAAATAAAAGGAAGAGAAAGATGGACAGAGAGATAGAGAAGAAAAGAAGATGGTGTATCTTCTTAACCTTGAGGAAGAAATTAAATCATCCATGAGTGTGGGAAATGAAGGAAAAAGTGTGAGTACTAGAAAGATGAACAATATTTAACAGAGCTTCAGTGTCTATTTGAATCTTTCCAAAAGAGAATCTAAGACAAGGAGTTGGGTGCAGGTACTTTATTTGAGAGATTATCTCCAAAAGTTGGAATCAGGGAGTAGAGCAAGTGAGAAGGGCAAGAATGAAAAGCTGGTGAAGGGGAAATTATGCCTACACTACTATGGGCAACCAGAGATCATCTTACTAGGAGCTCTTTGAGGAACTGTGTAGAATGCACCTCAGAATATTCCCTGCGAAGGCTGGGAGGCTGGGGCATTTATCCACTGACTCCCATCACCCACTAGTTGAAGGTGGTCCTGTTGGTGTAAATTCCCTATACTCCTCGGCTCCACCTATGCGAGGCTTGAGTGAGCTGCCACCATTTTGATAAAAGCCCTGTATTAGTCTGTTCTTACACTGCTAATAAAGACATACCAGAGACTGGGTAATTTATAAAGGAAAGAAGTTTCATTGACTCACAATTCACCATGGCTAGGGAGGCCTCAATCATGGCGGAAGGGGAAGCACACACATCCTTCTTTGCATGGTGGTAGGAAGGAGAATGAGAGCCAAGTGAAGGGGGAAGCCCGTTATAAAAACATCAGAACTCACGAGAACTTACTATCATGAGAAGAGCATGAGGGAAACTGCCCCCATGATTCAACTGCCTCCCACCGGGTCCCTCCTACTACATGCGGGCATTATGAGAACTACAATTCAAGATGAGATTTCAGTGGTGACACAGCCAAACCATATCAAGCTGTGAGACAGGAAAGTGGAGAAACACAGTGGGGAACTGAAGTGGGACACTGTCAGTGAGCATCAGCTGCAGCAAAACTCAGAGATGAGCCGAGGGTACAGGACAGTTCTCTGAGTGGTCTTGCACTAACCTAGTTCTCCCTGTTTTTCACTTGTAGTTCTCTTAAGTAACTGTAGAATGTGCAAAGAATGCAACATCCTGAGATAGGAAGGAACTGGATGGAACAGCCCAGGCTCTGTTCCATTCCCCAGAACTGGATGTCCTTCCACGCTTTAGCCCAGAAAGTCAAGTTCCCCAAGGTACAGAACTCAGGTGAACGACTTTCCACAGTCTGTCAGCTGGGATGCAAGTGGGGCATGCACAGATGAAACTCTCTCCACCCTGAGCAGCTTTCTTGAGCCTTGGGGGACCAGCTCAACATGAATCCTAGGCTTCTAGCATCCTTTGCTGCCTATCTGCCAATAATGAATTCACTTTATCTAACTTGATGTGTGTGGGTATTCTGTCTCACCACACTCAGGCAAGTTGGTAAGCGGTGCACAGTGAACCTGCTTCACACAAGGAAAATGACACTGGACCAACTGCATCAGCTAGAAAAAAGAAGTGACCCATGAACTTCAGATCTTACAAAAATCCTGAAATGTGTAAATACCTCTAGTGGAATTTGACATATGAGGACCTGAGTCTCAGAGAGGTAAAAGTAAGGTGGTAAATTGGAGTTTTCACCCATATCGGATAGAATCCTAAACTTACACAACCTTCCCACCTACCATGCTGCCAGTCCTGAGCAAAAATAAATAAATAAATACAATAAAAATTAGTATTGCTATGTATTTATTTATTTACTTTTCTGAGATGGAGTCTCGCTCTGTCACCTAGGCTGGAGTGCAATGGCATGATCTTGGCTCACAGCAACCTCTACCTCCTGGGCTCAAGCAATTCTCCTGCCTCAGCCTCCTGAGTAGCTGGGATCACAGGCACACACCACCACACCCAGCTAATTTTTGTATTTTTAGTAGAGACAGGGTTTCACCATGTTGGCCAGGCTGGTTTTGAACTCCTGACCTCAAATGATCCACCCACCTTGACCTCCCCCACAAAAAAATATTAAAATGAAAATGGCAACAGTATTAACAAGTTGATTCTCCCCAGTACTAATTATTGGAATTTTGCTGATTTATTGTTCTGCAGACCAGGATCTAAAAATATACATTTTTTTAAAAGAGTGGATCAGTCTACAGAATGAAGAAGAAAATAAGAGTCACGGAGAATCTAAAACTGGACATTCTTCTCTAGCTGAAGTCCAATGGATGGGAATTGCGTTTCTCATCCTAATCAAGAAATTCTTTATCTTCAGGAACACAGAGCTATTAAAGTTCTAGGCTTCGGGCCTCTGAGGAGGTATTCCAAAAATTCCATCAGTAATCTGTTAAGCTCAGTACTGTACACTACACAGTGTATTGAGGTCTTTTCCTGTTTTCCTCATTCTGGCAGTTCCTTCCAACACTATTTGCTCCTAAAAACACCCTGTCTTCTAGGCCTGTCGATCATATCATGTTCCTCTTTTTATGGCTGTGCTGAAAACAGCAAAGAGAAAGGTTATTACCGCTGCTGTTGATGTCTGGAACTCATAACTCTCAACAGTCTTATGTTGGTCAGGTATAAGGCAGAGAGGGGTTCCCATCTTTATCTGGAGGTTTTCCACTGGTTGGTTGAAGCACTTACAACTACACTGACTGCATTGGTGAGAGTCCTGAAAAGAGAATACTCTCTTATGGTTTTTGGGTCCCGAAGAATGTAAAGGAAAGGGAAGGAAATGGGAAGAGATAGAGGAATTGTTTTGAGCATCTACTTATGCCAGCAACATCCTCATGGATTATTACATGTAATCCCCTTAGGTTGGTAACAGATTAGGCAACTGATCTAAGAAAATGAGAAAGAACATGTGGACACAGGGAAAGGAACATTACACACCAGGGCCTGTTGGTGGGTGGAGGACAAGGTGAGGGACAGCATTAGGAGAGAGACTTTTTAAAGTTTAAAATCCCATGCTTGATTGTAAACTAGTTCAACCATTATGGAATACAGTATGGTGATTCCTCAAGGATCTAGAACTAGATGTACCATATGACCCAGCCATCCCATTACTGGGTATATACCCAAAGGATTATAAATCATGCTGCTATAAAGACACATGCACACGTATGTTTATTGCGGCACTATTCACAATAGCAAAGACTTGGAATCAACCCAAATGTCCATCAGTGACAGACTGGATTATGAAAATGTGGCACATATACACCATGGAATACTATGCAGCCATAAAAAAGGATGAGTTTGTGTCCTTTGTAGGGACATGGATGCAGCTAGAAACCATCATTCTCAGCAAACTATCGCAAGAACAGAAAACCAAACACCGCATATTCTCACTCATAGGTGGGACCTGAACAATGAGATCACTCGGACTCGGGAAGGGGAACATCACACACCGGGGCCTATCATGGGGAGGGGGGAGGGGGGAGGGATTGCATTGGGAGTTATACCTGATGTAAATGACGAGTTGATGGGTGCTGATGAGTTGATGGGTGCAGCACACCAACATGGCACAAGTATATATATGTAACAAACCTGCACATTATGCACATGTACCCTAGAACCTAAAGTATTAAAAAAAAAAAAATTCCCATGCTTTTCAAACTGGGATTTGAATACAGGTATCTCACTCAAAACCCAGATGTCAAATACAGCACCTCATGCTCCCGGGTAGACATCACTAATCAATCAGGTCTTTTAGTCCATTGATTTCAGAATCCTTCTCACCTCAGTATCCCAGATAGTCACTAGCAATCCTAGCGAGTAGCGAGGGCCAATTGCTACCCTTTACACTTACCAAAAACTTGCTGGCTGAAGGAAGATTCTCCCTTTTCAAGGGAGGCCGTACCCATCACAGAGGCATAGTGTTACTTTCCAAAACAATCTTAAGGACAACAGAGCAGCCCCTACATTTCCACTGGGATCCTGCTTATATTGTAACAAGGAAGTGCTGGATATAGCTATGCTCCCTACAGCAACCACTGATAATGCATTAATGCATTTATTGTTGGTTTTGCTCACCCAGAAATTTTGCTGTTGACTTGAACTTCATTGTGATCACACTGCAGCTGCATTTAAAACCCTGCCTTTTCATTTAATGTCATAACAAAGCATCAAATAAACTCTCATATCAAAAGAAACTGCTTTTGCTAATTTTTATTTCTGCTCGAGATTTTATGAAGTCAAAGAAATCAGACCATGCACTCTGTTCTCCCACTATTCCGCACTTCTGTGGCTCAGAACGATTTTTTAAAGGAGATATAAGAAGTTGGCATTAATATTGAGCTTGGCATGACCAAGGGCTTGGGGTGGAGGGAGAAATGTTTTGGTGTTAGAAGCTGAAGAAGCCCTCCTTCAGCTATCACGTCCTCTCTCCATGCTCAAACTGATATTCATCTCTCCAGCCTCCTTTGATGTCAGGAAAGCCATTCTATTTGGGCAGGAGCCAGAGGACCTTGGCTGACGCTCCACCTGTTGTCATTTCTCCCTCTGTCTTCCAGCAGTGAATTTAGAAAAACCCTTCACAGGATAGCAGTGTGTTTGCTATCATACTGCAGTTCCCCGTGTTTGATCTCATGTTTCTTGCCTGGAGCTCATATTTCAGACTAGAGTAAATTATTTACTAGCGTTAGCAACCAAGCCGTGTGTTATTCAAAATACAAACCTGAAATATCCAGCAATCAGACCTCAACAGCTGACACTATTTATGCTTTGCAGATATAGAGACAGATCAAAGGATGATTCACAATTATCCTAACACAGTGATTTTTCCAAGTGAAAGAAGGGGACAGGCAGTTTTCCCTAATTCTAAGGAAATAAACAGTAACCTGGGCAAGTGTTGATTTATCCTCCTTGGATTCATCACAGCCTGGGAGGAGGATGGCAGGGGTAGGGTGGGGAAATGGGACCTGGAGATGCCTTTACAACTGTCCTGGCTTCCTCCCTTGGCATGTTCAACCTCCTTTGCATGTTGCCAGTCCTCAGTTCATCCTTCTGCTATTCATAGTGTGTTGTACTTGTCTTCTATCTCCTCTGCCTTTTCTGCCACCCACCAGTCCATAAACTGAAGGGTAGAAGACCATGTTATACAGAAGGGTATGTTTACCTGGGAGCAGCTGCCATTTGCTTGCCCAGGTAGCTTTAACGCTGTCTGTCTGGGGGCCTTTGGGACAGAGAAGAACAAGTGGTTCGTGACAGGCAGTGTAGGTAAGAGACTAAGAGACTGGGCTTTGATGTGACAGAGACCCGGGTCTGAGTCTTGGCTCTGCCACTTTTTGCTGTGTGACTCTGACAAAGGTCTCTGTGTCTCAGTTTCCTCACCTGTATGATGGGGATTGTTATGAAAATTGAGCCAATTCATATAAAAATAAATTCATATAAAGAATTTAGCACAGTGCCTGCACATCAGTGCCCAATAGATGGTAGCCATATCCACTGTGGGGAAAACCCTGCAAGGCTTTTCTAGGAAGTACTGTTGGTAGAAAATATTGTGGGCTTCATGTTCCCTGGAACAGCCAGGTTGTATATTGTAAGATTAAGTCCTACTTACTCTGACTTTGCCAAAGCCTCTTTTGAAGAATAAAGAGGGTTTCTGTGTAATAAGGAGCAAAATTTTAAAGCCAGCCATTCAACAAGCCATTCAGACTTAATACCCCAGGGCTCAGTTTTTTCCTCACTCTTTCTTTGCAAAAATGCTTTGAAAAAAGCAGCTGAGGGCCGTCTTGGAGGAGTTTGGGCCTTTGAGGCACCCAGGCGCATCTGGAACGAACCCACTTCTGCAAAGGCATGTCTGCAGTTAGTATACAGAGGCACTCACCTGACGATCCCCAGCGTGGCTTTCAGAGGACGGAGCCTTGAGGCTGGACAGGAAGCAATCTCAACTCAAGGGGCGTAAGTGAGCATTTATCACTTTAGAAGCTGTATTAGTCAGGGTTCTCCACAGAGACAAAGCCAATAAAACATATAGACAGAGAAAGATATGAGAAGTGATTTGTTAGGGGAATTGGCTCCTGTGATTACAGAGGCTAAATCTCACAGTAGGCAGTCTGCAGGCTGGACACCCAGGGAAACCAGTAGCATGGCTCAGTCTAAGTCTATCGGCCTCAGAACCAAGGAAGCTGATGGTGTAACTCTCAATCAGAGGCCAAAGCCCTGATAACCCAGGGGGCCACTGGTGCAAGTCTCAAAGTCTTAAGGCCAGAGAATCTGGAGTTCTGATGTCCAAAGGCAGAAGGAGAAGGGTGTTCCAGCTCTAGAAGACAGAAAAAACAAATTCTCTCTTCCTCTGCCTTCTTGTTCCATCCAGGTCCTCAGCTGATTGGATGGTGCCCCCCCATGTCGAGGGCAGAGCTTCCTTATTCAGTCCACTGATTCAAATGCCAACCTCTTCCCAAAACACACTCACAGACACACCCAGAAATAATACCTTACCAGCTATTTGGGTATCCCTTAATCCAGTCAAGTTGAGGCCTAAAGTTAACCATCACAGGGGCCTTTCAGAGAACTCTGGTAAAAATAATGGACCTCCTAACTTCTACATATCTTCTAAAGACCTTGGTCTTTTTACACATATAACCTAGTTTCTCCCCTCCAGATCAGATGAAATTCAGCTCCCTTTATCTGTTCACCTAAACAAAAGTAATAATCCCTACATGAAATGTATTACTACATCTTCATGATTCTAAGAGGCCATAGTTGTAAGACACATCACTGATTTAACAGCACCTTTCTAGAAGAAAAACACAGAAATAAATGTACCCATCAACTGTCAGTCGTTTCATGCTTTCAGTCATGGTAAAATGTGGAAAGATGTGCAACTTGGAATTGAAAACGTCTAATCATGCTAACTCAAAGGGCACTTGTTGCAACAGAAATGCTACAACTGTCAATGGATTAGTGAGTGCAGCAGTGGCTCTGTGTGGTATTAGAGCTCCCAGCACCCCCTCCTTCTCTTTGTATTTGAGCATTCTCACTTGACCGGAGAGCTGGTGCTTAACCAGCAAAGTCACGTACACATCTCTAGAGTCTGTCCCTATCACTTCAACCGCTCTCATTATTTAGGCAAGTTTTTAATATTTTCTGAAAAATCCAGAGCTGCCTCTACGAGACCATCGTAGGCAATAATAGCACGTAGTCCATGCAAGTCACTATACTGTGGGTGATTAAGACATACTGAGTATCAGTCAACAGGAAAATCTAAACCGATGCTGCCTTGTAAACCTCACTGGCATTTTGCTAGTGGGAAGTAAGAGAACAAAGGGAGTTGATATTTGCTATATAAAGATCCTAGATGGGAATTATATGCCTCTTATCTATCTTTTTAGTTCAAAAGCAGATCTATTTCCTTGGTTACAAAGAGTCCTTTACCAGGCTGGAGAATAGAACAGACACATCGGCTTGGTAATTTCAAAGAACAAATGTCAAGAGTGGGTGTGTGCATGAGGGAACAGCGTTTGGAAATGACTCTGTGGGCCACTAACCTACCCACTCTGGCAAAGGGGGATGTTAGTCCGAGGCAAATGGAGAGCACAAGGAGAAAAGAAGCTGGTGAGGCCACAAAGTATACAAATGAGGGAACTCTGTAACGTAGCTTTTGGTAAAAAGACAAGTTGTTCCCTGAATCTTCTTCTTTTCTGGCCCCTTCAATCTATAGAGGCAGATCGGACCTCCATGATTGCTCTACAGGATCCTACTTCCCTGAGCATAGTCTAATTAGACTAGAGCTGATCACATGATTCAAACAGGACCAATCAGATTCTCCCTAACATAATTCAGCCTCCCATCAAGCAGCAGCCATTCAGTCTCTGTCTGTGGTTGGTTAAGTAGGACTGTGGCGACTGACTGGCTGCTGCTTGGTTGGTTACAGAATCAGGCACCAGGCATCAGCTCCACCAGTTACCAGCTGTTCTTAGACAAATTATTCAACCAGGGTTCCTCTCAGATTCCTCACCCATACATTAAGGGCAATAATAGCACATGCCTCAAGTGAGAAGCTTAGCACATCACTCTTGGCATGTAAACGTATGTGAGAAATACAGGTTGAGCCTCTCTAATCAAAAACATCCAAAATTTGAAGTGTACCAAAATCTCACACTTTTGGAGCATGGATATGGTGCTCAAAGGAGATGCTCATTGGAGCATTTTGGATTTTGAATTTTTGGATTAGAGGTGCCGAACTGTTAAATCTAATGCAAATATTCAAAAGTCAAAAAAGAAAATTCCAGAATCTGTAACACTTCTGGTGTCAAGCATTTTAGATATGGGATGCTAAACCTGTCTTAACGTTATTATTGTATTAATTTTCTGTGGCTGCCATAACAACTTACCACAGACTTAGTGGCTTAAAACAACACAAATATATTATTTTATAGTGTTATGTGGGTTAGAAATTCAACACAAGCCTCACCCTTGTGATTATGTGATTACATTAGGCCCATGAGGCTTATCCAGGATAATCTCCCTATTTTAAGGTCAGCTGATTAGCAATCTTAATTCCATCTGCAATCCTAATTCCTCTTTGCCAGGTAATGCAACATATTCACAAGTTCTTGGGATTAAGATGTGGACATCTTAGGGTGGGGGTAACATTATTCTACCTTCCACAACTGTCAGAAAAAAATTGAGGAGCTCTGGGCAGCAATAGTACATTCTTAAAGATGGTGAAGAAAAAGAAGAAATTCTGCAGGAGAATGAAGACAGGCCAGACACAACACTCATTCTAGAAATAACCCAGTGTTCTTATGTCAATCAGTGGCCCCTAAAAAACTAAATTACATCATTCACGGATAATATCTTCCAGAATTTTAGTTGAGCCAAGTTCATTTTAGTATTTTTTTCTTTGTCCAGAAATGCAATGCTCTTTTGAAAGAGGTCCTCAAGTTTTCCTTTTGCACCCACTCTAAACGACCATTGTCTCTGCATTATGCCCTGAAAAAGGAAGACATTTAAGCACAGGATTTCTGTGAGCCCAAATGTGGGTAATGGCCTTGCGTAGAGTAATTTTACTTGGAATTGGATTACAGATGTACTCCATAAAAGATGTATTTGGGTCCTACCTCTACCTGCTAAAATACCTGAGTGCCCAAACAAGATATGGAGCCTTTACACTGAGGCTATGACCCCAGGATCTGCATCTGATAAAATGAAGATAATGTTCTCTGCCTCATAGGATTGGTTTAAGAATTAAATGAATATACTACACCTGACCCCGTGCTCAAAATAGTGGTTGAGCAACTGTTCAGAAATGGCAATTTTCCCTCCTTTTCCTTGGTTGAAATAAACAATGCATCCCTGACATTATATTTTCTCATATTGCCAAGAAAAGAACTAAAAAGAAACTACATAAGCACAATACAATTTTCCTTTGATTGCTTTTGAGTCAATGAATAAAGGTAGAGAATAAAAGATGGCCAAAAAAACCAGAGATCCACGTGCTGCATTACATAGAACAAATGTGAATAAATCTCAAAAACCCAGTGTGAAGGAAGAAAGGTAGGAAAACAGGTTGGGGTTTATAGCACAATACTATTTATGCAAATTAAGAACATGCACACACAAGCATCACCATATTTTTTAAGGGTGCAGGTATATATTCAATGATTATAAAACATGGAAGGTTACTTGAAGGATATGTATTACGTCCACTGGTGTATATACGGTATGGTAGGGGAAAAGGGGAAATGAAAATAATAAAATAGAATGGTTTGTTTTCCTTTGGGTAGACACCACTTGACTGCTGGATCAAATGATAATTCTGTTTTTTGTTTTTAGGGAAAAAATGTATACAAATACAAACGTAAATAATAGAATAAAAGAGACTTCTACCACAAAGAATGATAACATGCCATGAGTGGGGGACTATTATCACCTCATTTTTTTGTCCTTGACATCCTTCGTGAAAGCCAACAACAAGGGTCAATAGTAACTTTTGTAATTCTATTCCAAAGGAATTGTCAAAAATTGCTACATTTAATAGAAGAGCTGTTTTCAGTCGACACTGATGCAGTTGATTCAGAGATGACCAAGTCTGACCTAGTCTTCAGGAAACCCAGTTTTGCCCGAGACCTTGACCATCACGTGCTCTATAAAGCTGTAAGGGTCTTTATTCCATGAATATCTGGTGGCGTCGCAGCTGACTTAAGCTTTTGCAGTAAGTTGCATGAAGATGAAGGCCATTATCTTCAGTGAAATAACTCAGAAACAGAAAGTCAAATACCATATGTTCTCACTTAGAAAGGGGAGCCAAATAATGCATAGGCATGGACGTGGAGCATGGAGTGATAGACACTGGAGACTTGAAGGTGTAGGAGAGTGGAAGAAGGATGAGGGATGAGAAATTACTTAATGGGTACAATATGCACTATTTGGGTGATGATTACACTAAAAGCCCAGGCTTTACCACTATGAAATATGTCCCTATAACAAAGCTGCACTTGTACCCCTTAAACTTATAGAAATTTTTTTAAAATTTACAAGAAGAAAACAACCCCATAAAGAATTGGGCAAAAGACATGAATGAACACTTTTCAAAAGAAGACATATATGAGGCCAACAATCATATGAAAACAAGCCCAATGTCACTGATCATTAGAGAAATGCAACTCAAAAACACAATCTAACAACAGTCAGAATGGCTATTATTAAAAAGTCCAAAAATAACAGATGCTGGTGAGGTCGCGGAGAAAAAGAAACTTATACACTGTTGGTGGGAATGTAAATTAATTCAACCATTGTGGAGACAGTGTGGTGATTCGTCAAAAACCTAAAGACAGAAATACTATTCAACCCAGCAAGATCATTACTGGGTATAATAGAATATAAATCATTCTATTATAAAGGCACATGCACACGTGTATTCACTGAAGCACTATTCACAATAGCTAAGACATAAAATCAACCTAAATGTCCATCAGTGATAGGCTGGATTAAGAAAATGTGGCACATGTACACCATGGAATACTGTGCAGCAATAAATAAAGAACATAATTATGTCCTTTGCAGGGACATGCATGGAGCTGGAAGCCAGTATCCTTAGCAAACTAACACAGGAACAGAAAACCAAATACCACATGTTCTCACTTAAATGATGAGAACACATGAACACAGAGGGGAACAACACACACTGGAGCCTTTCAGAGGGTGGAGGGTGGGAGGAGGGAGAGAATCGGGAAAAATAACTAATGGGTATTAGGCTTAATACCTGGGTGATGAAATAATCTGTGCAATAAACTCCCATGACACAAGTTTACCTATATAACAAACCCGCACCTGTACCCTGAACTTAAAAGTAAAAAAAAAAATTAATGTACCCAAGCAAGCAGCTTGGGTGACCCACTAAACAAGTCGCAGTAGAGATTTACTCACAAATTATGGAATTACTCTGGGTTGGCCTCTGTCTACTTCCTTCCAATTCTACATACGTGGGGAATGTTGTAGGCCCTTGAAGACTCCGTTTTCTCTACCTGTAGAATGAACAGAGTGACTTATCTTAGCTCTTTCCTGGTAAGAGAAGCCGAGAGAACTAATGCCTCCTTTGAGGTCCTTACTATACTGTAATGATCAAGAACATAGGATTTGGCAGCATATTTCACGGGCTCGAACTTGGACTCTGTCATTTACTGGTTGTGAGATTTGGGGCCTATACATTCACCTTGCTGTGGCTTCCGTTTATCCACCTATAAAATGAGACCAATAATAGAATCTATTGTAAGTGCTTATCATCATGCCTGGCAAATGGTATGAACTCAGTACATATGGCCATTGTGTCACTATTGTTGCCACTATGATCGTTTCTACTGTTGTCATTATTATCAATATTATTACCATGTTATTCTATTTGGTGGCAGATGCACTGTGGGAAAACATATTGCAAGGATCTGATCTTTAGAAAATAATTTTGAAGTCTGCCACAGCTTTAGAGAACCCTCAGAAATAGGAAAAGGGCATAGAGGAGGAAGAAGGAAGAAGAGCTAAAAAAGGAATGATGGGGGAGAACAAGTTTGCAGCACTTGGAACCATTCCTGGTCCGTAGTAATTTCCACCCCCCATGCCTATACACACACAAATCTTTTGTAGATGAATTGTTATAAAACCAAGATCTAAATGATGGCCAAATACAGACCTACTGGCTGGTTCTCCAATCCCATCACTCTCCATCCTCATTCTCCACAAAGTCAGTGAGTAAGAAAAGCTTTGATTCTGCGCTGTGATTCACACTCAGTGGGTTTCTTGGGTGATTTCATTATAAGTAAAGTAATTCCAGGGTTTTCCCTTGAAGAGGAGTATACATTGGTGATGAAATTGTCATTTGTCTCTGCCAACAGACAGTCATGGGTTGTGAAGCTGAGTGTAGTCCTGAGGCTGTGGCACAGAAGGGCATGGTCTTTGATGCTCTGGACCCATTTGCTAAGCCAATTTTTGTTTTTGTCCTATGACAACAGTGATTAATTTTATCCAAATTATCCTTTCTCTCCTTGTTAATCCAGTGTGTCTTTCTGAACACTTTCTTATGGATTAGTATTGATGCTGAGGTTCCTTGGAGGACCCAGCCAATGTAACAAAAGCTTCTCAAGATGTTTACTGATGCTCTTCTCCTATTGATCTAATTAAAGATCATGATGCCTAATATAATTAGTCAGCCTTTCTGTCAGGATGCTTCTTACACTTTTAGACATACCAGCACCAGAGAGAAATTGCTTTAGGATAATGGATTACAATTCCGAAGGAAATGACTTTCAGGATACAAATATGTGAATCAACTAGGACTTTAATTATAGGATTTCTCACTTTTTTGTAAAGCAGTTGATGATTATTTTCCTCCCAGACTGAGTCCTTCTCCATCTAGAAGCCAGACTCCCAGAACCATTTCATGGAATATGCTTTACATTTTTGACTTAAGGGATCTTCCTGAGGATGTGGTGTGGGAGCAGGTGGCTTACACTTTAGTTCAGATGATGATTGGCATTTTATTTGTGGTACTAGAGAGAAAAAGAAAAAAGTGGGAAAATGTGAAAGTTTTATGAAAGAAAAAGTATGTAAGATTGAGATCACATGTTAAGGAATCAACCTTGGGAAGATAAGAAATAATTTCTCAGAGAAAAGAATGTGAAGATAACTAGAGATATTGAGAGATATGCATATTTGGTGCAAAGATCACAGCAACATTATAGAGTTTTCATCTGAAGCTTTCCAGTTTCTCAACTGACTAAGCAGTAAGATCAACAGCTAAGAATAGGTCAGGTTAATGATCATGACAAAAATAAAACAAAAATAATCATATTAACAATAACAATAGTCAATATGCATTGAGTACTTCTCATGTGCCAGGTAATATGTTAATCATTTTGCATATATTAACTCAATCTTTATAACAGACTCATAAGTTTGGATTAGATCTCTGAGATCTTTGAGAGCAGAAAAGCAGTTTCAACAGGAAAACGTCATAGGATGTAAAACCATCCTCTTGGGTTTTTCTCTGTTGTGGTTTTTAGCTGCTCAGGTGTGTAGCCCTTACTGCATCTAGCGCTGGGTGTTGCCAGGAAAGTATGGTGCAGGGAGAACGGGAGACAAGAACATTGAGTAGATGGCATTTGGAAGCAGGTGACTGCAAATGATGGACCATGAAATCTAAGCAGAATAATAATGGTAAACAGAAGGGGACTACTGAATGTGGGGAAAGTGATGGTGTAAACGGATTAGAGTCATAGCAAAGTTAAAGAGTTAGAGTTTGTTGCCTTAAAGATGAAAGGAGCTTGCAGCCACAAAGGAAGAAGTTGAGCTGGATGTGGGGGCTCACCCCTGTAATCCCAGCACTTCGGGAGGCCAAGAGGGGTGCATTATTTGAGGTCAGGAGTTTGAGACCAGCCTGACCAACATGGTGAAATTCTCTACTAAAAATACAAAAAAAATTAGTTGGACATGGTGGCACATGCCTGTAATCCCAGCTACTGGGGACGCTAAGGCAGGAGGATTGCTTGAACCCAGGAGGTGGAGGTTGCAGTGAACCAAGATCGCACTACTGCACTCCAGCTTGGGCGACACAGTGAGATTCCGTCCTAAAAAAAAAAAAAAAAAGTAGGAAGCTGGCATCTGTGATGTTTGTACATGGGACAGTGTTCAGTAACAGTGAGTTCTAAGGTGTGACCCTGATGTGGCAGCTGAGATATAGAGCAGGTGAAATAATAGATAGGATCAGTTTTGTGTCTGGAAAGATGAGTAGTGTGGAAGGGGTAAGCATGTAATCAGGGAGAAAATTGGAAAAGAGTTTTAGGCGTCTTAGAGACAGACCATGGCAGCTTAACTAGGGTGGTGGTGGTGAGAATGCAGAGAGGAAGTGGGTAGATTTGGGAAATATTTAGCAGGCAGAATGGTGGATGAACTCAATGGATTTGACTGTGGGAGGGAGAGGAAAGAAGCAAAGAGATGCCCAGATTTTTGGCTTAGGCAACTGGGTGGATGTTGCTCTGGTTCAGTCACAGAAAAGTGTTGGAATAGAGATAAATAATGAATCCAGAGCAGACATGCAGAGACTGAGATACTTCTAAAGGTTTCAAATGAATCAGTATGTCTCTGCTACATATAGATAGGATCCTTACATGTTGTTATCAATGTTTCCTTTAAGGAGAGTTTTGCCTTTGAATAGGTTACTGATTAACTCAAACAGGGTCCGTGGGAGGAAAGCGTGTTTAAAATGGAGAAGCAAATACAGGTTAGCAAAGGAATTGTAAGAACTGAAGATAAAACTCTACTAGGACCAGAGATAACTGAAATCATGCTCCTGATTTGATAGGTTGTCTGCCGAGTCGGGGTAGAAATAACAGCAGGTATAAACTATAGACATCTTTTATATTTCTCAGAGCGATGGTCATCATCATTGCCTCTGTTGTTTGTCCTCATTTTGAACCATCTTGGAGGAAGAAAACCCTTGGGATTTTTTCAATCTCCATCTCCTTACAGCAGTATGAAAGGTTGTATTAGGTTGCAGGGAAGAGGAATCCACTCATACAAGATTAAACAAAACATGGGACTTCAATGAAAGGATGTTGAGGGTCTTATTGAATCTGCAGAAAATGTGAAGGAAAAAAAGCCTACTTTAAAACGGGCAAGGGTGGGGACAAAGACAACTGTAAGAATCTCAGCAGCAGTGGTTTGTGGACTTTCACCCAGAAGCTCTACACATCCCTGATTCTTATTCATTTTCTTGGCAAGTATTTATTGAGTATCTACAATGGGTCAAGCACTGTGCCAGGTGCCGGGAATACAGAAGTGGACAGAAATAAAGACAGATCCTTCCCAGTGCAGCTTGGAGTCTGCTGGGAGAGACAGTTATTAATCAAATAATCATACATACAAATGTATAATCACAAGTGTGGTTAGTGTTTTGATGGAAAGACACACAGTGCAATGAAAACCCACAGTAGACAAATTTGACCCAGTCAGGGAGATTAGGGAAGGTTTGCATGAGAAAGTAACCATGGAAATGATATTGGAAAGAGGAGAGAGTGGAGTGGAGGGTGGGCTGGTGTTCTCTGCAGACGGAACAGCATGTGCAAAGGCCCAGTAGCAAGAGGACACATGTTGAGCTCAAGGGGCATCAAAGTCCAGTGTGGCTGCAAAATGAAAGGTGAGATGGCGTGAATTAAAACCTTGCAGGGCCATCATGGCTAAGGCCAGGCTGGATAAGAGCAATAGGGAGCCACAGCGCTGTTTGAAGCAGGGAAAACATGACTGATTTTTAGATTTGCCTTTCAAAAGGATCCCCCTGTCTGGATTGTGGTGGAGGGTTTGTAAAGACTCAAGTTCCGATTTCCAGCTCCCCAGAGAGTGAATCTGATTGGACAGTTTTGATCATGTGTCTACCCTGGTCCATTCACATAACAGGAGGCTGAGGTCACATGGCAGGAACATGGCCGCTGAGGATTCACCTGGAGGGGAGTTTTCAAAACAGATGAATTCTCCAGTATACCCCAACTAATGCATCAATTCACAAGGCACCATCACATCCAAAGGATAACACTGTCCCCTATATATTCCCAGATTCCTTTAGAAGAGGAAGCATCTGGGGAGGAAAAAAAGCAAAGAATTTTGGGAAAGACACTTGGCCAAATACAGGAGGTTAAGCCATTTGTGTGTACGTAGGCAGATGGCTTAACCTCCTATACATCCTCCTCTGTAAAATGAGAGATAATCTTGACAGGCACTGTGTCCAAGGCTGGTATACCATGCTCTCAATTAGTCCCAAGAGGTAGCAGTTATTGTTCCTATTTTATAGATGTAGAAATGAAGGTTGAGCATACTTTAAATCACGAATAACTCAATCTAAAGTTTACATACTTTTAATCATCCTTCCAAATCTTATAGCCCTCCACATCAAATGAGTAATTATCATTATCATTCCTAACAGAAATAATAGCAGTGTCCAATTAATAATAATATAATCATTGCTGATAGCTAAGATGTATAGTCCATTATTTTCCAGGCACTGTTCCACACACTTTATAGATATATATTCATTCATATAACTTTCATAACAATCTAATATCTAAATAGTGTTATTATCCCCACATTATGGAAGACTAACTGAGGCACTGAGAAGTTAAGTCATTTGAGCAGGTTACTCAACAAGCTGCTAGCAGAGCCTTTAACTTGAACCTCAGCAGATTGGCCTCAAAGTCCAGATGGTTAAACACTATGCTGTCTTATTCTCTCTCTTTTTCTTCTCCACAGCTCTTTCTCAAAACAAACACACACAAACAAAAAAAGGAAAAATCTCCTATGGGTATTATGCCTGAAATTCATGAATTCTTCATTTTATTAAATGAAGCACGAGGGAACACCCATTCTATGCACAACTTCTATGTCGGTGCTACTGTTGTTCCCATTTTATTGATAAGGAAACTGAGGCTCAGAGACATAAATTAGTTGTTTAAGACAGCAGATTGCAACTGGAGAAATCATGATTCAAATCCAAGTCTGTTTAATCTCAGAGCGTTTGCTATTAGGATATGAAAACAACGTCTTATCATCCTGTCTCCGCTGGTTCCATTTCAGTGCTTCTTGGATGAACTTTAGGACCCTTGTAAAATAATAAGGTGAAAGACTGATATGGCAAAAAGGACCTAATATTCCTTATGACAACTCTAACTTCATAACACCCATACAGACCAGACTGTGTCCCATTTAAAAAAAAAAAAAGTCACAACGAGGGATTGTGCTCCGGTATTTTCTGCTCCAGTTATAATCTCTGGCATGGAAATGAGTTATTTAGATGGTTAGTAACTGACAGTCCCCATAAATTGCAAAAGAAGGCTCAGCAAGGGGACAGGTGACAGTATTTTGCTCTGTGTCATACCATGTCTGTCTCTCAGGTTAGAATCCCTCCCTGAAGTTCCATGTACCAAGAGGCCATGAATTATACATGTACTTCTGAAGTTTGACAAAAGTTCTCCCACCTATTAAATTGCCAGGTTCCCAAGTCTAACATAAATCTAATCCAAATACACTTAGGAAAATATTGTGCCATTTGTTCTCCCATTATTGTGACTTTTGCTATGTTGTATTATGTATTCAAAGTGCTGAGAGAGCTTCTGCTTACTGTACATTCACCTGGAGATTACAAACCAGTCAAATGAGTCTGTAACAGGCTCAGAGGTATTAGAACTCCAGAAAACATGGGCCTAATCTTTCCATCCCATCACTCAGGAGGCAGACCCTTTACTGCCCTGGAACCAACCAGCAGAAAAAAAAGACAGGACCTGCAGTGTAGAAGCCAGACTTCCAAATAAAATTCCAAGACAGAATGCTGTGGCCATCTCCCAAACCCTTCACTGGCTTGCTAAGGAAAGCACCCTAGGTTATCTGTGATGTAGCTTCTTCCTCTCTGTACAATGTGCTCAGCCCCAACACATACTCTTTTCCAGCCATTTCAGATATCAGCAGATCTTTGGCATGCTCATTCTCAACAATGCTGTTATCAATTATTCATGAATGACGCTGAGGTCCTTGTATTGATTAGGATTGTTTTTTCAGTTTCAAGTAAAAGAGCCATAACTCTAACTAGGAAGCAAAAAGAAGAGATTGTTAGGCTATGCAATTAGGAAGTTCAGGGATATTGAAAGCTTCAGGTGTGGCTGGATCTTGAGGTTCAAATCACATCACCAGGACTGGGATGCTTACCATCCCTCAGCTCTGCTTTCTTCTGTGCTGGTGACACGTTGGGTAAGCTGTCTCCTTAGATTGACAAGAAGGCCCCTGGTAGCCTCACATCCTATCACTTCAGCCAAGCCAGAGTAAAGGTGGCGCCTCTTTTTAAAAATAATACTTGAAAGCTGTATTAGGCATTCTTGCATTGCTACAAAGAACTACCCGAGACTGGGTAATTTATGAAGAAAAGAGGTTTAATTGACTCACGGTTCCAAAGGCTATACAGGATGCATGGCTAGGGAGGCCTCAGGAAACTTAGAATCCTGGTGGAAGGAAAGAGGAAGCAGGCACATCTTTGCAGAGCAGAGCAGGAGATGGAGAGTTAATGGGGAAGTGCTACACACTTTCGAACAATGAGATCTCACGAGAACTCACTCACTATCATAAGAACAGCAGGGGGACATCTGCCCCCATTATCCAATCACCTCCCACCAGGCCCCTCCTCCAACACTGCAGATTACAATTCAACATGAGATTTGAGTGGCGACTCAGAGCCAAACCATATCAAAAGCTTCAGGTACTTTTTTAAAAATTTGCATTAAAAAAATCAGAATATTACACATTAATATCCTAGTTGAGAGTATCTCTAGAAAAGTTCATTATCTGGCAATGTTGGAACTTCACTGGTAAATGGTAACTGTATTAGTCTGTTTTTACACTGCTGATAAAGACATTACCAGAGACATTACCAGAGGCAATTTACAAAAGAAAGAGGTTTAATGGACTCAGAGTTCCACGTGGCTGGGGAGGCCTCACAATCATGGCAGAAGGTGAAAGGCACATCTCACATGGTGGCAGATGAGAGAAGAATGAGAGCCAAGTGAAAGGGGTTTCCCTTTATAAAAGCATCAGATCTCATGAGACGTATTCACTACCATGAGAACAGTATGGGGGAAACTACTCCCATGATTCAATTATCTCCCACTGGGTCCCTCCCACAAGACAAGGGAATTATGGGAGCTGCAATTCAAGATGAGATTGGGGCGGGGACACAGTCAAACCATATCAGCAACCATGTATTAGTTGTTCAGAAGGGGGCCTCCTTGGCACAGGGTATGGACTCTCCCACTAATGAACTATCCCACCCACACTTCATTGTCTCCCAGACTCTGGAGCCAGGCATCAGTTTTCATTTGTCATCATACTGTCATTGCTGTTTTTGTTTCAGAAGAGAATATCCTTGTGGCCGCATCTTTTTAAAAAGAGGATCAGTTAACAAACTCCGAGAGCTGTGTTTTCTTGCATCTGTTCCACGTTAGTCATATATTAATATATTGCCTACCTGGATTCTGAGGGTGTGGAGGTTTGAGACTCCACAGAAATGTTGTTACTCTGATGGTGTTATAGGTAAGGAAAGCTAGCTTTGCCTAGAGAACCAGGGTCTAGAATGGACAAAGCAATGCAGGAAAAATGAAACCCCTGATGAACATCCACCCACAAATTGAATATTCCACCTCCCCTCACCCAAAACTAAGTCCCCCATCCGACATGTGGTCTACAGCTAAATTGATGGTTCTTGGTGATTATCCAAAGGCAGGTGTAGAAAACACATTTCTCATTTTTCAAATGAGTTATTTCCTTATCTTCCTGAGAAAGACAGAATGTAACCTCCAACTATTTTAAGAAAGCAACACTGTAGGTAGCAACTGTGCTTTCTACAAGGGAAATTCCTTTCTGGGATCAGAATGATTCACTAAGGGTTTTTTGCTTGGGACTAGCAAAATAATTAATTAATTAAAATAATTCTATATTTCTGTCTTTTATATACATTGCAATGCACTGAACAAGGACTTGGATCCATAATAGGAACCTAATGTGGTTTTATCAAATTATTGTTTCCTTGGATTTCTCCATGATCCTAGATCTTGATAGGTTCTTTATTTGGCACAGAGGCCACTGTTGTTAACCCCTTTATGACAGAGAGAAAGATGAGTATTATTTCTCCACTTTTGAATCAGACAAAATTGGTTCTGGAGAAGTTCAATGACACACCTGCGTGCTCCTGGACAGGTCAGAACAGAGTGACCACATGACCTTTCCACTGTCTCCTGGGAGAGGGGAAACCACGGGACTTCTGATCTGAGGCGGCACCACGTTGGACCCCCTCCCTTCAGTATTTAACTATAATTAGTGAGAACTACCCATATGGCGAGTCTTCTAGGGCCAGATGGGCGGCTGTCAGGCGGCACATGATCTTTGCTTCATTTTGAAGGAGATGTGAGTAATTCTGGGGCTATTAATCCAACAAAGGCTATATTTATCTTCATTCTTTGGTTGATAATACATCTCCATTTCTTCTGTAGGCACCAAGGGGTACAAGGCAGAAGCACCAAGATAGTCCTGCCCAGGGCCTAAGGAACCAGGATGCCTTCACTCTGCGATTCGTACTTGAGTCTCTGATCCCCTCCAAAATGGGCTTGGCCACCCTCAAAGACACAGAGTATTAAAGGCTCTACGGCTCATGGGATGTCAGAGCCTGAGAGGTTGTCCAGGCAGTTTGACAGATGAGGAGACTGAGGCTCACTCAGGGAAGGTGTGTGACTGGTTCATCAAAACAATTTAAGGATGGAGCTGAATGACAGTTGCATGACCTGTCTCTGGTTTTATGTAGGGAGCAGGAATGTCCCAAAAGAGAATTTTGCATCTTCTAAGACAGCATATTCCTTTTCATTCTCAATTGATGAAAAGTTATATGGGCACCTTACTTTAAGGGACTATAGTCACCTTTAAAGGGGGATAGGGGATAGATATTGAAAGCATATTTACGATGGAAGCGGAACTAGAAAAGCCATTGGGATTCAAGATAGTGTTAGAAACAACCTACTCCATCCATCTCTCTCTACCTCTGCAAACTTTCTCCCTAATGATGGCTCTGCATCTGTCACCTCTCAACTCCATTATCCACTGTCTCTCACTGAACTAATCCTCATCTTATTTTATGGGGCACATCCAGAGAAAGCCAGGCTGACTGGGCCTGCAGATAGGCCTCAAGTTAACTGGCCAGCCTCCTCTGGGTTAGATGACCTTATGGGTCTTTGGCCAGCCAATGGATGAACAACAGACAGACCCCTAATCCAACCAGAGGTGTCCCCCATGGGACTAATTCGGGAATTGGCTTTGCACACAGACAAAATTCAAAGGAGGAAGGAAGCATGAAAAGTTACCAGAACCGAAGGTAGGAGTTACCTGGTGTCTAGAATATATAGGTTCCTAGCACGTCAACTGGAAGTGGAGTGCCCTGTTCCAGGAGGCATGGGTGGGTAACATTTGCTGAGCATTCATGTGGCAGGATCCCTGGTAAACATTGTATAATCATGACCCTATTTAGCTCAATTTGTAATGGGCAAATAAGAATTTATGTTAATTCATTTATTTTTTATTTTTATTTTATTTTTTTGAGATGGAGTCTCGCTCTGTCACCCAGGCTGGAGTGCAGTGGTGTGATCTCGGCTCACTGCAACCTCCGCCTCCTAGTTTCAAGCAACTCTCCTGCCTCAGCCTCCCAAGTAGCTGGGACTGCAGGTGCATGCCACCATGCCTGTATAATTTTTTGTATTTTTAGTAGAGACGGGGTTTCACCATGTTAGCCAGGATGGCCTCGATCTCCTGACCTTGTGATCCTCCCGCCTCAGCCTCCCAAAGTGTTGGGATTACGGGTGTGAGTCAACATGCCTGGCCTTCGTTCATTTATTCTTCACAATAATCCAAGAGCTAGGGACTCCCACTTGCCCACATTTTACAGAGAAGAGTAAAGCTCAGAAAGAGAAGAACTCTCTGCTAGCAGGACTCTAATTTCAAATCAAGAGCAGGTTGCTGTTTCTTCTCATCGTCAACCACATGTGTTCACGAGGACGGCTTGTGTCCAGCACTTGCTCAAACTCCAGACATCTGCACCAATAACCACTAAGAGGTACGTTCTCCTCATTAGAAGTGGTAGCAGTGAGAAAATCCCAGAAAGGAGGAAACCAAACACAGATTTTTTCAAGTAATGATGATTGTCTGCCACCAGTGAGGAGAGAAAAGGGATCTGATTTCTATTCTTGATATGAAATGAGACAGCATCAGTCTCAAAGTCCAAAGATCACCAAATCTCAGTTTCCTCATTTGAAAACTAGGGACATGGGCATGGATGGGGAAGTCAAATTGAATAAGATTCATGTGAAAACAAGGAAACACAATGAAAATGTTGATCCTTTTAGCTTCCGTGGCTGTAATTACAGCAGAGACAGTCTGGAGCTAGATGAAGCAACCTTTCCTGAGAGCAAGGTCTTTGCTATCCTTTGTAACAAGGTTGTGAAGTTTTAACGAGAAAGCATAAAGCAGAAATTATATCAGCAAAAAAGCGGGGCACTGGAGAACTTCCCCTCCCCAGCATCATCCCTTTTTGCTGCTAAGGGTTGGATGGTTGCCTTAAAACAGGGTAGTTTACGTACCAGGTATTTATGCAACAGTTTTCCTTTTGTTTCTAATGGTTTTTAGGACACCTCTACTGATCTCCCTCATTCAAACCTTTTAGTGGGTGAATGGAACCTGGATCATTATCTCTGCAAAGTTAGACAATTTATCCCTCTGAAAACATGATGTGGCTCTTGGCTCCAGAAAGTCTGAGATTGTTGGAAAATGTCCAGAGGACCCATTCACCCTGGATGCCGTGAAATATGCATGAGACCGAAACAGACAGACACGAAAGCCTCCTTGCCTCCTGGATATTGGGAGGACGGTGTCTGGGATCCATATACATCTCGGTCAAATGTACACAGAAGGACGAGCTTGAATCCTATCAATGATACCACTAGTGTGATACCATGTACCCAAACTACCCTTTACCCAAACCAGCTTCCTCTGCTTCACATTGCCTGAAGAATCAGAAGAGGCTTTGATTGCAGCTGGAAGGGCTCCAGGACCAAAATTGTCCTCCCATGTCCCTGACTGTGGCCTTGTTTTCCTTCCCTTGAAAGAGAGAAGATGGGGTGTTTGACCCTTGTATGAATGTTCCAGTTGCATCCATGCACTGATGACTTCAACCCGGTTCAAGGTGCAAAAGCTGCCCTGGAGAGAACCATTCCCTTTGCCCCTTCTCCAGCTCTCCTGGGCCTCTGACTTCGACAGGCACTGCAGAGGACCCCTTGCTGAGAGAAGAAGTCTTGAAGGGCTTAATATTTTTAAAAGACAAAAACAGACTTCAAAAGAGGAATCAAAAGAGGACAGACCAGCTCCTGCAGCAGCTTAGCATACATCAGGCAGACCCTGGAGTTGCTGGCAGCTGTACCACGGGGCCATGTAGTACCTCTGACCCCAGATGGATGGGGGAGGCATGAGTAACATCAGGACAGAGTGCATGGACACTCAAAGGCAAATACATGATTATTTTATTGTGCCCTTAATAATTCTCCCACATGAGGCTCCTGAGAGTTCTCCTGGGGTCACGCCCTGTTGAATTTTTTTTTTTTTTAATTTCCCAGTTATTCTTCTCTCTCTGGGGAAACCAGTGATTCTGGAGTCTCTGGGGGGATCAGAGGTCCTGTCTGAACAGTGCTGCTTCCTTGCTGTGCTGATGGAAGGATCTTTGTCCTTGTTTGGGAAAAAGCATCCTTTTAAACCCAAATTGAAGCTTCTTTTGGAACACAAATGGATATGTGAGGTGGGATGGGGCCTCCGCTAGCCAATTGGAGTTATTGAGTCATTTTCGGCTGATGATCTCTCTCACTCTCAGTGTTTTCTTGGCCCTGTGGTCTCTTCCCTGCCCTTTCAATATTTCTCCAACAAAAAAAATGGCGATTACTCTATCAAGAGACAGATGGGTCCACCCAGTCTTTCATGGGCCTGGTAAGGGTGCTTCATGACTTCCGAAAGGTTAAGACATTGGGTGACCAACTTGTCTTGATTTCCTGGTTCTAGCACTGAAAGTCTCACATCTTGAGAACTTCTCAGTTCCCGGCAAACCAGGACAATTTGTCATCCCAGAGATTTCTCCCTGCCTCTTCCAACAGACCTGTCTTCTCCTGTGTACCAGCAGACGGCCTCTCTTTGTTTTGTTTTTGCTTTTTTTTTTTCCTGGTGTCACATTTTCTGCTTGAGATCTATCTCAAGTCATTTCTCTTGACTTCTGATCCCTCCTTATTTTACCTAAATATCACTATCTAATTTCTAACCCAGCCGGGTTACTATGAGAGACCACTGGTCCAGGACCAAAGAGCACTTTCTGAACGGTATCCGGAAGGAGAAACAGAACATGAAATCTGCCTAATGTGCACTGAGCACTGTGCCAGATACTGAACACATACCATGCAATCATCCCAACATGGGGCAAGTATTGTTATGGTTTCCACTTTCCAGATAGGAAACCAAGGACTAGAGCGCTTAAGTGACTCATCAGAAGTCAAACTGCAAACAAATGGTGACATTGGAATCAGAGTCCAGATCTTATCTGGAAAGGAGAAGTCATCCTTGAAGAGAAGTTTGGAATTACAGACAAGAAATTTTCCAAAACGTTGAAGCCAATTCGGAGGGAAAGTTTGTGATGGAGGAGAGCAGATGAAGTAGCAACGTGGGAACACTGAAATATATGCATTCTTCTTTAAAAACAATTAACACACTTTATGGAACTTAAGTCATTTTGTAAGATTTGAAACACAAAAATGTATTATGTATAATGTGATTTGCTCATAAAATTATCATGTTTTGTGTATTTAAAGACGTGAGATCATAGAAAGAAGAGGAGTTTGGATAAATAGCTTTTTTTTTTTTTTTAAAGAAAAAAATCATATTAAAGAGGAGTTTTTAAAATTTTTTCATCAGATGTTCACAATTCTATTTGCAGCCATTAACTTTTCTTGTCCTCTGTTAACCTTCAGGAACCCCCAAAACTGATCCCCCAGGGCTCCCCCACCTGCCCAGGAGATCAACTCTCAGCATCACTGTCTATCCCCATGCCCTCTGTATTCCCTCTTTTTTTCTATTTATGGGACACTCCTTTGGTCTGGTACCCTTGTTATGTCTGGTCCATGCTTAAGTCCCAGCCTTTTATCCACCTCCCTACTCAATATCTATTACTTGGTTCTGACTCTTCATAATTACCTGCTTACAGAGTAGTTAGCATCTGTGGTTATTTAAGGTGGCAACTGGCCATCTCACTTAGCTAAGCTCTGAGATAGGCTGGGTGCTAGGAACACAGGGCTACCTCTTTAAGACTTTTAGAGGGATGAGGCCAGGGAGAACCTCTCTTACACCTGTACATCTGGCAGCTACAGCGATACATTAGAGTTCCTGGCTTCATGAGTGGAGTATGGGTTAGATATCATTCCCAGCTGGCCTTTTGGTCAAGTGCCCATCCCTGCTGGTTCCCAGTGAGGTCAAGGTCTTCAAAGGCCCTTCAGAGGAGTTTGGCCCAAAGACTGAAATTAACTTTGACACCCTCAACAAGGGTTGCTTAAATTGTGGTGCATCTATAAAATGGAATACTATGCAGCCATTAGAATATCAAGATAGAGCTATGTCTACTAAACACTGTGCTATCTAAAGCAAACAGTGAGGAAAGCAAAATAAAAAGAGTGTGCAAGTATGCACCATTAATACACAAAAGAAAGTAGAAATGGGATGATAGATGCCTATTTGCTTGTACATTCACAGAATATCTCTGGAAAGTTATCCCAGAAACTATAACAGTTGACCTGGGGGCACTAACAATGAAGAAGAGGAGGGACTTAATTTTCACTGGATATCCTTTTATAGGACCTATTTTTAAATCATTTGCAGGTATTATCTTGTTATAGTTAGTTAACAAGATAACTAAATATACAAATATATACATGAAAATCTAAAAGCACTTTGACACATGGCATGCATTTGATAAGTATGCTACACATTAATTAAATGAAAAAAGTCCTGGTTGATCAAGTCACCCACTGCACAAAGGACAGCATGCACATAGTTGAGTGTACTGGAGATACCTGTTTGTCTCCGAGAACAGAAAGTCAGTGAACTTGCTGCCTATCTGAATGGGCCACTGGAAGGCCCCCTTGGCCACGTAGTCACTCCCACAACGAACATTAACTGATGGCAGCTGATGTTTCTGTCCAGCGCAGAGATGGACACTGTGCTGCAGAGATAAGTAAGATGTGGCTGATCCACCTGGATCTCACAATCGGTCGGGGAGGCAGACACTTGATATGTTTCCTGCAATACAATGTAATAAATGCTCAAGCCAAAGATACTGGGGGATGATTTATTGGAGATCTAAGGAACTGCGTGATTTCAGAGCTAAAAGTACCCTTAAGAACCATCTAGTTCTAGTTCTTCATGAAAAGTCAAGAAACTGAACCTGAACAAACAACCCCAAATATCTTCCCAGGACATAACAATAAGCTATCATTTAGCTCAAGGTCTGTGGGTTGGCTGGGGGTGGGCTAGGGATTCATTGGCATGGCTCTGCCCTTCTCCTGTTCTTTTCATCCAGCAGGTTGTCCTGGGCATGTTATTCTCCTGGCATGGAGGAGATGCAAGAGGGCAAAGGGAAACTCACAGGCCTGGGAAGGAGTAGTCTTGGGATTTTACATAACCTCAGCTCCTTCTGTTGCCTAAAGAGTCACATAGCTGAACTCACATTAGAGGAGTGGGAAGAAAATGAAAAGTCAACAAGGAAAATGATGTGGCTGGAGGGACGGGTGAAGAATTAGGATCAACAGAGCAACCTAGCACATGGATTTTATTCCATATCCTTAACCCAGTGAGGCAGTGTCATTGTCTGAGGTAAATACCCAGGGTTCATCGTCTGGCGCCAAGAAGATGAGATTGCCAATACACACAAGCAGACAAGGAGTGAGTTTAGGAGTGGAGGTTTAATAGACAGAAGAAAGAGAAAGGAGAACAGCTCTCTTGCTTGCAAGAAAGAGGGATGCCGGGAAGGAAAAACCAGCAGATTGCTCCAGATTTGACAGACAGGCTTGAGGAGGCTGTGTGTGATTTACCTAGCGGCCAGGGAAGGCTGGTCGCCCCACTCCAATCTTATTATGCAAATGGGGTCTTTGCCTGGCCAGCGTCAGGTTGTCTTCTCCTTACTGTACACGTGGTTCAGCAAAAAGAATGGAAGATGGAGGCGCCATTTTGAACATACCTAGTCCCAGGTAGACTTTTGCTACTGGCACAAATGCCCACATTCAACTGTGCAAGCTTCCAGCTCGCTTGCCTGTGTCTGCAGCTGAATTTTACAAGATGCTCTTTGTTAGGGGGAAAAAAAAAGATTTGGGGGCTGCTTTTCATTAAGAGGAAAACCTTACTGAGGACTCCTATATCCTCACTATCTGCCTAAATAATTTCTTCTTCACTCCTATATCACCAGTACAGTAGGCTGCCTCTTATGAAAAATGTTGCTAGGCCAGGTGTGGTGGCTCACACCTGTAATCCCAGCACTTTGGGAAGCTGAGGCAGGTGGATCACCCAAGACAGGAGTTTGAGACCAGCCTGGCCAACATGGCAAAAACCACGTCTCTAATAAAATACAATGTGTGTGTGTGTGTGTGTATATGCCAGTCGTGGTGGTGGGCACCTGTAATTCCAGCTACTCAGAAGGGTGAGGCAGGAGAATCACTTGAACCCAGGAGGCAGAGGTGGCAGTGAGCCAAGATCGCACCACTGCATTCCAGCCTGAGTGACAAGAGTAAAATTCCTAACAACAAAAAAAAAATAAGTAAAGAAAAAGAAAAAGAAAAATGTTGCTCACATGGGGAGGTCCGAACACCCTGGTGGGTAGGGGAATCTGCAGACCTTGCACTTGTAATCACACTGGTTTGTCATCCGGGGCGGAAACAGGCTCTTACTAGAAAATACTCTTACTAGAGAGCTGGCATTTAGGAGCTGATCTTTTCTTCCCTTTCTAATCTACTCCAGTCTGCCTAAGATTCTGTAGAAGTGCACAGGGGCTAGAAGAAGTGATGGTGAGAGGCCCCTGCTCGAGGCCGAGTTTGAAATTAAGTGTTTATAGCCAGGTGCGGTGGCTCACACCTGTAATCCCAGCATTTTGGGAGGCCAAGGTGGGTGGATCATCTAAGGTCAAGAGTTCGAGACCAGCCTGACCAATATGGTGAAACTCCATCTCCACTAAAAATACAAAAATTAACTGGCCAGGCATGTTCAGTGTGTCCTGGAGGCAAGACTTTTAAAAATTGGAAAACACAATGACAAGAACTGAAATAACTAGTATCACACTGTTCAGCACCTAAACTGTGTGAGCCAGGGGAAGGGAAAATATATGTATTTAGGGGAGAGGAAGTGGCAGTTGCTCTCCCTTTGCATACATTTCAAAAACAGATTTTTTGCCCTTTTTTTGTGCAAAGCTAATAAATGCACATGATGTTTTTATGAGTATGATGAAAGATTTTAGGTGAAAGATTTCATTTTATGATGATGAAGGTATTAAAGTGCAACCTTGGCCAGGCATGGTGGCTCACACCTATAATCCCAGCACTTTGGGAGGCCGAAGCAGGTGGATCACTCCAGGTCAGGAGTTCAAGACCAGCCTGGCCAACATGGAGAAACCCTGTCTCTACTAAAAAAATACAAAAATCAGCTGGGCGTGGTGGCGAGGGCTTGTAATCCCAACTACTTAGGAGGCTGAGGCATGAGAATCGCTTGAACTCAGGAGGTGGAGGTTTCAGTGAGTAGAGATCGTGCCACTGCACTACTGCCTGGGCAACAAAGCAAGACTCTGTCTCAGGAAAAAACAAACAAACAAAAAAAAAATACAATCTTGAGGCTCAAAATATAGCTCTTGAGGCAAGAGCTATGCCTTTTCTTTTTTGAGACAGAGTCTTGCTCTTTCACCCAGGCTAGAGTGCAGTGGCTCGATCTCAGCTCACTGCAACCTCTGCTTCCTGGGTTCAAGTGATTCTCCCGCCTAAGTCTCCTGAGTAGCTGGGATTACAGGTGTGCACCAACACGGCCAGCTAATTTATGTATTTTTAGTAGAGATGGGGTTTCACCATATTGGTCAGGCTGGTCTCGAACTCTTGACCACAGGTGATCCCCCCACCTCGGCCTCCCAAAATGCTGGGATTACAGGTGTGAGCCACCGCACCTGGCTATGCCTTTTCATGAGCTTGCTAACCTACTAACTAAAAAGTACAGGGTCCACCCCCAACAGTCCCCACTCATGCCAGGTCGTGCCCCTCGGCTCCCTTCCTCCCAGGCAAGGACCTGCTTGCACCTCTAGTGCAGTGGGCAGGGAGAAAGGCTGGTAGCACTCTGGCTTAGTGCATTAGGAAAAGTAACCAGGAATGCGACTTTCACACAGAGTAATCATGTTCAGTGTGCCCTGGAGGCAAGACTTTTAAAAATTGGTAAACACAATGACAAGAACTGAAATAACTAGCATCACACTGTTCAACACCTAAATTGTGTACATTATTGCTGGCAAAGAAGCAAATTCGGCCAGTGGGTGTTGAGGAGGTTGTGTTCAGGATAACTGGATTGCAAAGACATTCTGAAATGATTCACTGAGTTACTGATAACAAGGCACAGAGAGCAGAGAAACAAAAACAATAAAAATAGGTATCCATATATGGAACATGTATTATGTGCTGGGTATTTCAACCATATCACTTTTCACACCATCGGAATACATTAGGAACAGGCACATGACCTAGCATCAGTCATTCAGTATCTTTCCTGGGACTTTGACTTTTTTTTTTTTTTTTTTTTTTGACAGAGCCTTGCTTTATCACCCAGGCTGGAGTGCAATGGCGAAATCTCGGCTCACTGCAACATCTGCCTCCCGCATTCAAGCAATTCTCCTGCCTCAGCCTCCCCAGTAGCTGGGATTACAGGCATGTGCCACCATGCCTGGCCAATTTTGTATTTTTAGTAGAGGCGGGGTTTCGCCATGTTGGCCAGGCTGGTCTCGAACTCCTGGCCTCAAGTGATCCACCTGCCTCATCCTTCCAAAGTGCTGGGATTACAGGCATGAGCCACCACGCCCAACGGGGACTTTGACTCTTGAAAGAAGTGATGCAAGGAGAGTGGAAACCACTGAGCTTTATTTATTCCAGTGTTGGTGCCCAAGTGAGGTCACTATGATAGTTACTTTCATGTGTCAACTTATCTGTACTATGCAGCGCCCAAATATTGTCAACATTATTCTTAGTGGGCCCATGAGGACGCTTCTAGATATGATTAAAATTTGAATGGGTAGACTGAGTAAAACAGATTGTCTTCCCTACTGTGGGTGGGCCTGAACAGAGGAAAGGCAGGGTAAGAGAGAATTTTATCTCTCTGTCTGATTATTTTAAGCCGGGACATTTCTCTCTTTCTGCATTTGGACTGCATCTTTTTTTTTCAAATTGTACTTTGAGTTCTGGGATACATGTGCAGAACGTACAGGTTTGTTACATAGGTATACATGTGCCATGGTGGTTTGCTGCACCCATCAACCCGTCATCTAGGTTTCAAGCCCCTCATGCATTAGGTATTTGTCCTAATGCTCTCCCTCACCTATACCACCCCCCGCCCCCACCCACCGACAGGCTTCAGTATGTGATGTTCCCCTCCCTGGGTCCATGTGTTCTCATTGTTTAACTCCCACTTATGAGTGAGAACATGCAGTGTTTTGTTTTCTGTTCCCGGGTTATTTTGCTGAGAATGATGGTTTCCAGCCTCATCCACATCCCTGCAAAGGACATGAACTCATTCTTTTTATGGCTGCATAGTGTTCCATAGTGTAAGGACTGCATCTTAGATTATCAACTCTCCTTGTCCTCATCGTTTTGGACTCAAACTGAAACTAGATCACTGGCTGTCCCGGATGTCCCTCCTGCAGATGGCAGGTTGTGCAACTTCTCAGTTGGCGTAATTGCATGAACCAATTTCTGTAGTATGTATAAATACATGCTCTAACCCCAAAATATAATATTCTAAGGCCCTCAACCAACTAAACAGACACCATCTTGGCCAAAGGAATCCTAAAGAAACCGGAAGAACTAGCTCAGGCCATGATGGGAAAGCAAGGTTAGACATGTCTCATAATACCCTCCTCCCTTTGGAGTTTAGGCACAACCGGCCAGTGTTAACATGAAAAGAGAGATCTTAAGACTGACAAAACAAGCCACTTGTAGCAATATGTTACCAAATTGCAATCTGACTCTGCCATGACATGACACACGACAGGTAGCAGGTGAAGCATTTTACCTCAAAATATATTTATTTGACATATTTTGAAATGGCTCTGCAAAGCCATCTCTTGTGGGGGAAAATTTGCATTCTGTAGAGAACCTGCTTCCCTTACTGGGTCTTTTCCAGAGAGTCTGACACCTTTTAAGCTCTGATAAGGGACCTTTACCATCTATTCTCTCTGATGTCTGCTATGCAAAGGCTTCATTTACATGATAAGAACCTTGGCTTCCCCAACCCCGTTATCTAAACTCAAGCGTTTCTTTATGCTGAATTCAACTCTTCAGGCAGAGTTTTAACTCTTGTGACAATATCCAATCGGACAAACTTTGAATGCACCTATGACCTGGAAGTCCCCGTTTTGAGAAGTCCTGCTTTCCAAGGCTGAACCAATGTATATCTTCCATGTACTGATTTATGTCTTTGCCTGTAACTTCTGTCTCCCCAAAATATAGAAAACCAAGCTGTAATCCAATCTCCTCAGGCATATGTTCTCAGAACCTCCTGAGGCTGTGTCACGGGCTATGGTCCTTAACCTTGACAACATAAAACTCTGAATTGATTCAGATACTGCCTCAGATACTTTTTGGTTTACAATTCTATTGGTTCTATTTCTCTGGAGAACCCTGATTCACATAATCATCAAGAGGTTTGCGCTACCAAGGCCATTTGAGGATACCTAGATATTTTGCACTGTTTTCTCCCTGCCACCCTGGAAGCAACTCTTTATTTTCATAATTAATTCCTTGACTTAAGCAATGCAGAACCAGATTCTGTTGCTTGTAACCAAAGAAGCATAGCTAATGATATAACCCTAGTAGATGGGTTAAAACTATTACCCTTTAAAGGTTAAAAGAAACCAACCAACCAACCAACCAAACAAAAACCCTGCAGTTCATAGACGTGAAATTACTTAACTAATATTACATAGCAAATGAGTGGTAGAGCTAGGATTTGAACCACTCGGCCTAAATCTAGAGCTTGTGCTCTTTCGCCATTTTTCTTTGTGGTTGCCAATCAGAAAGTGGCAGAATAGAAGCTGGAAACTGGGCCTGGATCCTGGAGGTAACTATTTACCAACTCTTGAGTTGCAGAAACTCCCAGAGCTAGGTCCTGGCTCAGCCTAGAGCAAAGACATTGCTAAGGGGTCACCAAAGGGTGATCAAGTCTGATTCAGAGCTGCATTCATCCATTTTGCGTTCTATAAAGGAATACCTGAGGCTGGGTAATTCATAAAGAAAAGGGGTTTATTTTGCCTTACAGTTCTGCAGACTGTACAAGAAGTGTGGTACGAGCATCTGCTTCTGATGGGTCCTTAGGAAGCTTGCAATCATTACAGAAGGCAAAGGGGGAGCAGATATATCCATGGCAAGAGAGGGAGCAAGAGAGAGAGGGAGAGGTGCCAGGTTCCTTTAAACACCCAGCTCTTACAGGAACTAATAGAGTGAAAACTCACGACCACAAGGACAGTCCCAAGTCATTCATGAGGAATCTGCCCCCATGACCCAAACACCTCCCACTAGACCCACCTCCAGCACTGGGGATTGACATGGTTAGGCTCTGTGTCCCCACCCAAATCTCATCTTGAATTGTAATCCCCAGGTGTCGAAGGAGAGACCTGGTGGGAAGGTGGTTGGATCTTGGAGGCAGTTTCCCCCATGCTGTTCTCATGACAGTGAATTCTCACAAGATCTGATGGTTTTATAAGGGGCTCTTCCCCCGCTTTGCTCGGCACTTCTTCCTGCCACCTTGTAAGGAAGTTGCCTTGCTTCCCTTTTGCCTTCCACCATGATTATACATTTCCTGAGGCCTCCCCAGGCATGAAGAACTGTGAACCAATTCAACCTCTTTTCTTTATAAATGACCCAGTCTCAAGCAGTTCTTTAATAGTAGTGTGAGGAAGGATTAATACAGGGATAATATTTTAATACGAGACTTGGAGAGGACAAACAGCCAAACATTCAAACTATATCGCATATCAATATGAGACTTGGAGGGGGACAAAAATCCAAACTATATTTAACCATGTCAAGCGCCAAACTTGTGGACTTCCTCTCAATGACTGAGGATTCTGTCACTTAAAGGACATGGGAGATAAAACGCATCTGTTGACTCAACTCCAGATACAAGCTTTGTGAGAGTGCATTGCACTCTGACCGCTGGCCATGAGACCAATCACAGTATTTCATTTCTAAAAGGATGTTTTGTGCAGATTGAATAATTATAAGGAGCACCAGCATTCACTGAACACCTATTTTGTACAAAGTACTATTTAAATGTTTTCCATAAGTTACCTCCTTTAATTGTCATAGCATTATCAACATTATCACCCCCATTTTTGAAAGAAGAAAGTCAAAGTTAACTAACATTGAGCTGGGGTTTGAACCTAAACAACCGGACTCTTAAGCAGACATTGCAGGAAGATTCTGGGACTCTGAGATTACTAATCTATCAGGAAATCTCTTCAGTATTCCTACTTCTTAAAATTGTGGTGCAGATACTGGACATGACATGAATTCAGACACAGTCTGGAAGCCTCTTAGATTGTATTGGGTGGTAATATCTCCCACAACCATAACGTGGGAGTTAAACAAGTTTACAGGCCAGGTTTGATCTAGAAGAAGAAGATTTCGCAAAGATTTTATAGCTTTAACATTACAATAATGTCTCAAGCTTCCCTCACCCCCACCCAATTTCATCTCTTCTCTAAACACAACTTTGCAACCACCCACATCCCCAGGATGGGATGGGGATGCAAGAGTAGGTGAGGGAAGCGCATCTGCAGAGACAGCTGTTGTTATTTCCTTTTTCTCTGGCCTGAGGTGCTTTGTTCCAGCCTTTTACTTTCCAAACAGGCCTTAACTAGGCTCCTTAGCAGCCCTGCTAACCTTCAAAACTCATACAGTCTGGGTTTCGTATGCACAAGAGAAGAAAACAGACCTTCCCCACTTATCCACCTACAGCCTTGTTTTCAGAGGGCTCTAACTGGCTCTGAGCCTGGAGCCATATTCAGCTAGCTGAATTAACTGCTGAGAGAGGAAAGGATGAGAAACCATTTTGCAGATGTCTGGCCACTCAGGGCCTTCCCGGCTCCAGAGGCCTTAGCAGCATTAGGGAAAGGCTGTAGATTTGAAGTTCAGTCTGTGCTCATTTCCAATTATTTTTTCCTATTATATCACTCTAGGAGCATTATTATTATTCTTCAACACTGACTGATTTGCTGATCTGGTTCACTGAACTCAGTTAAGGCACTCAGCTCCTTCAAGGCCATTTCCATATTTGTAAAATGGGGATAATAGACTACGTAGCTGGCAATATGATGATGAGAATTAAAGAAGAGAACAGTTGCAATGCATTTAATGTAATTAGTAAGACATATACAATATGTAGACATTGCAATATATAATCACAATTTTATTATGTCGTTTAGTGAGCACTTGTTGAGCACCTATTATATGTCAGGTATTGTGTTAGGTGCTTTAAAAAATATGTTGTTTAATGATCACAAATCCATAAGATGTAATTCCTATTATCCCCATTTCACAGTTAGTGAATTCAAAAAGGCTAAGTATTTGTTCAAAGATCACATTAGATATTAAGTGGCAGAGATTACTATTGAGATTATTACTATTATTGTCATTTGGAGTCCAATTATTTAACAATGGACAAATCCCATCTATATATTGCACACAGAGCCATACACTGACACACATGGAGATTATCAGACAGGCACACCTGAATACACAAGGAACAAGGAAACACATATAATATGCAACACATAAACTCATTTAGTTACAGAATTTCCCTCGGCCTTTACAATCAGTGTGTTCTTCCCTTAAGTGTTCAACTAATCTGATGGATTAATGTATGTAGGATGCTAATAATGGCCTTATTGCAATATCTTCCCAAGAGTGGCTGTATTTTAACAGATGACTTCTAGACACCACAATAAAAGCTGCCAGAATTATTTGCTCTTAAGGGAATTTCAGGCCTATGGCAGGAAGATAAAAGAGAGACTCCTAGAGAAAAATCATTCATTCATTCATTCGTTTATTGACATGCTATTGATCACCAGCTATGTGTTCTATGCTATAAAAGACTCTGGAGAGAAAGTCATACTGGGACATGATCTCTGACCTCACAGAGTCTGCTAGTGTAACATACCTTCCTATTGCCACCTACAGGATGGATGCATCTGGTCACGATATGGGAATTGTGGTTGCATTTAGAATCTTCATTGTGGATTTCCAGAATTATGGAGCTGTGCCATCCAATGTAGTAACCATTAGCCACATGGGCTATTTACATTTGAATTTAAATATATTAAAATTTAGATAAAGTCAAAAATTTAGTTCCTTGGTGGCACTGGCCACATTTCAACTCTCAATACCTTCAACTGGTTGACGGCTACCATGTTGGGAGTCAAAATGTTTACAGCACTGCAGACAGTTCCATTGAACAACACCAGACTAGCAGATCAAAGGATGAAGATAGTTTAGAGACATTGAGATTCTAACCTTCTTGTTGTATAAATGGTGACATGGAGATCTAGAGGGGGATGGCCACAGAATGGGTCCATATTTAGTCCAGGTGTTAAGTGGAAACTTTCAGTGCTTTTGCCAAATAATACCCTTGCCCCCCAACCCTCTCCCACCCAGCTTGTCGGTCTCCCTTCACAAGCCAAGGGTAAGAAGACATTGACTTCAGATTTGACATGGCTCTGCACGTTTCAAGGGTAAGACTTAATCTCTGGAAGAAGCTGTTGTCCAGAGGACACCCTGCTGTCTCTATAGGAGGCTGTATTCATCAGCAACTACAACAAACACAACAACAACAAAAACAAAACAGCACCTTTCCTTTATGTGTGGCTTTTGGTACAGTGCTAAGCACATGGCATGCATTATCTCCTTTAAGCCTCCCTAGCACCCAAAGAGTTTAACGTTATTATTACAGTTAAGGAAGCCACGGTTTAGAAAGGTGAGATAACTTGCCCAAGGTCATACACCTACAAAGAGAGAAACCTGAATTGGAAACTGGGTTGCTTGACCTCTGAGTCTATTGCTGTCTTGCCTACTTTTTTTTGTTTTTTGAGACAGAGTCTTGCTCTGTCACCCAGGCTGGAGTACAGTGGCGCACGATCTTGCCTCCCCGCAGCCTCTGTCTCCTGGGTTCAAACGATTCTCCTGCCTCAGCCTCCTGAGTAGCTGGGACTCAAGGCACGCACCACCATGCCCGGCTAATTTTTGTATTTTTAGTAGAGACGAGGTTTCACCATGTTGGCCAGGATGGTCTTGATCTCCTGACCTTGTGATCTGCCCACCTCGGCCTCCCAAAGTGCTGGGATTACGGGCGTGAGACACTGTGCCCGGCTGTTTTGCCTACTTTCTAACCTAACATTTCATTTTAAGGTTTCATCTTAACAGGCTAAGAAATGATTATAATTGTAGATTTTCCTCTTTCCTGGCCAGGCTTCAAATTCAAATATCAAAACAAACGTAATACCAAAGTTTAAATAAGAACCATCCCCGCTGGAAAAGCCACATGCGTTCCGTTCCTTGGCCTTGTTTTTTTTTTTTTTTTTTTTTACATCTCTGTGGACATCTCTGCACGGTACACCCTGGAGAGGCCCCTGTGGAACACAGAAGCTCAGGACGGTGCACCATGGATGGATAGGAAGGATTACATCAGATCCTGAGTAACCCCCCGGCTCCCCACGCACACTCCCATCCCAGGATGGCAGAGAGGGAGCAACAAAAGGGAGGAGGCTCACTTGAAGCTGGGTTCTTTCCAGCCACAGCCTTGGAAGTACCATTTCAAATCTATGTCAAGCAGGGTGGAAGAGTCAGCTTTATTCTTGTGCGATAAAGCATTATCATCTCTTATTCATGTAGGGTTTACCTGGTAGTGTCACTTGGACGACTAATGTATTTGTTTGACAGTTCTTCTGACGAGTCTCCTAGCGCAGGATAAATGTGGTAGGCTGAAATGATTTCTCACCAAGCAGTTGAGATCGTTTTGTAAAAATAAATGTGGTTGGCCAGGCATGGTGGCTCACACCTGTAATCCCAGCACTTTGGGTGGCCAAGGCAGGTGGATCACTTGCGGTTGGGAGTTCCAGACCAGCCTGGCCAACATGGTGAAACCCCATCTCTACTAAAAATACAAAAATTCGCCAGTGCCTGGTAGCATGCACCTGTAGTCCCAGCTACTCGGGAGGCTGTGGCAGGAGAATCACTTGAACCTGGACAATGGTAGTTGCAGTGGGCGGAGATCTCACCACTGCCCTCCATCCAGTCTGGGTGACAGAGTGAGACTCCGTCTTAAATACAATAAAATGAAATAAATAAAATAAAATAAAATAAAAGTGGTGAAATGAGTCCATGGGGACCACCTGAGTCCAAATGGAAGCATAAGACTGAGATGGTACACTTGGACCCACATGGTGGAGAGCTTTGAGCATCAGAGAAGGAATTCAGACTTGATTTAGAAAGCAATAAGGATACATGAAGTGTGCTTTGTTGTTTCTTTTGTTTTTAACCTAAGATTGCTATGATCCAGGTTTATTTGATCATTTTGCAGATATAAAGCACCTTCTATGTGTCAGGTATTCTTCTAGATCCTGAGAATGCAATGGTAAATGAGACAGACACAGCCAGTTTCTCATGGAGCTTACGTTGATCCGACATAGTGGTTCTCAACTGGGAGCAACATTGCACAACAAAGCACAATTAGAAATGTCTGGAGGGCCAGGCATGGTGGCTCATACCCGTAATCCCACCACTTTGGGAGGCGGAGGTGGGCAGATCACCTGAGGTCAGGAGTTTGAGACCTGCCTGGCCAATATGGTAAAACCCCATCTCTACTAAAAATACAAAATTAGCTGGGAGGGGTGGTGCACACCTGTGCTTCTGCTACTTGGTCAGGAGGCTGAGGCAGAAAAATCACTTGAACCCAGGAGGTGAAGGTTGCAGTGAGCAGAGATCGTGCCATTGCACTCCAGCCTGGGCCACCGAGAAAGCCTCCATCTCAAAAAGAAAAGAAAAATGTCCCGAGGTATTTTGGGTTTTTAAAACTAGAGGGAAGGGTATTTGCTACTGGCACCTAGAACTAGAGACTAGGGATGGGATGTTCTTAACATCCTACAATGCACGGGACAGCACTCCCCAACAAAGAACTGACAAAACGTCAATAGTATTGAGGTTGGGAAACCTAGTTTAGGATCTATTGTTTACAACTTAATAGGTTTTTGACCTATTAAGTCATAAATTCATGACCAGTTCGAGACCAGCCTGGCCAACATGGTGAAACCCCATCTCTACTAAAAATACAAAAATTCGCCAGTGCCTGGTAGCATGCACCTGTAGTCCCAGCTACTCGGGAGGCTGAGGCAGGAGAATCACTTAAAACTTGTCTCCTTGTATATAAAAATGAGACCTTGTCTCTTTGCATATAAAATTATAGACATTGCCACAGTGTTGGGCACACACTATGTACATAGTGGATCAAATAAAACAAGGCATTTGAAAGATGGCTTTGGAAATGATCCGTTTATATACCAGTGTCAGATATTATGTATTTTCAACAGAAAATTTGAGACCTGAGGGTGTTCACTTCCAAGTGGGAGCTCAAAACCAAACATGAGGCATTTCCAATTTTAGGGACTTTAGATACTTCTGGGAAAAAAAATTCATGCAGTTGTAGGTATCAGAAAGTTTCTGTGACAAAGAGCTATAACTTTCAAAGTTTGACACATGAAGGGATAGACGGTTGCCAACATTTATTAAGCACTTGCTGCATACATGGTGTGAGTCATCATCTCCTACATCCTCCCAGCTCTGTGAGGTGAGGCTGTAGTGAACTCCATTCTGCAGATGCGGGGACTGAGGTGTAGAGGGGTTAAGTTCCCAAGGTCACCCAGAGAGTAGGCAGAGCCAGCTGTGCGAGAAGGCAGTTTGAACCCAAAGTCTGCACTCTTTGCCTAAATTTCCTCTTAAGGAACTCTCTGCTGCGTGTGCACTTCCCCTGAGCATCCTCAGTGGGGTTGTCTGTCCTGAAATGTTGACTCTTGCATTTTGTGACATGACTTCAGGAAAATTAATCAGAATTGGCTAATGCAGATTCCTGCAAGTAGAGGTTTGAAGGCGTCTTGGCATCTAGACTCCTGGCGTTGCCCAGGTCCACTCTCTGTTCCATTCTGCAAGCTGCCCTTTTTCTCCCAACAAGCTCCCCATCTGCTTAGGCAGGCTATTGATAGTTTCTGCTGTTCTCAACCAGAGAGTTCTGAAAAGATTCAAGGAGGAAGTTCTGACCTCTGGGGCTCTACTGGCCTCTGGAGGCAGCTAGGGACTCCGTCTGGAACAGGCAAGCTGTAATGTGTGAAGCCTGAAGCTCAGCTGAGGAATGGGAGAGAAGGAACACAAAGATACCACAAGGCTTCCTGCCTTAAGTGCACAGAGAACAGGCGACTTGCAGGTTGCAAAAGGTGCATGGGCTTGCATCAGGCTGCCTAGGTTTAAATTTTGGCTCTCTCTTACCGACTGTTTAACTTTGAACAAGTTATCTAATGTCTCTGAATCATTTTCCTATTCTTGAAAGGGGTGTATATTCATGCCTGCTTTGTGGAGTCAATGGGAGCATCAAATGAGCTAACATTATATTGAATTACTCTTCAGAAACGTATTTACCACATTTTATCATCTCTGATGATAAAATTGGAATTGGAACGTGACTTACAGTTGAGGGTATATCCTAGATTATGGGATGGAGGGGTTTTTTCTTAGTGGTGCATGAAATAAAAGTGTAAGTTATTGATGTCATTTTAGATTCAGTGATATAGTATGCCTGGAACATGGAACTGGCTTAAAATATCAGGAGTGATGGTTTCCATTTTTACTGCCACCTTGTAGCACACCAGAACTCAGTGATTGTGAGCTCAAAGTAGATTCCTCATGAGTTTGTGTCTGACCTGAAGGTGCATTTGAGCACTTGGACTCAATAAAGAACAAGGAGAGGTCACATTCTATTCTCGCTTCTTGGGGAGGGAGGTCAGCAGAAACGTACAAACAGAATCCCCTAGACAGAAAGAAATGATGAAACTCCGGTTGCAATAAATCACTCTGGACAGGTTCTCTGCGGTTTCGGGAAACTTTCGCAATAGTTGTTTCTTCTCTGCTCTACAATTTCCAACACAAAGCCACTGACCCCTCCACCTTCGCTTCCCAGGCTACCAGCAAGCCATCCAGACTGTGGGTAGCAACCAGGGACTCAATGTTGAGTCACCGCTCCATGCCCAGGCTCTGCATGCTCTGTGATATGGCCTTTCCAAATGCCATCCCTCATCTTTAGCTTGACTACAACACTGGGCATCTGAAGCTCTCTGGGTCATTATTATTTTTTTATTGTAATGACACTTTCTATCAGATGTTATTTACTCAGACCCACAAATGCAATATGTAGTGAGCAACAGTTCATCTGGGCATTTTCATCCATATTCACTCACGCTGAATAGTTGACCAGGGAAAGGGTAAACAGCATGATGATTAAGCAAGCAAGTGATGGCTTCTACCCACCTGGGTTCATGGTTTTACTCTTAAATGTGTGACCCTCCTCCCTAGGGGAGCTATCCATCCACTTCCAGTTTCAGTGATCTCATCTGTAAAACAAGAACGATAATAGCTAACTATATTATGCACCAGGCACTCCTCCATGCAATTTACATACAGTAATTTATTTAATTCTCACTACCATCTTTGAGGTAGGCATCCTATTAACATCCCATTTTACAGATGAGAAAATAAAGGTGCTTTGAGAAGTTACATAACTTTCCTAATTACAAAGCTAGACAATGGAAGTCTGTCTGTCTCAAGTCCATGCTCTTAGCTACACTTCATATTGTAGCTCTAACCCGAGAGAAATCCCTCTCTCATTGGAAGGACTATAAGAAGATTAAACGAGATAACGAATACGGAGCACAAATCTCTGTGCTAAGTTTTATAAACATAGTAAAGGTTGGCTACTGTAGTGACAACTTCCCCTTACCAAGACCCTGTCATGTGTCCCACACTACGCTACATCCTTTGACATACAAGCTCCCTTGTTCTCACAATAACTCTAGAAAGTAAGGATTATCATTATGCGTCTCCCTTTAAAGACAGGCAGGTAGGTTCAGAGAAATTACTTCTTGACAGATCACTGTGTACCAGTCAGCATTGCAGGTACTATGCGACAAGTGATTTGCCCCCCAGGTACACAATAAATGAGTGGCCAGGTCTGCCTGACTCCAAAGCCCATTGTCTCTTTGTTGCATCTGTGATGCCAACAGCAGGTTCTATTTGATAAGGGTACACACATAGATCATTTCAAGGGAACCAGACGGGACCGGGATCCTGTTGTGGATCATGATGACTAAGAATAAGGAGTTGTGGTGAGAATACTTAACAGAAGATACACCCTCTTAACAAACTGTTGAGAGCATAATACAGTACTGTTAACTATAGGTCCTATATTGTGCAGCAGATCTGTAGAGCGTATTCATCCCGCATAATTGAAAATTTATACCAATTGAACAAGTTCCCATTTCCCTTCCCTCCAGGCCCTGCTCATCACCGTTCTATTCTCTGCTTTTATAAATTTCACTATGTTAAATTCTGTATATGAATATTCTCACCACAAATTTAAAAAAAAAAGAGAAAAAGGACACAAGGAAACTTTTGGAACTGATATGATGGATGGATGGATGATGTTGATTCTGGCAATGGGTTCACAGATGTGTGCATATGTCCAAACTCATCAAACTGTATTCATTAAATATATGCAGGGTGTTTTGGTATATCAATTACGCCTCACTAAAGCTGTTAAAAATAAAATGAAATAGGCTGGGCACAGTGGTTCATGCCTGTAATCCCAGCACTTTGGGAGACCGAGGTAGGTGGATCAACTGAGGTCAGGAGTTTGAGACCAGCCTGGCCAACATGATGAAGCCCTATCTCTACTACTACTACTACTACTACTACTACTACTACTACTACTACTAATAGTAATATTAGCTGGGCGTGGTGGCAGACGCCTGTAATCCCAGCTACTTGGTAGGCTGAGGCAGGAGAATTGCTTGAACTCGGGAGGCAGAGGCTGCAGTCAGCTGAGATCATGCCATTGCACTCCAGCCTGGGAGACAAGAGTGAAACTACATCTCAAAAAAAATACAAAAATGAAAAAATGAAATAAAAATGAAAGAATAAGGAGCTGCTCCCAGTGCATGGTGAATTGCTTTAGAATTAATCCTAAAGTGCAAGAGAAAGAAGGAAGCTTGGAGATCCCCTAGTCCAACCTTCCCTTTGCAGTAGAAGAGGCTGGGAACCCACCCACGAGATACAGCTTATTGTTAGCAGAGCAAAAGCAAAATCCCACGACCTCCGACTCCCAGCCAAACCTTCCTTTTTGATACCTATCTAACTCAGAGAGTGTAGAAAACTGAACCAAAGGGATACCATTCAAGTCTTTTAACATGTAATTTCTTTTGGCATTATAAAAGTAGTGCATATTTGCTATAGACAATTGGGAAAATACAGAAATGAAGAAGGTTGTGACAAAAAATAAAATGATCCTGTTTCCCACCACCCAGAGAGCTGTAGATAATTTGGCATTTCCCTGTGCATAGCATTTTGCTTATTTTCTTTTTCATTTTTATATACTTGCTAAAGTTCTGTGTATACAATTTGTTACCAGCTTTCCCACTTAAATTAGAAATGTTTTTCCGTGTTATTACAGACTATTCATAAACAATGTTTCCTTTTCAATAGTGAAATGCAGTAGTTCCCTGCCCTATTTCCACACATCGCCCCCAGCCGGCCCAACCTAGTCATATGCCCTTGGGAACCACTTTTTAACCATTTTCATTTGAAATTCCCCTGTTACCTCCATATAGCTAAATAATATGTGACTTCCAGATTTTTCTACTTCAGGAACTATCTGTTGATTTCCTGCTGCGATGGCTGGGAGCTGCGTTCATTTCTACTACTATCTCCAAACACGTATTTTCTCCTGCCTCTTCTCCCAAGTTATGCCTTTACTTTTTAATTATTTTCTTGATTATCATTACACTATAAATAACATATCTAAACCTTGATTTCCCTTTCTATTTATAAAACTGTTCTTTTTTTTAATTTAACGTTTTGTAACGGCCTCATCTTCTTATCCTCCCTAACACTTCTCAACTACTGTTGGCTATCATTTTTCTTTTAGTCGGTTTTGCTAATTTTTATATTCTCTCTTTAGTCCATAATTGAAACATTAGTGCTTTCTCTAGAAGTTGATCCTAAAACTTGAAAACTAGTAAAAAAAAAAAAAAAAAAAAATCCACATTATTGTGAAGAATGGGAATCTCTTAATGAGAGCATAATATTCTATATTATGATTGTACCAGAATTTACCTAAACATGATAAATTTAGGTTGTGTTTTAAGAAGCTATAAAAAATTATTTGCTATTGTAAATTACATTTTGATAAATATATTTGATTTTCCTTGTCTGTATCTGCTTCTCTGGTGATTTCTTTGGAAGGGATGCCCAATAGTGGCCTGAAGGGTGCTTAATATATCATGGATTCTGAATCAATATTTGTCAAACTAATAAATGGTCTGTACAGTTTTAAGGCTCTTAGCATATTGTAAAACTAGTTTTCCGCAAGTGTTCAAGACAGTCGTCATTCAATGTCTGTGAAATTCACGACTGAGGGGGGGACAGGAGGAATCGTTTATATTAGTTTCAATTGATTCTTTAAAAAGTGGGAAAAAGAGTGATGCCAGAAGGGTTACAGGAGCAGTTAACAAACTACTGTCCATGGGCCAAATCTGGCCCACTGCCTGTTTTTGTAAATAAAGTTTTATTGAAACAAGAACACACGCATTTGCTTATAAATTTTCCATGCCTGCTTTCGTGCTACAGCAGCACCCTTGGGGCACTGTGCAAACACCATAGGACCCATGAAGCCTAAAATACTTGCTATCTGACCCTTTACAGAAATATTAGTAGACTTCTGGGCTAAAAGACTTTGAAGAATAAGCCTAAAGTTGGTATACACCCGTTTTAAAAACCAAGTAAGTCAGTTAGATTGTCCTTTACCTCTCTTCCTGGATATCCTTCCTGAAAGACGCTGGGCATACACTTATCTCAGGAGCAAAATAATAAACTGTCATATAATTTTAATATGTTACAGGCAGGGTTCTAAGTGCTTTATGTATTTTAATTCATTTAATTTTCACAGCAATCCTATAAAGTAGTTACTATTATTATCTATCTCATTTTTTACGTATAAGGAAGTTGACTTGCACAAAATCATAACTCTGGTAAGTAGTAGAGGAAGGAATCACACTTGGAAGTGGAAATTCAGGGTCTGTGTTCCTACCTGCCACATAACACTGCCTCCTAAGACAAATGAGAGATGGAACCAACGAGAACAATCTCTACTTATTTGGAAGTGAAGTAAATACAGATAGTCTGGAGTGGACATTGTATGTCTTCCCAGCTCACAATCACCCTCTGCAGTTGCTGCCTTAATCCACAAAGGTAGTCTTCTAGCAGCTTTGTGTAATTAGCATGACTCAGCCCAAGCTACTTGAAACCCATCAAGGCTGGACCTGGAGTGGACATTGTATGTCTTCCCAGCTCACAATCACCCTCTGTAGTTGCTGCCTTAATCCACAAAGGTAGTCTTCTAGCAGCTTTGTGTAATCAGCATGACTCAGCCCAAGCTACTTGAAACCCATCAAGGCTGGACCAATCAGAGTCTTCTCCCTCCCAGGAGTTAAAAGGAAGAGAAAACGAGTCTCTACATGGGGCTGGGCTTGAGACGTGTATTTGTAAAAGTGATTTAGGGTTGGCAGCAAAAAATATTGAATTCTCATTTAAATCCATATTTCTAATAAACAATGAAACATTTTTAGTGTAAATACATCCAATTATTGCATAGGATGAAAAATCTTTATTCTTTATTGGAAATTTAAATGTAATCAAGCAACAAGCACACATAAATGAGATACACAATATATAAAATATATATGTATCTATAAAGTTTTTGCTAAATCTGGTAGCCTTATGAATGGCTTTGTTTTGGAGAAATCTTGCATGAAGAGCAAGAGGAATCAGGCAGACACACAGAGAAGCAGAGACAAGAGAGAGAGTATCTTCTAGGCCCTGCAATCCCTTTCTGCATTCTCACTCTTGGGTTTTACATGGACTCCTGCTTACAACTTGAAAGCACCCTTAGAAGATAGTCCTTCAGTAGAAGATGTGAATGTTAAAGCATAAAATCAGGCTGGGCACAGTGGCTCATGCCTGTAATACCAGCGCTTTGGGAGGCCGAGGTGGGCAGATCATGAGGTCAAGAGATTGAGACCATCCTGGCCAACATGATGAAACCCCGTCTCTACTAAAATTACAAAAATTAGCTGGGTGTGGTGGCAGGTCTCTGTAGTCCCAGCTGCCTGGGAGGCTGAGGCAGGAGAATCGCTTGGACCCGGCAGGCAGAGGTTGCAGTGAGCCAAGATCGTGCCACTGCACTCCAGCCTGGTGACAGAGCAAGACCCCGTCTCAAACAAAACAAAACAAAACAAACAAACAAACCAAAAAACAAGAAAACAAACAAACAAACAAACAAAAGCATAAAATCAATGCCATTAATTATAATACAGTGGAGAAGTTACATCAAACATTCACATTTCTAATTTTTTGCTAAAAGTCCTTCAAGATACAGGATTTCAGGAAACACATGATTCAACATGATGGCTTTTATTTCATCCCAACCTTATTGACTTAGAATGCCCCTATTAAATAATCACACCTCTAGGAATGATAATGTAAAAGTCAAGATAGTAATTCTGTAGGTTGAGAGAGTGGGATAAGGCAGAGGAAGAACACAAAAAGACCTTCAACTGAATTCATGGGGTTTATTTCTTAAACTATGTGATAAATATCTGGATGTTCACTAAACTGTTCTTTAAACATTTTTTATGTCCTAAATGTTTCATAGTAGAAAAAAAAAAAACAAAACAGCTTTTTAAAAGCCCACCTCCAGTCCTTGAATTCAGTTATAACTGTAATACGAGTTGAGTGGAAAAGCTTAAGAATTTGTTTTCTCTTGATTTGGCATTTAAAATACAGAATGAGCCGGGAGCAGTAGCTCATGCCTGTAATTCCAGCACTTTGGGAGGTCGAGGTAGATGGATCACCTGAGGTCAGGAGTTCAAGACCAGCCTGGCCAACATGGTGAAACCCCATCTCTACTAAAAATATAAAAATTAGCTGGGTATGGTGGCGTGCATCTGTAATCCCAGCTACTCGGAGGGCTGAGGCAGGAGAATCTCTTGAACTCGGGAGGCAGAGGTTGCAGTCAGCCGAGATCGTGCCATTGTACTCCAGCCTGGACAACAAGATTGAGACTCTGTCTCAAAATAAATAAATAAATAAATAAATAGATAAATAAAATACAGAACTTGGATATTGTTTGGAGTTTTTTGTTGTTTGTTGTTTTAGGTTTTGTCTAGTGTTCCCAAGAGTGTGGTCATCACCTATTATCTAGAATCTTAGCTTTCTAAGCACTGAGAACGTACCTCATAAATCATAAAAGAGTTAAAAATATATCACTCTGGCATGTTAACTATTTTTTCTTCAACTTTTTTTTTTTTTTTTTTTTTTTGAGACTGAGTCTCCCTCTGTCACCCAGGCTGGAATACAGTGGCATGATCTCAGCTCACTGCAACCTCCACCTCCTGGGTTCAAGTGATTGTCGTGCCTCAGCCTCCCAAGTAGCTGGGATTACAGGTGTGTGTCTCCACATCCAGCTGATTTTTGTATTTTTAGTGGAGACGGGGTTTCACCATGTTAGCCAGGCTGGTCTCAGACTTCTGACCTTGGGTGTTCTGCCTGCCTCAGCCTCCCAAAGTGGTGGGATTACAGGCGTGAGTCACTGCACCTGGCCTCAACTTTCATTTTAAGTTCCAGGGTACATGTGCAAGATGTGCAGACTTGCTACACAGGTAAACGTGTGCTATGGTGGTTTGCTGCACAGATCAACTCATCACCTAGGTATTAAGCCCAGCATCCATTAGTTATTCTTCCTGATGCCCTCCCTATCCCCAACATTACCCCCAACCCCCTCCCAGTGCATTAACTATTTATTAAGTTAAAGGCACTTGAGAAAACAGCAGGTGCAAGAAGACCACATTGACCTTTATGCTGTTTCTTTAAAGCAGATGATAAAATTCCCATGTTAAAGACACTCTTCCTATGCTGGAAGGAAAGGCAACAGAGACTGAGAGAATACTGTATATACCTTGTCAGAGAGTCATTTAAATAATATTTACATTTTAAATCTTATATAAGTCTTTTAAAAGATAATAAATAACTATCTTTTAAGCCTCCCCACATAATGTAGTTGTTTCTTCACAAGTAATTATTCTTTGTCCAACCCAGTACATAAATAACTGATTCTAACTGTTTATTGAGGTCGCCATTTCTTTATGGAGGCTCCTGTGCCACATAAAATTTATTTTATGCTTTTACCCTGTTAACCTATCTTATGTCGATTTCATTATCAGACCCAGTTGGAACCCTAAGAGGATTGTGGTGGAATTTTTCTGTTCCTATGATATTAAATGTTCAATCTTTATTGAATCGATGGATGACAACCACATAAATTCACGGCTGTAAGTTATCTCTTGTGTCGAGCCTTCTTTCATCTCTGCACACACACCTTGTCCCCCATCACGAACATGGAGATGCTAAGAGTTATGGTGGGAGTGGGATAGAATTGGAGGGAGGAAATTTGAAGGTTACTGTCATTGGGATACTTACGGTCTCTTTGGTCCAGAATATTTGTCTGAGACCTATGCTCTTGGGGACATTCTATGGCCAACATTGTCTCCATTAATTTTCCTGCCTAAATAATCTACCTTGAATAATGCAACCTCAGGACCCTCGGTGCCATGGTTATGACAGATAGAGAAAGACTAGAGGCCACTACCATGGGTGCCAGTCTCTTGTCTTACCATTCCACTTCAACTAACAATACCATTTGAAATTTATATGGTGCTTTTCATCCACACTGTCACTCATACACACCAGACAAGCTTCTTTCCAAGGGGATGAGCCTGGAACAAAGAATATTTTGATGAACATTAAAAAAAAAAGTGCCTACAATGATGTAGTGTGTGTTAGAAAGCCCCAGAACATTGGATTCTCTTTTCTTACTGTCCTATTATTCATGTGGTGCCTCAAAATAATTATTTTCTGAGAGGATCACAGCATTCCAGATGTACTTTCAATGCCATAAAAGAGCAAGAGAAATAAGAGCATTAGATGTGGCATGAGGCAAGAACAGAAAACACGTTTTCCGTAGTCTGTGACATATGGCACTCAGAATACATGTGGTGAGATTTGTGAACACAAGTTCATTTTGGTAACAGTGAAATCCAACACTAATTGTTGGAAGGACCACTAATCATCCTCACCTAATCATGGAAATGAACCCATCTAAATTTTCCTGAAAAATCCCACTCATTGGGTAGATGAAAAAGATGGTCCTTTCTAAAGATAAAAAGTTTAAAAGTTACTTTCATAAAGGAGCAAAACCTACTTTTTGTTCATTTCCTCTCTATTAAACACATCTAAACAACTTATTGATTCTTATTATAAGGAGAAAGAATGGAAAAAATAACCATATCTGCATTGAATAAGGTTCATTACATTAGAGCTGTAATTCAAACAGGCTTTGGGAAGAACTTTTGTCTAATTAGTCATTGTAATCAGGTATTTGTGGGAAGAAGTGTTAATTCCTGGAATAGACAACCAATTAATCATGTCTACAGTCAGCATAATGGTTGGCATCAGCCCTGTGCTTTCTGAACTCCTACAGCAAATACAGAACAGGAAGCAATCCTATGCTTTTACTAGAACAGAAAGCATATCCCCTTTCACACCGTGAGGTCCCTGTGAAAGCTCATCCCTGGATGTCTGAATCCTTAAAACCCTAACCACAAGCCAGGAGGAAATAGCAGCAGAAAATACAGGGGAAAAACATGAAAGGCCACACCATTCTGGAATGCACGATATGAAAAATAAATGACATTTAAATAATGATTGCCATGCGCCAGGCAGTGGCTTAAGTCCTGTGCATATACTAGATGATCTAGTCCTTATAACAACTCTGGGATATGTAAGTCTATTATTCTCATTTGATAGATACTGAAACTGGGCTTTGGAACAGTTAAACGACTCATCTAAGTTTGTAGAGATGGACCTGGTATTCAAACTCAAGCCAACCTGAGTCTATGCAAAGCCTATGATATTTTTATTTCTCAATACCATAGAACCACGTTTGTAATATTTTAAACAAAATAGAACAAAACTTCTGCATGCAGTGTAAACATTTCATTCATAAATATTCATTGAGCATCTACTATGAGCTGGGCATCAGTCTAAGCACACACACACACATAATGTGTATATATACACACATACATACATGTGTATGGGTATGTATGTTAAGATATGGTCACAAATTTTTTACATCTCTTAATTCTAAGGGATAGGATAAAGCAGAAGTGACAGCATATGACTTAGGAGTCTAGGTTATAAAATATCTTGCAGCTTCCTGGTTACTCTCTTGCTCTTGGATTAATGTCTTGCCCTAAAAAATGTTAGCTCCCTGGAAGATGCAGCCTGATGGAGAGAAACTGAGACTTTCAGCCAACAGCCACGTGAATCATCTTGGATGAGGATCCTCCAGCCCCAGTCAAGCCTTTAGTTGACTGCAGCCCTGACCAATATCTTGATGGCAACTTCAGAGAGACCCTGAGCAGTGAAGCCATTCTCAGAATGCTATCATTAAGTTTTGTTGCACAATGATAACTAATATTCTCTCTTGCTCGCTCGCTCTCTCTCTCTCTCATATCAAATAGTGATCAAAGAAAGCTAAAGAAGAGCAGTATGGCACGTGACTGAGATCTGTTCCAAAGGCTTACTGCTCTTTGCAGTCTACTTCTTGTGATCTTTATCTTAGCTGATGGCACAACCACCACTTGTTTAACCGAACAACAACAAAAGAATCCAGTCATCCGTGACTCTTTCCTGTCTCCACCCCTCCCTCCCTGCAGATTGGTTGCCAAATTATGATAACCCCGTGTCCTGTATCTCAATTGGTCTTGCTTCCCATCTCTTGCCATTCCAGAGTATTCATTCATTCAAAAAATATATTATTTGCAGCATTTTCTTATGAACTCCTACTCCTACTTCAAAGCCCCGGAATCCTTCGTGAATGCTGAATCTCCTCTGCCACCTCTGTACCTTGCACACACTTCTAGACTCTCACTTTAAGTGATTATCTTTCCATCCTACTAGCCCATAAGTTTCTGGAGGGCAGGGACTGTGTCTTCCCATTCCTCTCAATCTCCCCTGTCTCTAGAAAGGGTCTAGCAAAGGCTATGTATGATTTGAAATATTACTGTACTGATTATCTATTTCTGTTTAATAATTATCCCAAAATGTAATAGCTCAAACCAAACTTGTGTAATCACCTCTTTGGGCTACCATAGGGACTTGCTTTAATAGTCCCTGCATTATCTCACATTTTCTGTGGGTCAGGGATCAAAGTGATCTAGTTGGGTTATTTGAGTCCGGGTCCCTCACAAGGCTGTGGTCTTCATCTCTAGGTTCAAATGGAGGACAATCCACTTCCAGGTTAATGCATGTGGCAGCTGGCAGGGCAGAACAGTTTCTGACTGGCTGGAATCACCAGTTTCTTACCACGTGGACTTCCCCCCTGGGCAGCTTACAACAGTGCAGCTGGACTCCAGCAGAGCAAGCAAGGGAGAATGAGAGAGACCGAGGAAGACAGGGTAGAAACCAGAGTCTTTGTAGCCCATTCTCAGAAGGCACATTATTCCATCAGTTTTGCTGCACTATATTTATTAAAAGCACATTCCTAGGCTAGCCCAAGGGCCTGAATACTTGGAGTCAGAGATCCCTGGAAAATTCAGCATCACTAATCCAAAGATCCAAAATTTGAAATGCTCCAAGATTTAAAACTGTCTGAGAGCTGACATCACAACACAAGTGGAACACTCCACACCTGGCTTCATGTGATGGATTGCAGTAAAAACTCAGGCACACAACATATTCAGCGTCCCCAGCAGGGAAATGAAATTATCTTTAGCTTACCTGTACTAGGTGTATATGAAACAAATGAACTTTGTGTTCAAGCGTAGGTCCCATCCCCGAGATATCTCATTATGTATATGCAAATATTCTAAAATCCAAAACAATCCAAAATTGAAAACACCTCTACTCCAAAGCATTTTGGATAAGAGATATTCAACCTGAATTTTAGGAGCAGCCTAGCATAATTACCTTGACTTTGTCTACAGAACAACTCCAGCAATGCGTGTCCTTCACCTGCCTTGTCTAAGAGCCACCTTCAGTTCCTCGTGCTGTGTGCCCCTCATAGAAAATAGGAGCTGGGCCGGGCGCGGTGGCTCAAGCCTGTAATCCCAGCACTTTGGGAGGCCGAGATGGGTGGATCACGAGGTCAGGAGATGGAGACCATCCTGGCTAACACGGTGAAACCCCGTCTCTACTAAAAAATACAAAAAACTAGCCGGGCGAGGTGGCGGGCGCCTGTAGTCCCAGCTACTCGGGAGGCTGAGGCAGGAGAATGGCGTAAATCCGGGAGGCGGAGCTTGCAGTGAGCGGAGATCCGGCCACTGCACTCCGGCCTGGGCGACAGAGCGAGACTCCGCCTCAAAAAAAAAAAAAAAAAGAAAATAGGAGCTGACACCTCTGCCCTCTGGAAACCAATGAATGGCAGTCCTTCACTTAACTCAGTCCATTCATTCACTTATTTTGTATTTCAGCTCTATGGGTGTGTTGCTTAACCTCACTAAGGAATCAGTTTTCCATCTGTGAGATAAGGCTAATAATAGAACTCACCTCATAAGATTGTTGTGGGAATTAAAAACACACGTAAGCACTCTTAGACCTCAAAACAACACAAATTCACAATAAATGATAGCAATATTTTATCATTGCTGTCATTTTGTCCACGGAGGCCAAGATGTCTAAAAGGCAGCTTCTGGCCAAGCACAGTGGCTCACACCTGTAATCTCAACACTTTGGGAGGCCAAGGCAGGCAGATTGCTTGAACCCAGGAGTTCAAGACCAGCTTAAGCAACATGGCAAAACCTTCTCTACAAAAAATACAAAAATTAGCCGCGCATGGTGATGCGAGTCTGTAGTCACAGATACTTGGGAGGCTGAGGTGGGAGGTTCACCTGAGCCTGGGGAGATTGAGGCTGCGGTGAGCCATGATCATGCTACTACACAGCAGCCTAGGTAACAGAGTGAGACCCCGTCTCAAAAATAAAATAAAAGGCAACTTCTGTGTAATGAAGGTGGTGTAAGACTTCATTCACACAAATCTGGCCTGGCACTAGAAATTGAAAAACCATGGAGGAGAACAGCCCATTGGTGCACAAATGGGAAGCCCCAAGACAGAGGTTGGAGAAATGGACTGAGAATAAGATCCCAGAAGTAAATAAAAAAGCTGTAGTTTAGACAGAAACCAGGCTTGGAAATGGTACCTTTTGTACATTTCCTGCTTTATTTTATTTTTTTAATTCCCAATTGGTTTCCCTAAGCAATTAATATCGCCCTTTAAAAATCAAGGACAATTCAACTCTGCTAAGGGACACTAGGAATATAATTCTTGCAGTCTGTGAAAAGATTAACTCTGGGAAGAGGAAGGGAAATGCATTTATTGAGCGACAAGTGTTAAGCCACAGTGTGCGTTTGGAATTCTACCCAATCTTACCATTCTCACTCAGTCATATTGAGAGTAATTATTCCTATTCCTCTTAAAAAAAAAATTGGTAAAATTTTGGTAAAATGCACATAGCAAACTCAACCACTTTGAAGTGAACGATTCGGTGGCATTTAGAGCATTTACAGTGCTGTACAGCCACCACCTCTGTATAGTTCTAAAACATTTTCATCATCCTAAAAGGGAACCCTGCACCCTTTAAGCAGGTATTCTCCATTCTTCTCTCCCCTCCATACCATGGCAAAAACCATTCTTTGGTCTGTGTCTATAGGTTTACCTATTCTGGATGTTTTTCATAAATGGAATTGTACAATATGTGACCTTTTGTGTCTGACTTCTTTCATTTAATATTTTCATGTAGTGTTGTCAAGGTTCATCCACATTGGAGCATATTCTGGTATTACAGTCCTTTTTATGGCTGAGCAATATATCAATAATATCTTATATTACACAATTTGTTTATCCATTTAATCATCCATTTACCCACTGATGTGGGCTGTTTCCTCCTTTTGCCCATGGTGAATACAGCTGTTATGAACATACAGGCACATGTATTTTTTTCAGTATCTGTTTTCCATTCTTTGGGGTATATACTTTGAAGTAGAGTTATTCCAAATTCTTTATGTTTGACTTTTTGAGGAGCTGCCTTGTATTCCCTTTTTACAGATGGAGAAAATAACACAAATGCTTTAAATCTAGGCTTCTTGGGCAAAAAAAAAAGTTTTTGCCTTTTTCACTGGGTCATTGTATTAGTCTGTTTTCATGCTGCTATAAAGGAACACCCGAGACTGGGTGCTTTATAAAGGAAAGAAGTTTGATTGACTCACAGTTCTGCAAGTTTGGGGAGGCCTCAGGAAACTTATAATTATGGTGGAAGTGGAAGCAAACACGTCTTACATGGCAACAGGTGAGAGAGAACGTGTAAAGGGGGAAGAGCTCCTTATAAAACAATTAGACATCGTGAGAACTCACTCACGATCATGAGAACGGCGTGAAGGAAACCACCCCCACGATCCAATGACCTCGCACCAGGTCCCTCCCTCGACACATGGGGATTATGGGATTACAATTCAGGATGAGATTTGGGTGGGGACACAGAGCCAAACTATATCAGTTGTACTCACATGAGGGAAGACTACCTGGAGGAGGTGAGATTATCTAGATGGAAGTGGGCCATGGCCATTCCTGGGGGATAGAATAGAGTGTGGCTCCATGTGAGATGCCAAGAAAATGAAGCAGGAGTGGCACAGCTGGGATCTCCTTCTGGGGACCTCTGGGTTTAATTCATGGAGAGAGTCTGGATCCCATGGTCTTATCATGCAGAGGGAGGTAGCTCAGTCCCGTTGCAACCAAGGGCCTGACGGCAAAGAACTAAGGCCAGAGGGGCTCCATTTATTCCTCCTGGGGCATCAGGCTGCTGGTATCACTTGCCTTTCAGAGTTAGTAAAGCTGATCTCCTCGGGTTCAGTTTTAGAACTATTTATAGGGGAGGCTTTGGGGCTCTGTCCACCTTTCTAATATAGAACGCATGCAGTCACAGGCACCATATACACAAGCTATGGGCTTTCTTTACTATCTAAAAATGAGGTTAATTTCCTGCCTGTGCATACAAGTTCTGTGGGGCACAAACAAGAGGTTGTATGAATAGTTTTCTGGCTTTCCAGGTTTCCCTTGAACAACCATGACCGAACTGGACCGAGAAACAAGGATCTATGTCCTATAACGTGATGAGGGAAGAAATGACCAGTGCAGATCATACTATCCCATTGTCCAGAGCCTTCCGTCTCTGCCCCGTGTCCTTTAAAATCAGTGTGTACCCCTCACTCTGGGCCCACCATTCTCTCTGCAATAGTAAAATTGCTACCCTTATCTCCATTATCTCAGTCCCCATCTTGCACCAGGCATATACCACAAACTATCTTTCTCCTCTTCACAATAACTCTGCGAGGTAGACAACATTAACCTCATGTGACACTGAGAAAAGTGAAGTTCAAAGAAAATAAGTTTGGCAGAATCAGGATTTGAGCCCAAATCTTGGCCTCATTCCAAAGCCCATGCTCCTTGCTTGTCTGTGCCTCCTCTCCTCCCGAGTTTATTCATTCACTCATTGCATTCACAGAATCATTACGCCCACATACTTCATACTACCAATGCCTTAATAATTTTATTTAAGTCAATTCAGTTAGGAAATTAAATACCCTTTCAAACTCCTCTCAAGCAATATTATCTATAAAACCACAGGTGCTTAGTTATAATTTTCTGCTACTCATAAAAATTAACATAGAACTATCAGAAGTTTAAAAATCTTTACCTGTGCGTCACCAAATGTCTTTTTGTGCACCAGCAGCTGCACATGACTTATACTTTGGGTGACAGTACATTCGACCTCACTGTATTCCAAGTGTTGAGGCCAACAATAGCAGCATTATGTAGGGGCCTATTCGAAATGCAGAATCTCGTGCCCTATGCAAGACACAGTGAACCAGAAACTACATTTTTAACAAGTCTCCCCAAGTGGTTCTTCTGCACATTAAAGTTGTGAGAAGTGCAAACCATCACCATAGGATGTCTCAGTGTGAATCTAGTCTGCTTTCCAACCCTTTCTCCTCTGGGAGCATTTCTACCTGTCTGACCTTAGCAGACCCAACCTCAAAGTCATCCAGGCTCTGGTGAGATGGTTGACACCACAAATTCTCTAAGGCACTTCCACGAAGAACTCTGGGCAGACTCTTTGTACAGACTGCAGAGTTTTTAGGGAAGGGTGAATCAGCATTTTTGAAAGAAAGGAAAGACAAATTGGTGATAAAAGAGTAGAAAAGAGGAGGAGTCAGTCAGTGTTGACAAAGAAAGAAAAGAGTCACAGGAGAGTGAAAGAGAGAAGAGAAAGAAAGAGTAACAGAAAGAAAGAAGAAGGAGGAGTTGGGAGAGGAAGAGAGAGGAGAGACCAAGAAAGGGGAGAGGAGAGGAGAGAAGAGGAGAGAAGAGGGGAGGGGAGGGGAGGAGAGGGAGGGGAGGGGAGGAGAGGGAGGGGAGATTTTATCACAGAGCCAATAAGTGCTCCATTTTCTGCACTTGGCGGAACCCACATTTCTCTGAAACGAAATCTGGTCTCCTTGAAGGTTTCTCCCTGGCTCGGGGCCAGCAGGGGAGAGAGTGGAGACAAGAGTCAGTGACACAGGCACATTTATTGATTCCAAATAGAATCCCCTGGGAGTACATCAGAATGATTCTCAGGATTCAATTGAATTGACTCGTTCTCGAAATTAAATTCTTTCATTGCAGCTCAGTTCTTCAGTAATGGCCCAGTTCTGTCATAAAGGGGCTCCAATTCCCAATCAATAAATGAGACTTTGAGTAATCTGACTCCACATTTTGCTCACGGGGCAGACCAGATCACAGAGGAGGTCGAGGGAAATGCAGGTAAATATGCACCTCTCTGACTTTTCTCCTGGAGGGCCCACCTGGATGAGCTAGTTTTGGGCTAGGAAGGAGGAGAAGCAGGGTCACATTTGCAGGGAAACTCCCAAAATGGATTCTCATTCTAGGGGAGCTGGCTTCTCTTTGCAGTTTGTTACATCATAGTATCCCACTCAGAAATGGAATCTGGGGGCGGATTGGGTCTGGGAAGTCAGTACATCTTGAAATACAGGCGTATTGGGGAGGGAAGAAGAAAGGGAAAGTGAGCGAGAGCCTGCTACTTCTAGGCTTTGCTCCTCCTGCCTCCATCACCTCGCATCTTTTCTTTTGCTTGGATCAAGGTGCAATTTTAGTCTGTTTTTCCTGGAGGAAGGAAACAGCTGGGCTACTCTGAAATAGGGGGTGTTGAACGGAAGTGGAAGTAAAACATAAGCCTAAGGAAGGCAAGATCCCTTTGGGCAACCGCTCTCCTACCTGGCACTTCACGTGCACTATCTCATTGAATCCTCACAGTCACCCTGTAGAGCATGTACAACCAGCACCTGCCATTTGCAGATGAGAAAACTGAGGCACAGAGCAGTTAAAAGAGGTGCCCGTGTACAGGTAGCAGGGAGTGGCATGGCAAAGATTTGAGCAGAGGTCTGTTCATCCCCATTTCTATAGGATGGTTAAGAGCTTGGACTTTAGAGCCAGTTGTCCGTTTTTTGTTTGTTTATTTGTTTTTTTGTTTGTTTGTTTGTTTTGACAGAGTCTCACTCTGTCGCCCAGGCTGAAGTGCAGTGGTGCAATCTCTGCTCACTGCAACCTCCGCCTCTCAGTTCAAGAAATTCTCCTGCCTCAGCCTCCCCAGCAGCTGGGATTACAGGCATATGCTACCACGCCCGGCTAATTTTTGTATTTTCAGTAGAGACAGGGTTTCACCATGTTGCCCAGGCTGGTGTCAAACTCCTGACCTCAGGTGATCCGCCTGCCTCAGCCTCCTAAAGTGCTGGGATTACAGGTGTGAGCCACCAGGATTTGACTGTGAACGCTTCTGCTGCCTGCCAGCTGTGTGACTTTAAGCAAATTACATAATGTCTCTGTGCTTCCGCATCAGAAATTGTAGGTGCAGGCAACAGAAATTGTACCTACTTCATTGGATTATGAAGAGTGAATGAGCATCTAAATCCTGATGATCTGAAAGGTCATCCAGAGCAATGACTGCCTGTACAAGGGAAACGCTAACGAGTGTTTGGCAAATGGGGTTTTACACCCTTAGCCATAAAGTAATATTCAGTGTATTAAGGAGTGACTTTGGTCTCTGGAAACCGTGGCTAAGATAAGTGGAGAGGGATATCTCAGCTGGAATTTGCTGGATGAGCTGGAGGTCACTGGCTGCTGTCGGGAACATCCTTCTGTAGGTCCCTTACAAGGCAGTCTTTGCCTTCTTCTTGCAGCTCTGAGGAGAGCCAAGGAGACTGCTCATTTAACCTAGTGTGTCTGGGAAAAGGCTTCCAGGCACCCCATGCAGGGAACTTCCCACTCTGCCCTTGAGCAGAACCCAGTGGTGTGCAGAAGGGAAACTGCACGTGCCCTTCTGACTAACCAAGCCCCTTGGTGGCTCTGAAAGCCATAATTAGGCCAGATCTCAGCATGGGGGCCAGGATGTGTGAGAGTGAGGTTTCAAGCCCTCCTTCCTCAGGGCCTAGTTATCTGAATAAACTCTTCCAAAGGGCCACATTTCAGCGTTTCGCCAGATGAAGTATGGCTTTGACAGGGCAAACTCTGACCTGAAACGCCCAGACAATCATGGAGGCAACACTGCAGGGTGATGAAGAAGCTCAAGCCCTAGAGTCAGACAAAAGTGGGTTCAAATCCCAGCTCCAGCACTTACCAGCTTTGTGATCCTGAGGAAAGTACTTAAGCACTCTAAGCTCTGATTTCCTCCTCTACACAATGAGAATAATATTATTTATTGCCTACTTCTTAAGACTGTTGTGATGATTGAAATGAGATAATCCATATAACGCTTTTAGCACAATGTCTGGGTGATCATCTGTTAATTATGTGAGTTATCATCATGTTTATTATTGATAATAATATTGATATTGGTATTTAGTAGAATTATGAATAATTATTAGTAGGAAATTAGAGTTTCCAGGGGACTTTTCCCTATAGGAGTTTGATCATCAGTTACTTCCAGCTTAGTAGGCTCCATAAAGTCCACATTCTCTCTGAACTTCTGAATCACCTGAAAATCAGAATTATGACCAGGAAGGCTGATGAGTTTCTATAATGAAGGGAGCATCTTTGTATTTGAACAAGAGCAGCAGGTGTCCATGGATTGAATTGGTCACCAGAATGTATTTCCCTGCATCCTGGCAGGTCCATGGAAGATAAGAGTTTCAGAAAGCACTTACAGCAGCTGAGCACAGTAGCTCAAGCCTGTAATCCCAGTACTTTGGGAGGCCAAGGCAGGTGGATTACCTGAGGTTGGGAGTTTGAGACCAGCCTGACCAACATGGAGAAACCCTGTCTCTACGAAAAATACAAAATTAGCCTGGCATGGTGGCGCATGACTCTAATCGCAGCTACTCGACAGGCTGAGGCAGAAGAATTGCTTGAACCTTGGAGGCAGAGGTTGCAGTGAGCCGAGATTTTGCTATTGCACTCCAGCCTGGGCAACAAGAGCAAAACTCCACCTCAAAAAAAGAAAGAAAAAAAAAAAAAAAGAAAAAGAAAGAAAGCACTGATAACTATGTCCCTGGAGAAGGAATCACCTGAAGTTCAACTTCCTCTTTCTCTGACTGTCAAGAAGCTCAATGCCAACAATCAGACCATTCTTTTCACTATCCTTCACTAAGTCAAATCTTTTTCTGCCTACAGGACTTTGTATCCGCTGCTCCGTTCTTGCTGGGAATCCCCCTAAATATATGCATGCTGTCTTCTCACCTCACTCAGGTATCTTCCACTTTAGAGACACCACCTGCGACTGTCTCGACCCTAGGCACTCTCTATCCCATCATCTGTTTCATATTTTTCCCAAAGACTAAAGGAAACCTCAACCACAGGCTTATGTCAACCTGGTCTCAAAGGCTCCATGATCTAAGATTGTCTCAATTTCCTAAAAAATTATATGGCCAAATTATCAACAGCCTTAAAAATATCCATTCCCTTGGGTTCAACCATATGACCCATAGGAATAGCCTAAGGTAATAATATGAAATACAAAAGAATGATGAACAAAATCATTCATCAAGGTAGCCTTTATAGGAGTAAAATGTTGAAAATAGCCTATTCCACAGGGGAATAGATTAAAATGCTATTGAACATCAGTGTGCTGAGACATTATGCAGGCATTTCAAGTTTCTAATACCATAGGGATGCCACTAGAGTAAAACATAAATTGGGATATTGATATTTGCTTACAGTATAATTCTGAATGGGTGCATGAGATAGCATTCATCAAACAGTTAAGGTTACCAATGATGGAAAGAAATATGAATGGTTATTCTCTTTGTTGTTTCTGTATTTTCTAAGACATTTTTACAATGAGCGAGCATTCTTTTTTTTTTTTTTTTGAGACGGAGTTTCCCTCTTGTCATCTAGGCTGAAGTGCAATGTCACGATCTCAGCTCACTGCAACCTCCACTTCCCAGGTTCAAGTGATTCTCCTGCCTCAGCCTCCCAAGTAGCTGGGATACAGGCACCCACCACCACACCCAGCTAATTTTTGTAGTTTTAGTAGAGATGGGGTTTTACGTGTTGGCCAGGATGGTCTCAAACTCCTGATCTCAAGTGATCTGTTTGCCTCGGCTTCCCAAAGTGCAATGAACAAGTATAGTATCTATAATAAGGAAATAATATTGCAATGTTGTAATGTACACGAAGGGTTCTTTTTATTTTTTTCAAGCCCCATGTTATACCTTGTTACTAGCAATGCAAATGTCAATCCACAGACAGAACGTGGCCCTTCCACACAGAACGTTTTCAGCCATATTCCCAGTATTCTTGGACACAGTGAGGAAGGGATCTGTTTTTTTCCCCCCCTGCATGCTGTTCAAAAAACAGCAGGCACGGCAAATAACAACCCTCTAGATAATACAAATGGGTAAATATTGCCAGGATTTGTTACATAAAGTGCTAAAAAAATATAACTTGAGGATGTAACCACTTATTTTCCCACCTTCAGAAATCCCAGCATCTGTTTCTGCCCAAAAAATGGAGGGTGGGGAATGTTGCAGAGAGAAAAAAAAAAAAAAAAAAGCGGAAGTCTTTTCTTTCAAATTGACAGAAGAAGAGGTGGGGTTGATAGTGAAGGAAAATACTGCATTCAATAAAAAAAGAGATCTATCTGTTATCACTGCTGAAACCACAACAACAAGTAGGCTATGAGAGTGACAATTGAGATTAACGGAAGAACTGGGATTAAGAGACACTTTTCAGATTTGCAAGAAAGGCATGGAAAAATCCATATACAGAGTCTGATACAGGCTCAAAAAAGGTGTACTTGTACCATGAGGACTTGCCTTGTGACTTTGGGCAATTCAAGGAAAAACTCTAAGAGAAATATATTTTTTTGAAGTCCTCTCTGAATCAATGCTCCTTCGTTTTTTCAAATTTTCTCTTTGGCACAATTCATGCATTGGTCCTCTAGAAAGGACCAACGCATTGTGTGATAAATGTTTTATCACTAGTTTTCACATCCTCTTGCCTCCTTAGGGATTTTTCTTTCTCCAACCCTCAAATTTTCCACAACATTATTAAATCACAGCTGGTTGGCCCCTGTCACATCTCTTACGTGCCTAGCCCTCTGTGGGAAAGTGAACTCCCCGAGGTGAAAAGACCCCAGCTGGCCTTTCAAGCCTGATATGCAAACCAAGGCCCGTCTCCTTCCCGGGCCCCAGTTCTGATTTCCAATGCCCTCTGAAGGACTGGCCAATGTCAGGCAGTGCCTACCTGATACCCTGGGCCAATGCCAGGGCAGGAAAACTGGCCAGAGTTTTGTGAAGACACTGTCAAAATCTTGAGAATTGATTTTTGAAGCATTGGTTGTGTTCAGTACTTTTCCAGAAGGGTAGGAGGCCTGGAGCCACTGAGCAGCTTCTCTGAATTCAGCCTGATAAAATCCTCCTAAACAGACCGACTCTTTAGGTCAGATACTGGTCCTAAATAAGAGGTCCACAGTTAAATTCAGCCCAAATATATTTTCCTTTGTCTGCAAAATAATTTGTGTTTTATCTATTTTACTTATTTATTAAATGTAAAACTTGAATGGTTCAATGCAAAAGTCTGAGTTTCCAATTTTAAAAATATTCGGAGATACAGTGTCACAGTTAAGAGCATGAACTCTGGAGCCAGATTCCCTGTTTTAGAATCTCACCTCTGTGATTGAGGACAAGGTACCAACCTCTCTATTCCCCAGTTTTGTTATCTGTAAAATGATAATAATCATAATGACACCTACTCCAAAAGCATATTGTAAGGGAATGAATTAATGTAAGTGGTAGTTTCAGAACAGTGCCTCCCATATGTAAATATTAGAACAGTTACTGCACTACCTTGGCTATTAACACTGGACCTGCATTCATCATAGTCATCCTCCCTCACTCTAGATAGGACACAACCTTTTAATTATATTTCCATTTAATTATGCTTCCCACTCAACTCAATTCACTCATTGTATTTGCTGCTTGAACTCTGTAAGTATTTGAGTTTGAGACCCCTGCTCTCCAACGAAGATACAGTATTTGCCAATGTGGGCCCTTTGTAAACCCACAAGGATAACAGTGCCTTGTGTAACACCTTGGAGATCCCACAGCTGCAAATCTCCTGGCACCAGGAAGTCTGTGCACATAATAAGTGGAACATTATTTATTTCCCCTGATTTTGCTATGTGACTTGATTTGGGCCATGGAATGAAGCAGAATTGATGATGCGTTGGTTCTGAGTTGAAGCCTTAAGAGGCTTCACATGTTTCTACCACAAGTCTTGCACTTTCTGCGTCACTATTAAGAAGGAAAAGCCCAGGCTATATGCTGGTCCAGGAAGAAGAGGAATGATACACGAAGCAGGGCTTTTTCAGCTACAGTGGCCTAACTAAATTCAACATGCAGTCCCAGCTAATTTGCAGACATATTAACAAACCCAGCAGAGATGTGCTGGACCCAACCTAGGTCAGCCAATCCTCAGAGAACCCATGGTCATATGATATATAATAATAGATGTTATCTTAAGCCACTGAGTTTTGGAGTAGGTTGTTACATAGCAAACCGTAGGTGATAAACTGGCCAATGAAACCCCTTAGCATAGTCCAATGACCAAACAGGATATTGCAAATGTTTCTAGGATATGCGACAATGCCATTTGTGTTAGAAATGACCAGAAACTCTGCAAGAATTGTGTGGCTTCCTTGTGTAGCTTGCTTACTTATATAATGGTGTCAACAATTTAAGGGTTGGAGTGTTGGATAAGCCAGTGTCAGCTGGGTTTCCCAACCCTTCGTACAACCAAGAACAAAACTCCAACACACAGTAAGATAAAACCCAATGCCCCTCATGAATCTTCTCAGTTCCTATGGCTTATTCTCTCATAATTTTTGCCATTTCTACATCCTTAGACACACATACAACCACTAGAGTTTTTGTTTTGTTTTGCTTTAGGTGTTCATTCTGGCTGCGCAATGACAGAATGGAAGGGATGCAAATGAGAATTGAGGTAGAGCCATGGAAAAACATTATGAAGCTACTGGAGGTGTCCAGGTGGAATATAATGTTGGCTTCAACTTGGACTGTAAAAGGAAATAAGTGAGGAGATTTAATAACAAAAACATTGCCAATAATAACACTTACCAGGTGCTTGTTTTGTGTCAGGAACTGTACCACTGCATTATATATATTTAATAAACAATCTTGTGAAATAGGTTCTACTACTTCCTTTATTTTACAAGTTAGGCTGAGCAACTTGCCTAAGGTGGCCCACCTTGCAAGTGGTAGATTCAAACCCAGGATGTCTACATTCTGAGTCTGGGCTCTCAACCACTGCACGATTCTGCCACTGCATTATTTAAGAGCTTTGCAGATGGTATGATAAACATGACTTAGTGGTTGATTAGCCATAGGGAGTAAAGAACATGGAGTTCAAAACAGTTAACAAACCAACGTGGTCTTCTCATTTTTTCAAGGGAAAAGTGAGAGACTGTGTGTGTGTGTGTGTGAGTGTGTGCTGTGGGTCAAATAAACAAATACATAGTTTCAAAACAATCACAGGACCTTTATCTGAAATAACTTGTTCCGAATTTGTCTACCACAGCTGGGTACTCATTTTAATCCTGGGTAATACGTGAAGGCTATTTAGAATCTGTTTGTCTCTGATTGTTCCAGTAAACACAGTAGCCAAGAGAGACAGCAGTTTGCATAGGGGAAACCTGAGTATTGTTGGCTTCATCTTGTTCTTGAAAAAATATCCTCATTTGATGGAGAGAGGCACTTTTTCTCTTTATAATGGAGATCAATACTGGTTTTTCTGCTAAACCAAGCAAATATATTTACTTTATTTCCAAAATATGACTTCTGGTATCAGGGAAGCAGTGTCCTCCTTCAACTGGATGTCTTAGAACTGTTGGTTCTTGACAAATTTTTTTTCAAAAAGTGTTTTAAAAGATTATAGACAACCTCTCAGGGCACAATATACAAGACAGCCTCGGAGTCCTTTATCCATTCCCTGCTCTTGTCTTGTATTGAAGATGGACTTATTTTTTGTATTTCTTCCTCTCATCTGAGAGGCTGATTCTATTTGGTAGGAACCTGATGACCAGCTCTTGGATGAGGACTGGATCTTGGGGACTTTGGCTTGATTATATGATGGAGGCTACTAAGAAGAGAGGAATCAGTACACACTGAATATTTAAGAAATAATTAAAAGGATGAAAAACAGAAATACTTAGAAAATCTGCCACTAGATTTGGAATGAGCACACAGAGGTGAGGTAGGAACAAAGAGAGAAACCCAAGCCTTTCTTGATAATCTGGCCAGGAATATCTAACTCCTCCGTTACAGGATTCCAACTGCATAATTTTAAAAAGACTATGTTAGGAGTGGCCTGATTTAAAAGCAGCAGTCAAGACAAACACACACATAGTTTGGATTGTAATTGACCCTTGTCAGTCACAGCAAAGACGCTCTTAGAAACAAGGGTCTTGGTCCATCTTTGTCTTTTCCTAGTTCAGCACCATGGACAGACCCAAGGGGGCCATGATGTCTCCACATTTGGTCTCTGCTTTTCCTTAAGATTACATTTTAAAGCAAAAGACATTGATCATGAGGAATCCTACTCAAGCTACAAAAAAAGAGGAAAAATATATAGACTCAGATATAAGTAGGTTAAGAAATCCAAAGAAAGGGAATGCAATCTTGACAGGAGGCTCTGCGACCAAGAGATAAAAAGCCACTACTTTCTCCCTATCTCTTAGCAGTAGTCGTGTGTTGTGATCTTCATAAAGGCTCCTACACAATTCAGAGTCAAGGTTGCAGTTTGTCTATCACAAGTGTCAATGATATAAGAGTACGCATTTTTAAGCCTTATTTCTGACTCCATCTTATTGCTCTACTCTTCTATTTTTAAATTAGCTTTGCATCTATTTTGAATTTGGGCTTTTTCTTTTGATGTTACATATTCTCTGGTGTCATAAGACATCTTTTCTGGGAAGTAAGTAATTCAAATATCAAATTAAAATATGAACTAGAACATACATGCATGCATATATATGATCACATGCTTTACATACACATGCTCATTTCTCTCATAAGATTCCTCCCTTACACAAAAACAAAAACAAAATTGGGAGCACTCCATGGGAAACATGAAAAAGAGGCAATATATAAAGTGTGTGGGTAATGAAGTTAGTGGGTTATTTTGCTGTTTCTGTAGGGACTGTACATTTCAAGACTGCCAAATATGGAAGATGTGGTTTGCAAAGATTACTGCAAAAATTAGTTATATCTCATAAGACCCATAGCAATGTAACTTTGTCACTTGTTCTACTAAGAGCTTAGGTTTGTTTCCCTTCACCTGGGGTTTGAGTTGTCTCAGTAACTTGCTTTGATCAATAAAAAAGGGTGGAAGTGATATTGTGCAAGTTTTGGAGTCTAAATTTCAAAGGGTCTTGTGATGTCTGCCTTCACTCTCTTGAAATGCTCCTCTGAGACCACCACATAAGGAAACAGATCCAGCCCAATGAAGAATGAAAAGTCACATAGAAATAAGCAAAGTACCCCATACAGCAGCCAGTCAGCTACAGTTCATATAGCAACTTGGTGCCAGAGGCTAGTCTAGAACTTGGATCTCAGGTCCTTAAATAGTGTGTTCCGCACACTGCAACTCTCTTCTGCAGAACAGGACAGCTGCTATGAGCTTAGAACTCTGTGATACAGTAAGAAAGAGACCCCAAGAAGTGCTAAATGATGGGGCTCTAGTCCCGGCCCAGTCAACAACTTGCTGTGTGTTTAAAAGTGAGTAAAATGAACTCTTTGATCCTCCATTCCTTCATCTGTGTGATGAGCAGGTTGGAAAAGCAAAGCCCCAAGGCCCCTTTAAGTTCTAAGAGTCTCTGATTGTGTGACTCTAACTCATGCCTTCCCAAGCTCTTTATCACAGTAGGAGCCCAAGGATTTTACCACCACAGCCTGAAAACCAGCGAGGGGGAAGCAGGGGGTTGTGTTTCATTCTGTCATCTCCCCTTCTTGTAAAGGGTAACATTGTCACTCACAGCTTATCTTGCTGTGAACTTTCCTTAATGGTTTAGTTGGATTCAGGGCTCAGATTAATCATCCTGGATAACAGGCAACATGACAAACTCATCACTAATTAATTGGCAGCAAAACAAGATATGCTCCCTAGTGCAGAAGGTCTGTTTTGAAATCAGCTTCCAACCTCCTAGGTCTTAACGATGGTGTACCCTCTCATTCTCGGTGTGCTCATCTTGGCTAAAAGCATGGGTGAATGCCCACCATGGGGAAAAATAACAAGAAGATCCAATTCAGGAAAGTGTGACTCTGTTTGTGTCTTTATTCCCAAAACCAACATAGTACTTAAAGGAAAAGTTCTATTTTGGCTATCTTCCGTAAATGAAAATGTTTGCCCTTTCATAGTGTTACACAAAACTTCAATATTATTGCTACACGTACAATACCATAGAAATAAAGATTGGGTCATACTACAAATGGGCTCTAAATTTTTATATTCCATGGAATTTATTATCCAAGAGATTTACTCACACTCAACTATGCACATAGCATACCACCTATGTTCAATGCTGAATCTCCAGGGCATAGAACAGTAGATGTTTGTTGAATAAATGAATCTCTCTTATAAAACAACTACACTTAGTTTATCTATTTTTAACCCTATAGTAATTTCTCAAATTACAGCATTCTTTCTTTCATCTCCACACCTAGTGATGTCAGTATTAGTCAGGATTATTCCATATTATTAGAAAGTATAAACACATTTCAAATTAGCTTAGGCAAAAGAGAATTTGGGGATCATGTGTCTGAAAAGAAAGTTAGAGTTGCTTACAGTGATCAAAGAAAAAGACATGAGAGTTTGGGGCTTGCAGATTCATTCTGAAACTCAACGCTCCCAGAAATCAATCAGCCGACAAACCAACTCTCCAATTTCTCTCTCTCTCTCTCTCTCTACCCCTAGCTCTTGTTCTCACTCTCACTCTCTCTCTCCCTACCCTTTTTCTCCTTCCTTCCTTCCTTCTTACCCTCCCTCATCACTTTCACTGCTAGTATATTTTCTGCTCCTCTTGGTTTTCTTTTGTTTGTTTATTTATCTTTTCTTTCTGCACAAGGACTTTTGTCCCACGACCGAAAGCAATTCCCTGGTTACTTCTTTCTAGAACCCTGATCCAAAGAACAAGGGATCAACTTTCCTATCAGCCCCTCCCTGCCACCCCCAACCCCCCACCAAAACTGAATGCCAGACAGACTCAGATCGACTCAGTTTAGGTTACTTGGTCACCCCTAAGAAACTTTCAATGGCAGGGCAATGTCATCTGCCCACCTTTGTAGTCAGAGGGAAAACATGGGAATGTGATAGACAAGAGACAGGAAAACACACCACCAGAAGAAAGAGGAGAGGAGGGTGGGCTAGGAAAGAGAAAGTGCTCTACTCTAATTCCTTTGTGGACATTCCAACGCCAATGCACACATTTCAGTTTTCCTCTTCCTTTACTCATCCGCAGCCTCTAACCCTATTTACCACTCACTCTCTCCTGAAGACAGGTTTTCATTGGCTTAGGTGATACCAACTACTGCGGACAGAATTGTGCACCCACCCCCACCCCCATCATATATTGAAGCCTTCACGCCCACACTTTCACGTAACTATATTGGAGATGGGGTCTTTAAGGAAGTAATTAAGATTAAAGATTAAATGAATTCCCTAGTCCAACAGGATTGTGGACTTATAAGAAGAGAAAGAGATAACCGATTTTTTTTTTTTTTTTTTTTTTGTTAAGACAGAGTCTCGCTCTGTCACCAGGCTGGAGTGCAGTGGTGTGATCTCGGTTCACTGCAATCTCCGCCTCCCGGGTTCAAGTTATTCTGCCTCACCCTCCCAAGTAGCTGGGATTACTTCACCATACACAGCTAATTTTTGTATTTTTAGTAGAGACAGGGTTAAGTCATGTTGGCCAGGATGGTCTAGATCTCCTGACCTCATGATACACCCACCTCAGCCTCCCAAAAAGCTGGAATTACCAGTGTGAGCCATCGTGCCGGCCGATAAAAGATCTTGATATCTCGCTCTGTCTCTCTCTCTCTCTCTCTGTCTCTCCCTCCCTCCCTCTCTCCCTTTTTCTCTCTCTCTCCCGATCCCTATCTTCTTCTTGTGTCTCCCATGTGAAAACACAGTGTGAAGGCTGTCCTCTGTGAGCTGGGAAGAAGGCCTTCACCAGAACCTGACCATGCCGGCACTCTGATCTTGAACTGCCTCTTCCCAGCATTGTGAGAAAATTAATTCCTATTGTTTAAGCCACCCAGCTATGATATTTTGTTATGGCAGCCTATGCTGACCAATAGCCAACCTGGTCCCATTCTTCTCTTATCTCTCTGATATTTATCCCTGTATGCTCTTTTATAGGGTTTTTTTTTTTTTTAACCTAGATCCATATTTTCAATTGTCATTATCACCTTGGCCACCCAGATATAATCTTCAGCTCAGATTCCTGCATGAGCTACATAAGAACATAACCTGCTGCTATGGAATAGTTCCCTCAGAAGTCCAAAACTGAACTCATTATCACCTCCCAAAGCTCCTCTTCCATCCACACTCTTCTCTGTGAATGGACCTGTATTCACCCATTAGCGAAGGGGCTCCAACAGAATGCATCCTTCTCCCTTACTCTTGGGTGAAAACACTCACCAGATTCTATTTATTATACCCACCAAGTAGTTCTAGGAGGCCTCCATTTATCTTCATTTTTCCCAAGAACATCTTAGCAAAAGTGACTATCATTGCTCGGCAGAATTTCTACAACACTCACTTAGATGGTCCTTGCAATTCCAGTTCTGCTTCTTGTAATCCAGCCTACACTCTTCATCCAAAACCTGTTGATCCTATTCTTCTGCACAAAACTCAGCACAAATAAAAGACCCTGCAGGATCTGACTCCCACTATCCCTTCCAGCGATATTTCTTGTTCTCTCCCCCTCACACTCTTAATTTTGGCCATGTGGATCGACTTACAATTCTTTTGAATCATATTATGCTCGCAAATGCATCTGAATTGTTCAACATCTATTCTCTCTAACTAAAAACTCATCGCCAGTGATCTTTACCTGATTAACTCTTTCTAGTCCTTCTGGTTTTTCAACTTAGTTGTTCTCCATCTGGGAAAATATTATCATTATCATGTTGGCCACTCAGATATAAACTTCAGCTCAGATTCGCACATAAGCTACATGTGAGCATATCTTGTTGTCACGGAATAGTTGCCCGGGTGCCTCAAAGTCAGAAGTCCAAAATTGAACTCATTATCATCTCCCAAAATGCCTCTTCCATCCACACTCTTCTCCATCAATGAACCTGTATGCCTTCCCTTCCTTCCAAATTTAATTGGGTTCTTATGTGATAGTGTAGATCATGTTATTAATCTTATTATAGGGCCATGTTACAGTGTTATAAATAATGTGCTTACATTTTCCTTCTTCTATTGGGACTTCCTTAATGGTAGCAGTAGTGTTTGGTGTCTGTTGTGAATACTTAATCAATATTTGTTTAATGAGTGAATCAAAGAGGTAATGAGTAAAAAAAAAAAAAAACAAACCAAAAATACACAATCATATACCAACACTCCATTTGCATGGTGGCCATAATTCATCCAGCTTAGTTCTTAATAAAAAAAAAAGAATGAAAAACAAAGACAAAAACAAAAAAACTCCCCATAGCTTGATCATATTTACTGGGAGTCTGTGTGTAAGGCACTAAGAAGTATCATTTTTATGGCTTTACGTATCAGGTCAAGACGTTTATTTGGGCTTACGCTAACTTCATTTCCTTTTCTTGAAAATCTGTTCTATCTATCAATGTCTGCTGTCCTAGGATACTTTTGATCTGCAAATGAAGACTTCTTTTGTCAGTGATTATCCTCTAGTGATAAACACACACACATCAAAGCTCTCAGATGAATTTTGCAGATGACGTCTTTCTTCTTGTTACTTTTTTCCTTAATATAGGTTTCTTTTCTAATGACTGTGGAATAAACAAACTGGCTGTTATATTTTGCCCAGAGAAGTGGTTCACTCAGAGCTGTATGCCTGTTTCATTGGGGCTCTTGACTGTGATTTTATACTGGTACAAATAAATTTAATGACAAAGAAAATATCTGGCTGCAATGGTTATTGAAAAATAGGATATAAAATTGTAAGTGGAGACTTCCAGTTTGAAGCTGTGAACCCCAAATATCTGAGACAGATCTCAGTCAATTTAGAACATTTATTTTGAGAAAGTTAAGGATGCGTGCCTGTGACAGCCTCAGGAGGTTCTGCCTATATGTGCTCAACATGGTCGGGGCATGGCTTGGTTAGCTTGGTTTTAAATATTTTAGGGAGACAGGCCACATCAATCAATATACATAAGATGAATATTGCAAAAAAGGCAAGACAACTCGAGAGGGGAGGGTGTTTCCAGCTCATAGGTAGATTAGAGACAAATGGTTGCATTGTTTTGAGTTTCTGATTAGCCTTTTCAAAGGAGGCAATCAGATATGCATTTGTCCCAGTGAGCTTTGAATAGAATACCCTAAGCAGTTCCTCGCTTGACTTTTCCCTTTAGTTTAGTGATTTTGGGGTCCCAAAATTTATTTTCCTTTCACAAAGCACATGACTCAAATGGTAGAAGATAAATATACATACTTAAAAACAACCCCTGGCAGAGTTGGAAAGATAGGACAAGAACCACCAGTACCCTCTGATGGAAGAGAAAAGCAGCCTGAAGAGTTTGGCAATGAAAACAGATGGGTTAAAGAGCAAGCAACTTGTGGGTTGTCAGCAGGATGAATAATTAAAAGATAAAGCAGTCAAGCCAGGTCTTGGCTTTATCTGACATTTGCACTTAGGATAATGTCTTATATACAGATTTCCAACCCAGAAACTCTAACAAAAAAGGTCCCCAAAGTGAGATCTATGGTTAGAGAAGTGGGGGTATACCTTGGATAGCTTACAGCTTCCAGGCAAGACAAGGAGATCACATTCAAAATGGAAAATCTTCCACCTGAAGAAAATCTCATTCAGCCTCACCTCGCTCCTTTTATTAAAAAAAGAAAAAACCAAACCAAAACAAACAAACAAACAAAAAAACTGAATTAAGGCATTTATAATCTAAATCTGCATTCATTGCCAAGAGAACATGAAATGTGCCTTGGGCAGAAGAATTACTCCCCAGCTGCCAACATCATTCAATTTAAATGTTATCAATTATTATGAATAGCAACCAATAAATACATTTGAATGAATCTAACTGTATGAAAAAAATTTCAAAGTACAATAAACAAATCATGTGTAAGGAAACAGTTAATACAATAAACAGAGGAACTTACTGAGCCATCGCATCAATAAGAAGGAGCAGGCTGTTAAGGAAATGAAACCACCTGAACTCTCAAACTCTCAAACACGAAATTTTAAAGCCGTGATTGCCAAATCGAAGCTAAAATTTAATAGACAGGTGGAACGCAAAAAAAAAAAAAAAACCAAACAAACAAACAAAAAGTGGGCTATGAAAACCAGCCTGGGATACCGAGCTGAAGAATTCTCTCATAACTGGTGAAAAAAAAAGATCAAACATGGGGCGAGGGGAAAGTTAAGATAGGTAACAGATCTATCTAGAAGATCCAACATCTGTATGGTAAATGTTCCAAAGAGAATAAAAGAGGCTGGGCATGTCACACCTATAATCCCAGCACTTTGGGAGGCCAAGGCAGATGGATCACTTGAGCCATGAGTTCAAGTCCAGCGTGGGCAACATGGTGAAACCTCGCCTCTACAAAAAATACAAAAAATTTGCCCAGCGTGGTGGCACGTACCTGTAATTGCAGCTACTTGGGAGGCTGAGGCACAAGAATAGCTTGAACCCGGAAAGTGGAGGCTGCAGTGAGCTGAGATTGAACCGCTGCATTCCAGCCTGGGTGACAGAGCAAGACTCTGTCTTACGGTAAATAAATAAATAAATAAATAAATAAATAATCAAATGTATAATAGAGAATTTTTTCTGAGCTAAAGAAAGACCTGACCAGGTAATCAGCAGGTAAATCGCATTTATTCAACACATTGCTATTGATCTCCTGTGTGTCAGGCACTATTTTAAATGCAATGATAAGGAATACAAGCATCATATCTAAATACATTCTAAAGATATTATCTGAATTCAAGATACTAAAAGAAAATGTTAATGCTTCTGCTTTTGTCCATGGAAGGGTAACTGGTACTGGACTAGTCTTCCCACTGTGAGTAACTCTAAAAGTAGACAAAATATCCAGCAAAGCCAACAGGTTGTTCAGACAGTGGAAAACAGGCAGCATGAGATTGTGATTCATGAAAGAAGGGAAACACCTAGGTAAGTCCTGTGATGATATAGCTCTGTACTTGGGGAAAATTTCTCCAGTGTGATGCACAGAACAGGAGTCTCAACAGAGCACAGCAGATCTGCTACGTTGACAAGGCAGAGAGCAGAGTTTGAGATATATGAAATGAAGCAGCTTGCAATCTGTTTAATAAATGAATTCATGAGTAATGTTTAATGAAGACATCAAAAGGATGGAAGATGTGCAGAGAGGTTGCCCTAAAAGTCCATGCAAGGAGTCATTTGTAAGTGTATGGCTGAAGGCTAGCTTGTCTATTCTCAGTCAGATGTCCCAAGGTTTAGAAGACAACAGATGTTATGGGTTGAAAATGGAACTTAGACACTAGAGGTCAAGAGTGCTAGAGGAAAGAGAGTGCCAGGAGAGGTTGGAGCTCTGGTCCTAGAATGGAGAGATCTTGTTAATACATCATTAATATACCTGAAACCCAGCAAAGGCACAAAAATATCTTCATTTTAGAATAAAGACACATCCGGCCAGGCGCAGTGGCTCCTGCCTGAAATCCCAGCAATTTGGGAGGCCTAGGTGGGCAGATCACGAGGTGAGGAGATCAAGACCATCCTGGCTAACACAGTGAAACCCCGTCTCTACAAAAAATACAAAAAAAATTAGCTTGGGCGTGGTAGCGGGCACCTGTAGTCCCAGCTACTCAGGAGGCTGAGGCAGGAGAATGGCGTGAATCCAGGAGGCAGAACTTGCAGTGAGCTGAGATCGCACCATTGCACTCCAGTCTGGGTGACAGAGTAAGACTCTGTCTCAAAAAAAAAAAAAAAAAAAAGGATAAAGACACATCCTAGATGATATGGATGGTTTGGCTGTGTCCCCACCCAAATCTCATCTTGAATTGCAGCTCCCATAATTCCCACGTGTTGTGGGAGGGATCTGGTGGGAGATAACTGAATCATGGGGGTGGTTCCCCCATACTATTCTCGTGGTAGTGAATAAGTCTCACGAGATCCGATGGTTTTATAAGGAGAAACCCTTTTTGCTTGGCTCTCAGTCTCTCTTCCCTGCCACCATGTAGGATGTGACTTGCTTCTTCTTGCCTTCTACCACGATTGTGAGGCCTCCCCAGCCATTTGGAACAGTGAGTCAATTAAACCTCTTTCCTTTAGAATTATGCAGTCTTGGGTATGTCTTTATTAGCAGCATGAGAACAGATTAATACACTAGAGTAAGACCTACCTTTGGCCTACCCTAACGAAGCCTAAAAGAAAACCCAAATAAGATCTGCGGGGGAGACAGAGTTAGGAAGTGGAAGTCAGCTGAGTTAGAAAAATTTGATAAATACATTTTAAATAAAATTTAAACAAGCAAAATGTAAAACCAGAGTTGCACAAAGTTCACGGTGATCAACAAGTAGTTGAACTGCCTTCTAGGACAAGAATTAACACTTTTCAGAAAACTAGAATTCAAAGTCTTTATATTATTCACCATGTCCAGTATTCAATTAAAACCCACTAGCCATACAAAGAAACAGGAAAATAAAAATCAAGAAAAATAAAGTCAGTAATATAAACCAATCCTGAGCTGATCCAAGCATGAGGCTAAGCAGACAAAGATTTTCAAACAGTGATGATAAATATTTACAAATGATATTAAAAAGACTTAAAGGAAAATGTAATCTTAATGAGTGGATAGACAGGAAATCTCAGCAGTTAAATAGAAACTACAAGAAAAAATCAAATGAAAAGGCTAGAACTTAGAAGTATAGTAATGAAAAGTCCAATATATGAAATTTAGAAACTCACTGGATGAGCAAAGGGAAAATTCAGTGACTTTAAAGACATATAATCAAAAGTTATGCAACCTAAAGAACAAAATGAAAAAAGCTAAAAAAAATTCAACAGAGTCCTAGGATCCTGTGGGACAATATCAAATGATCCGACATACATGTAGTTGAAGTCTCCAAAACAGAAAAGAGTAATACTGAAGCAGAAAATATATATATTTTTAAGAAGTAATAGCTAAACGTTTCACAAAAATGTGATAAAGGTATAACAGTGAGTTATAGTTCAAGAAACTCGGTAAATATAAATATAACCACACTGAGGAACTATATAGTTAAACTGTAGAAAACAAAAGATAAAAAATGTTTAAAGTAGAAAAATAAAAACACATAAAATTCAAGAGAACAAGTGTAAAAAATATTACTGACTTTTTGTCAGAAACAATGGAGGCCAGAAACAATAACAAAAAAATCTTGAATATGCTGAAGGAAAAAATAAAAGTTGGCAATCTAAAAATCTATATACAGCAAAATAGCCTTCAAAACTAAAGGTGAAACATAGGCATTTTTTAGATAAATCTTACCTCGAAGAATACATTACCAGCATGCGTGCATTAAAAGAAATGTAGAAGGATATTCTTCAAGCCAAAGAGAAATAATGTCAGACAGAAATTTGAATGCACTCAAAAGAATGATGAGCACTGTAAATGGCAAATAAGTAATTTAATATAAAATATAGTTTTTTCTCATAATTTTCTTAAATTATGAGAAAATTTAAGTTAACATTTCTTAACATTGACTGAATAAAAATAATAACATTGTAAAATGAAGTTTAAAACAAACATAGATGTAAAATTATAAAACAAGTAAATAAAACGTCATAAGGGTGCTGGGTAATGAAATTACACTGTTGGAAGGTTATCACGTTTATGAAGTGTAAAACATAAAGGATAAAGCGGAAACTAACAAGGTGGGAGGTGACCCAGGTATGAAGGGAAAAAATGGAAAAAGAAAGCAAAAATTGTACATTAATTGGTGTGAAATATAAAAAAGTACAATATGATTCCATACAAATTCTAATTGGTTTATAAAGAAGATATATTGATAGACCTAGAACAATCACTGAAAATCTTAGAAAAAGTATGATTAAAAAATTAAGAGAAAATATAATAAATTGCTAAAAGACATTTAAATAACCCCAAGAAAGAAAGGAAAGAAAAGAAAAAAAAAAGAGGAATGTGAACAAAAACTGACAATGGAAAACAAACAGAAAAATAGTTGACTTAAATACAATCAATTCAGTAATTCCATTAAAAGGAATATACCTTAGGAATATACCTAACCAAAGAGTTGAAAAACCTCTACAAGGAAAACTACAAAACACTGCTGAAAGAAATCATAGATGACACAAACAAAGGGAAATACATCCCATGCTCATGAATGGGTAGAATCGGTATCTTGAAAATGACCATACCGCCAAATGCAACCTACAAATTCAACACAATCCTCATCAAAATACCACCATCATTCTTTACAAAACTAGAAAAAACAATTGCAAATTCATATAGAAGCAAAAAAGAGCCTGCATAGCCAAAGCAAGACTAAGCAAAAAGAACAAATTTGGAGGCATCACACTACCTGATTTCAAACTATACCATAAGGCCACAGTCAGCTCTCTATCCACTCATTAAGATTACATTTTCCTTTAAGTCTTTTTAACATCATTTGTAAATATTTATCATCACTGTTTGAAAATCTTTGTCTGCTTAGCCTCATGCTTGGATCAGCTCAGGATTGGTTTATATTACTGACTTTATTTTTCTTGATTTTTATTTTCCTGTTTCTTTGTATGGTATTGGTATAGAAACAGCACGGTACTGGTATAGAAATAGGCACATAGACCAGTGGAACAGAATAGAGAACCTAGAAATAAACCCAAATACTTACAGCCAACTGCTCTTCAACAAAGCAAATAGAATCATAAAGTGGGGAAAGGACACGCTTTTCAACAAATGGTGCTGGGATAATTGGCTAGCCACATGTAGGAGAATAAAACTGTATCCTCATCTCTCATCTTATACAAAAATCAACTCAAGATGGATTAAGGACTTAAACCTAATACCTGAAACTATAAAAATTCTAGAAGATAACATTGGAAAAACCCTTCTAGACATTGGCTTAGGCAAGGATTTTATGACCAAGAACCCAAAAGCAAATGTAATAAAAACAAAGATAAATAGCTGGGACCTAATTAAAATAAAGAGCTTTTGCATGGCAAAAGTAACAGTCAGTAGAGTAAACAGACAACCCACAGAGTGTGAGAAAATCTTCACTATCTATGCATCTGACAAAGAACTAATATCCAGTATCTACAATTAACTCAGTAAGATGAAATCAAACGATCCCATCAAAAAGTGGGCTAAGGATATGAATAGACAGTTCTCAAAAGAAGATATACAAATGGCCAACAAATATATGAAAAAATGTTCAAAATCACTAGTGACCAGGGAAATGCACATCAAAACCACAATGCAATACCACCTTACTCCTGCAAGAATGGCCATCATTAAAAAATTAAAAAAACAAACAAACAGTAGATGTTGGTGTGGATGTGGTGAACACTACTACATTGCTGGTGGGAATGTAAACTAGTACAGGCAGTACGGAAAACAATGTGGAGATTTCTTAAAGAACTGAAAGTAGAACTGCCATTTGATCCAGCAATCCCACTACTGGGAAAAGAAGTCATTATTCGAAAGGAATAGAAGGAAAAGAGGAAAAGAAGTCATTATTCGAAAAAGATACTTGCACACGCATGTTTATAGTGGCACAATTCACAATAGCAAAATCGTGGAACTAGCCCGAATACCCATCAATCAACAAGTGGATAATGAAACTGTGGTATATATATATGCTGGAATACTATGCAGCAATAAGAAGGAATGAACAGCATTTGCAGTGACCTGGGTGACATTAGAGACTATTATACTAAGTGAAGTAACAGGAATGGAAAACCAAACATCATATATTCTCAGTGATATGTGGGAGTTAAGCTATAAGGACGCAAAGACATAAGGATGATACAATGGACTTCGGGACTTAGGGGGAAGAGGTGGAGGGGCAAGGGCTAAAAGACTACAAATACGGTCCAGTGTATACTGCTTGGGTGATGGGTGCACCAAAATCTCACAAATCACCACTAAACAACTCACTCATGTAACCAAATACCACCGGTGCCCCAATAAATTATGGAAAAAAATTAATTAATTAATTAATTTAAAAAAATAAAAATTTCAACAGAATTGATGAAGACCTAGTTAGAACTAATCAAGAAAAAAGAGGGAGAATACAAATTAACAGAATCAGAAAGGAAAGAGAGGTTATTTTCACAGATTCTAGAGACATTAAAAGGATAATAAAGATATATTAGTAAAGAAATTAAATTTTCTATTAAAAATTTTTTCACAAACAAGATGAAAAGCCAAGGTGATTTTATTGGTGATTTCTATAAGACACTCATATAAGAAATCATACTAACGGTGAGCTCTTTCAGAAAATAAAGAGGGATATACTTCCCAAGTTTTATGAGGCCAGGATAATGCCACTACTTTAACTAGACAAAGACATTCTGAAATCAAAATTACACATCAAATGTACTCATGAACATACATGCAGATATTCTTAAAAATATTACTAAGTCAAACTCATATATGACAATATATTATAGTCACAAAAATAAAGAAAATTGTAAAATATTGATAAGAAAGGAGAAAAATGTTTCCGTGGAAGTAAATCAGAACTCTATCGACCTTAGACTTAATTGCTGAAACAACAAAGCAAAGTCTGAAGTTCTAATAGAATATGGTGCTGAACTTTTATTCCTATATCCAGGCAAAATTGTCTATGCAGTGCAATCTCAATTACATTAAAATATGTATAGAAAAGATCTAAAAATAAAAACACCCAATATTACTATAAATAACCTCATTATATAACAGAAACAACATAGAGTGAACACCTAACTCATCACAGTTACCACACTTGATCCTCAGTGTAGCCCTATGAGGTGGGGATTATTTTTCTTTATTACCCAATCTCATGTAGCTAGTAGAGGGTAGAGTTGCACTCAGATGTCTTCTGACTAGAAGGATGTTTGACCACATGCCTTGTCATCAGTGACAAATTTAGACTTGATAGTGACTGACAGATCTACTGAATCGACCATGGCCCCAACTCACAGTGGACCCAATGATTAGCGCTCTGAGCCACACTTCCAATGAATCTTGCTCAACAAAAGGACAATTGATTGAATTCTCAGCACTGGCTGAGGTCTTTCTGCTATAGGGAATTAGTGAGTCCTCCCCAAAACATGTTTGATTTCACTGGATTTCCTCCAAAGGATGGCTATCATTGCTAAGTGACTTTTCCAGCTTTGAGGCAACATGAATGACTTTTTCGAGCACTCTGATTCCACCCAGAGTTGGCACGTCATGGAATTTGGGCCACTTGACATAATCAGGAGCTTTCTCCTCCCTCCTTCTTTCAGGGTCAGCCAGGAGTAATTTGGATCCCTTCTGTCTGCTCACATTATCTCTACCACGGGGAATTAACAACCACTTCACTGCACAGCTGCTAGAGGCTGGAATAATTAATTAAAACTTAAAATTAAACCATTTACAAGCCTTTGCATCTGAAACTATAGGAGTGGGTAACCTCTTCAAGGCTTTTCAACTGATTAGCAATGGAAAGAAAAAAATTTTTTTTTCAAGAGTTGTATTAGCAATATAAAGTGCATTTCCTAAGTATATATATATAAGGAATCACACCATAAAAGCTGACGCTAAAGCAAAACAATCTTGTGTGTAGCAACTGGAAATTTACCCAGAGCATCAAAAAGGATTCATGGAAGGAGACTGAGAGCCAGGACACCAAATTAAAAACATTGATGAATAAAGACAACTCAAGATGATGGCCTATCCATCTTCCCCTTTTATCTGGAGCGGTGCAATAAATGATGGGCAGAAACACATATTTTTATGCTTTGATCTTATAAGCCTTCAAGTAAGAGGTAAGCAAGCCAACAGCATGTGTTATGGATACTTGTCTAGACAAATATCTTCCTTTTGACTAAGTGAGAAAACTGAAGAGGTTAAGTGACTTTTTTTCAAGGTCACACAGTGAATGATTCATTTCTAGAAATAACTACTTTGGAAGAGCCCAGATTCTCTTTCAACAGTGGTATTTTCAGTTCCTACTGACTCTCTGATGGCCCTGGGAGACTGTCCTATTGGAAAGTGCCTTCCAATTCCAGACACATGGGAAACCATGGACTTTGATAATTCATGAAAATCTTAGAGATTCTTAAGTTTCTGGGGTTTGGGAGAGAAAATGAACATTCACTGAACCCCTACCCTTGTCTGCTCCTGTGGCCTCTTTGTAAAAAATACTGTTGTTGAATTTTCATAATTTTCCTGTGCAATAGGCATTCCCATTTAACAGACAAAGAGTGATTCTAGGGAGTTGTATTAGTCTGTTCTCATGCTGCTGATAAAGACATACTCAGTACTGGCAATTTACAAAAGAAAGAGAGGTTGAATGGACTTACAGTTCCATGTGACTGGGGAGGCCTCACAATCATGATGGAAGGCAAGGAGGAGCAAGTGACATCTTACATGGATGGCAGCAGGCAGAGAGAGTTTGTGCTGGAATATTCCCTCTTCTAAAACCATCAGATCCCATGAGACTTACTCACTATCGGGAGAACAGCACAGGAAAGACCTGCCCCCATGATTCCATTACCTCCCACCAGGTCTCTCCCACAACACGTGAAAATTCAAAATGAGATTTGGGTGGGAACACAGCCAAACCATATCAGGGGTTAAGCAACTTGTCCACAGTCACAGATCTGAGATTTTGAAATGTCTCTATTAAGATATATCATTGAGATGTCTTACCAGGAGGGTAGAATCTCTTTTTCTACATTGGCATGAGGGGAATGCACAGTCGAAAACTGGGTCCTTAATATTAATAATAACTTCAGTAAACTCTGTCCCATGTGGAGGTTCACAGCTGATGTCAGGTGACACCAGTGGAATGGGGTGAAACGTACCAATTCTGATGAATCAACTGGAGGCTTGGGCACATCACTGCCACTGCTCCAATTCCATGGCTTTGCAAGTTCAGGAAATGAGAGAGAAAGCAATAACCCCAGTTGTTCTGAGAGTTTAACATCACAAATAAAAACAGCGAGAGAGAAAAAATATCAGTGAGTCAATCAGTAAAGTCTAAAGGTTGCAGAGAATAAAAAAATTCCATTCAATTTATGTACAGTTCTGAGGGTAAACAATGGGACGTGGTAGATCATAAAGAAGAAGAGAGAAAGATAACAGGTTTTTCCCGAGGCAGAGGAAAGGGGATTAATAACTGTTGTACATCTTCCAACTGCCGAGGCAGTCTACCAGTATGCATATATTTCACTCAATCCTCACATGACTGGTATCAGCTGTTCTGTAAATTTAGTGTATAAATGTGGTGATATTTATTTTATTTTTCCAAGTAATCTTTTTAGTCCTTCACCTACAAGATTGGCCCAAACTCTGATAACCCTTTCTTAGGTCTCTTCATCAATTTTACTCAAAAGAACTGACATTCTAGGCTGAGTGCAGTGGCTCACGCTTGTAATATCAGCACTTTCTGAGACTGAGGTGGGAGGATGGCTTGAGTCCAGGAGTCCAAGACCAGCCTAGGTAACACAGCGGGACCTTATCTCTATTAAAAAACAAAAAGTTTTTAAATAGGAAAAAGAACTGAGGTTTTATGCAGTCTACCTGTGGCAGAGGGGTGGGAGGGTCATTGTAGGGTTATTGTAGAACTTCCACACTCAAACAAGAAAGGCAATGGCTTTGAAACTTTCGGTGACCACTATTGTTTCTTCCTACTTTATTGCTTTTATGAACAAATTTATTAATTTCTATTTTACATATTATGAAAAAACGCTCATTTCAATTGTATGCTTCCATAATTTTTGGTAACATTACCAAATGATGCAACCACCGTCATAAATCAGTTTTAGAACATTTTCTCTCTCTCTCTCTCTTTTTTTTTTTTTTTGAGATGGAGTTTCTCTCTTATCGCCCAGGCTGTGGCACAGTCATGGCTCATTGCAATCTTGGCCTCCTGAGTTTAAGTGACTCTGCTGCCTCAGCTTCCCAAGTAGCTGGGATTACAGGCACCTGCCACCATGCCTGGCTAATTTTTGTATTTTTAGTAGAGGGGATTCACCATGTTGGTCAGGCTGGTTTTGAACCCTGACTTCAGGTTATCTACCTGCCTCAGCCTCCCAGAGTGCTGGAAGTACAGGCGTGAGCCACCACATCCGGCCTAGAACATTTCCACACACACACACACACACACACACACACACACCCCATAAGATCCCTCATTCTCATTTTGAGTTAATCACTATGCCCACCTCCAGCTCCAGGCAACCACTAATCTTTCTGTTTCTACCTTTCCCAGACATTTCATATCCCTACAATCATGCAATTAGGTGGTCTCTCTGTTTTTCTTGCTTTTCTTTTCTTTTTCACTTTACATAATGTATTTGAGGTTCGTTCATGATGTCATGTGTGTCAGTAGTTTCTTTTTATTGTTGAAGAGTATCCCATGGTAGGGTTATAGAACATTTTGTCAACCCCTTTACCACCATCCGTGCTGACTTACACATGGATATTCGTAACAGCACTGTCCATAATAACCTCAAGCTGAAAACAACCTGAGTGCTTTTTTAAACTGGTCTACATCTGTGGTTCTCAAGCCTGGCTACACTTGATGATGTTGATTTAATGGGCTTGGGGATGGAGCTCAGGACACTTACTTGTTTCCAAAGCTTTCCAGGTGATTCTACAAACCAGGGAACTGTTCTACAGAGTCCAACATATAATATTTGTTGCTTCTGTCTACACTGATGTTACAGTTCCTGGATCACCAGTGTGGGTCTTGGATTCCATTGCTTTTGCACTGAACTTGGTCAAGGTTGCCCAAATGTGAGCTCCACGTTATAGCATTTGATTTGGGCATCAGACTTGGCATATATCCCTGCTACCCACTGAACCCCAAAGTCTTCCCCATATCCCTTCTCAGGGTCTGAGGTCAGTGGTCAGTATGCTCACTCTCCTAAACTCTCAGAACCCAAGGAAATGGTACCATTTGATCTACTTCCAAAGTCTGGCTCTAAACTTAACTCCCTCTCTGGGAGATGCTACCTTCCATGGCTCAAAACTTATCTATTCTTAAAGGGAGAATCATCATGTGATACCTGGATGCTAACCACTATACTTCTAATCAGAGTCTACTTTTATGACTCCAAGGTGATCTACCCCTCCCCATTTCCTGTTTATTGTACGTATATCTTGATTAATAAGACAGAAAAGACATATTTAGTGACAGCTGTGTTACAACCTGCACAATCATTTCCTCATGTAAGTGTATAATTATCCTTATTTTCAGACATTGATCTTCAGCTAGGTTAATTGGACAAGGTCATACAACCAATAATTGTAGATCCAGAGTTGCCACCAAAGTCTTCTTGTCTGCAAAGCTGGTATACTTTCGACTACAATTTGCTGGCTTCTCTCCACTTCAGTTCTCTGCAGAGCAAGGATTTCCACATTTCCTTTAAAATGCAATTTAATTGTAAATACATTCTTGCAAAGCTCATTCTATCTCCCTCATTTTCTCTTTTCCTTCCTCACTCTCCTAAGAGCAAGTCATTAGGAGGGTACATTCTGTTGCTAAGTCTGCTTTGCCTTGTACAAAAGATCTCCTTAAAAAATTCCAGTGGCGGTGCCCAGGAGAGTTGCAATGGTTGTCCTTAACCGCCTCTCGCCCCCAACTCCGGCCCTTGTTGGGTCTGTAGAATTCTACAGGCTTTGAGCAACGTATCAGCCCAGTGCTTCAAAGTCCTACTGCTTGTCTCAGCCAGGTTGCAGCCTGCTGACCCTCATCACCAGGGGAAATGTAAATAAAGACAAACTGCAGTTTCCATCAAATAAACAGTTGGATTCTGTTGGAGTCCGGTGAGTAAGGCAGGGCATTGCTCCATGTAAGCCCTTATCAGAGCCCAGCAAACATTTCCTCCCAATGCGGTTGGTTTTAAATGTTCTGTGGCAGGTAGAGTAATTATAATTGGGTCAGGCTCTCTGGGTCTCATTCTAATGCCCTTGAACAAAAACTCCCTTTTGGCAAATGTCAGCCTTGCTAGTGGGGGACTTTCAAGAGGCCAAGTTTCACCAAATCTGTGGTGACTGCAAGACCATGGATTTTGCTCCAGACCTTGGATCAAATCCCAGATCCCCTATTTATAAAATAGGTGGCCCTGGGCAAGTTGTATCACCTCTCTGAGGCACAGATTCCCACCTACCTCTACAGCCTTACTGTAGCCATTGCCTCCTTTATTCTTTCTCTTTATCCATACCACCTCTAGTGTATCACCCCAGGACCTTAGCATTTACTGTCTCCTCTGCCTAGAACACTCTCAGAACGATATAGCTGAAAGGCGCTGTTTTTATTTACCTCCTTTATTTGTTAGATGAGAAAACCTAGGTACAGGGAAGGGAAGTGGCTTTTCCAAGCTCACCACTGAATCAACAGCAAAAGAGTTTGCTTGGCAGAAGCTCACTGTTAAGAGACCATAGAGGGGAAGATAGATGGCAGTGGGAGCATAGAAAGCCCCATCTTGGAAGTGTTTTCTGTTTATGATCACCAGAAGGCTGAGTATCCCTGGAAATAGGGAGGAGGATTTAGTCCTATATGTCCCCTAGAGGGGAAGTATTGCTTTGCTCATTTTACATATGCAGAAAGTAAGGCTCAGAGAGGTTGAGTAGCATTTCCAATGTACACAGCTGGTGACGGACTGAACCGGGGTTTAATCCAGGGCTCTCTGCCTTCAAAGCCATGCGATATAGTCTAAAAGGATGCATATGTGCTGCAAAAGCCCTACAATGTTTTGCTTTCAAACATTGACAAGCTTATTCCCCTCTCAAAGATCAGATAAAGTTTACCACCTCCTGAAACCCTTCCTTGACTCCTCTTCCTGAACAGACCCTCCCCTCTGTCTTCTGCACATGTTACTTCATATGTAGCACAGGCAAGCTCTCTTGACTACATATTATTGTTATTTTATTTTATTTTTTTACCTGGATGTCTCCACCATTTGATCACTGCTTGTTGAGGACTGAGACCCTGAATTAACTGCCACATCTGTTTACCACACATGATAAAGCTGTACATATCACTGGTAATAGGTAAGCAGGTATAACTGGTATCATGTGTCCAACTGGACACATAATATGTACTCAGCAAATACTTGCTAAATGTGTCACAAAGCTAGTGGTGATTTTTCTCCAAGAATTGCTTTTTATTCTGGATGCATGTTGATTTTTTAAATGAAAGGATCTCCAGGATTAATATGAAGACATTTTAGCTCATTAGGAAAGAAAAATCACAAGAAATTGTGCCCACTACACTAAAAAAGGAAAATATGCTCGCATTGAGGAGGAGAACAAGACCATTAACATTACAGAGAGAGGCTTCTTCATTCTTCCCCCTACAAGGGGAACATTATGTGCTGCTAAGTCTTGCACAACATGAATTTCTCAGACATTTTTTTTGTTTGTTTCTTTCTGAGACCGAGTTTTGCTTTTGTTGCCCAGGATGTAAGGCAATGACGCGATCTCGGCTCACTGCAACCTCCGCCTCCCAGGTTCAAGCAATTCTCCTGCCTCAACCTCCCAAGTAGCTGGGATTACAGGCGTGTGCCATCACACCCAGCTAATTTTTATATTTGTTGTAAAGACAGGGTTTCACCATGTTGGTCAGGCTGGTGTCAAACTCCTGACCTCCAGTAATCTGCTCGCCTCAGCCTCCTAAAGTGCTGGGATTACAGGCAAGAGCCAGAGACAATTTTTTTATTCAACATAAGGCATGGTTTATTCACCTCAGCATCCCAAACATCTCCCCAGCCCCTATTTTAACCCCCAGTGTCTATCACAAAAACATTGATTTGATCCCAATAGAATTGAGAGTTTCAGGAGAGGAGCTGATGGGTGGGGTAGTAAGGGATGTGAGGTCCTAGAAGTGCTCCCATGAATTTGTGTAGCAGTTACATCCAGCTGCATCTCTCCTGGCCTTAAGCTCTTTGAGCCCCTTTCTCCTGTTAATGCTTTCCTGGAGGAATCCTTTGGCCATAAGTATCCGATTAGTCACAGAAATGTCTATTCCAATAGAATAGTGCCAGGTGCTGAACCAAAAAACCCTGAGAAACAAGAAAAGAGCCCACCTCCCAGGCAATGTACAAACACCTAGCCAAATTCTCACAACCTCCCTGCAGGATCCTATTAGTTCAGTTTTACAGAAATGTAAGCAATATTCCCTGGGACACAGAGAAGATGGCGCAGAGAATAGATTCAGGTTGGGCTGACCCACACTAATGGCTTATAATAATCCAGCAACTGGATTGTATGATTTATGTAACCATTCACCTCATATTAAACATTTAGATTACTTCCTCCTTTTCACCATTATGAATAACACCACCATGGAATTTTTAATACAAAACACTTTGGCTGCATTTATGACTGCCGTCTTGGAGGTAGACTTGTTGAATTAAGAAGCACGGATCTTTTTAAGGCTGTTGATATACATTGCCAAGTTGCTTTCCAAAAGGGCTGTACAAACTCACACTATCTCCAGCAGTGCATGACAGTATCAATTTCACCACACCCCCATCAGTTTGGGTAGTCTCATTTTTTGAAAATGTTACACATTTGCCGGCCGAAAATAGTATTGCCATTTTAATTTGCATTTCTTTGATTACTAGTAAGGTTGAACATGTTCCCATATGCTTTTAAAGCCATTTTGATTCCTCCCTGTGATTTTTATTTTCCTATCTAATTTAGCTTTCAGGATCTTAGTGACTTTTGTAATAATTTTATAGGCTCTTTATGTTAAAAGTAGCAAGTCTTGGTTTGTCATCTTAGAATATGGTCCCATTTTGCTTCTTTTTAAACATTTTTGAAGTTAAAGACATTTTAAAAAAATACAATCAACTACATCCATCTTTTATTTTGTGATTTTTATCCACCCAAAGTCCTCTCTTTTTCAGCCACTTGGTAAATCTTCAATTTTATTTTGTCCTGGTGATAATTTTTATTTACAATGTTAAGTCTTTGGCTTTATCTAGAAGGCATAGGTTTTCTTTTTTCAGTGTTGAATCTGATGCAAGAATCAACCTGAATTTTTGCCAAATTTGTCCCAGCAGTGGGTACTAAATAATCCCTGCCTTCCCCACCGCTTGTTGTCATCGTATATGAAGGTCTTATTCCTGAGAGCGACTGCTTTTCATCCTTCCCTTCTTGACGTGCAAGGGCCTCTGCAGATGTCATTTTTTCTCTCTGTTCCACCCACCACTACCTACTCAGTTTCTCCTCCAGCAGGGTCCCCAGAGCTCTCCTTGGACTTCCAGCCAGAGTTTTCCATCTTAAAAGTTGTGTGTTACTTTTTTCTTCATTTACAATGCCAGCCTATATTCTGGAGGGCCTGAGCCGGCCTGAGCCTCCCTGAGCAATTCCGACTGGGAAACACAACAGCCAGTGCCTGTGGGAAGGCTGCTTGCGTGCTTGAACCAACGTTGCCCTTTTCAAAGCTAGCTCCCTCTAGCATGGACAAGCCTCATGGTGGGAACAAACAGCCTGCAGCGATTCCAGAAAAGCACTCCAGGCTCTGAGAGGCACAGAGCCTTCGTCTTAGTCCTAGACTGGGGAAAGCATTTATTCCCATATAAGAAAGCTAAATTCTTATCTTCCCAAAGAGGGAACTCAATAAATAATATCTAGGAAAGGGTAATCAAGAAATAATAATGTATGCATATTTAGAAATACAGCATAAAGCTAACTTTCTGGAAGAAACAGCTAACCATTAAAATCCCTTGCCTTTGGGAATGTGCCCAAGAGAAGAGATGCGGGGACACTGGCAAAGGAGCCTTCTGCTTTTCTTTATAAAGCTGATTTATGCTTTTAACTATGTGCAAGCAATTGCTTTGATATTTAAAAACATATTTTAAGAATCATCCTCCGAACATGAAAATGCAAAAACAAGATACACATCCACTTTATATCTGTTGTCTGATGAGCAAAATTCACTCTTCGTTTTCTAATCTTATACCTTAATAACAGAAATTTTCACTGTCCAATCCTGCAGATAAAGATGAATTTGAGTTTAGGAAATTGATTTCAGTGTTTTAAATTGATACCCAGAACACTTGGGATGTTGGCACATTATTCTTTTAAAAACAAATCCTCCAGAAATGCTTGCTTTTTTTTTTTTTTTTTTGAGTTATCTTTTGCCTCTTTTCCTTGTAAGAGATGGTTTCTGTCTCCCATAGAAAACTCTCCACTTTTAGAAAGAAGGAACAGTGTCTCATTGGTTTCATTATCTTCAGCATATATCACATGGTTTGATGACTGTATGCACTGCACTCGATGAATATTTGTTGAATGAGAGGAGAGGAGAGAAAAGGAGAGAAGGGAAGGGAAGGAGAGGGGAGGGGAGAGGAGGGGAGGGGAAGGTAAGGGAGGGGAGGGAAGGGAAGGGAAGAGAAGGGAAGAGAGAGGAAAAGAAGGGGAGGGAAGAGGAGGGGAAGGGAAGGAAGGAAAGGGAAATGAAGGAAAGAGAAGGCAAGAGAGAGAAAGAGAAGGGAAGGGAAGAGGAGGGGAGGGGAGAGGAGAGAAGAGGAGGGGAGAGGAAAGGAAGGAAGGAAGGGAAGGGAAGAAGGGAAGGGGAGGGAAAGGCAGGGGAAAGGGATGGAAGGGAATGGAAGAGGAGGGTGGAGGGGAGGGAAGGAACGAAGAAGAAAGGAAAGGGGAATGGAAGGGAAGGGAAAGGAAGGGGAAGAAAGGGAAGGGAGGGGAAGGAAGAGAAGGGAATGGAAGTAGAGGGAAAGAGAGGGGAGGGAGTGTGAAGAGGAGGGGAGGGAAGGGAAGGAAGGGAAGAGGAAGAAAGGGAAGGGGAAGGGAAGGGGAGGGGGACAGGAAGGGAGGGTAGGGGAAGGGAGGAGAGGGGAAAAGAAGGGAGGGATGGGGAGGGGAAGGGGATGGAAGGGAGGGATGGGGAGGAGAGGGGAGCAGAGGGACAGGAAGAGGAGAGGAGGGAAGAGAAGAGGAGGGAAAGAGGAGGGGAAAAAGAGGGGAAGGGAAGAGAAGATGAGAAAGCGAGGAGCGAGGGAGGGGAGGAGAGAGGCTAGGGGAAAGGGAGGAGACTGGAAAGGGAGAAGAAGAGAAAGGAGAAGGAATTATTACTTTCTTGATATCATTGATTTCTCTCTTTGGGAAGACAAAGATTTAGTTCTCTTATATTGGGGTGAATTCTTTCCCCAAGATGAGGGTTCTGTGCTCAGTGCTATTTTGTTTTTTCACTCTATTTTTATTATTACTCCTAAACCAGAGCTCACTATTAACTTAAACCTAAGATATTAGGAAGAAAATCTTCTAAAAATCAACTCAAGACTAGACGCAAGAGAGACATTCTGTTTAGAATAATGTAGAATAGGAGAACTGTTAGCATGAAGTTAACCTTCGAAGCATAAAATGTTTAACTGTACACCGGATGCTTCATCCTGAGGTCAGACAACCAAAAGAAACTCCGCCCCTGGTTTCCTCCACTCTCAAGATTTAAAACAGGCCAGCACAGTGGCTCAAGCCTGTAATCCCAGCACTTTGGGAAGCCGAGGCGGGAGGATCACTTGAGGTCAGGAGTTTGAGACCAGCCTGGCCAACATGGTGAAACGGTGTCTCTACTAAAAATACAAAGATTAGCTAGGCGTGATGGTGTGCACCTGTAATCCCAGCTACTTGGGAGGCTGAGGCACAAAAAACACTTTAAATCGGGAGGTGGAGGTTGCAGAGAGCCAAGATCATGCCACTGAACTCCAACCTGGGCAACAGAGCAAGACTCAGTCTCAGGAAAAAAATAAAAAATAAAAAAAAAAAAAATAAATATATATATATATATATATATATATATATATATATATATATATATATATATTTAAAACAATTTCTCCCTCCCCAACTCCCCTACTGAGTTGTAGAAGCAGACACAAGTGATGACAGCCACCCATAAAGCAAGACATACTATGGTGGGGAAGGGGGTACGAAAGTCCAGAGTTGCTTAAGTAGTCATATCAGTGTTTATATAACCTTGCAGATAAAATTCCACTTTAATAAATAAAGGAAAGACCTGACTCTCCTTTTTGAAAAAGAAACAGGTATATAAGGGAAATTTTTTTTTCTATTTTACGTATTTGGTTGCCTCACAAGATTTTAAAAGACATTTTATTTTGAATTATTTATAGAATCACAAGAAGTTTCTAAAATAGTACAGACAGGTCTCATGTACCTATCAGTCAGCTTCTCCCAAAGGTGGTATCTTACATAACTATAGTACACAACAAAACCCAGGAAATTGGTATTGGCAGACTCCCACACAAGACTTTATATACAGTCATGTAGGAATTATATGTCCCTGACTGTATTAGTCTGTTCTTGCATTGGTATAAAGAAATGCCAGAGACTGGATAATTTATAAGAATATAAGTTTAATTGACTCACAGTTCTGCAGGCTGTACAGGAAGCATAGTGTTGGTCATCTTTTCAGCTTATGGGGAGGCCTCAAGAAGCTTACAATCACAGCAGAAGGCAAAGACGGACCAAGGATGTCTTACATGGCTGGAGCAAGAGGAATTTAGGGAGAGGTGCTATATACTTTTAAATCACCAGATCTTGTGAGAACTCACTCACCGTCACAAGAACAGCACCGAGAGCATGGTGCTAAACCATTCATGAGAACTCAACCCATGATCCAGTCTCCTCCCACCAGGCCCCACCTCCAACATGGGATTACAACTGAACATGAGATTTGGGTGGGGACACAGACCCAAACTGTATCAATGACAATAGAGTTATTGGGAGGTATCTACAAATCCCATGACCATGGACTCATCCAGTTAAAGGTCCTTGCCAAATCCCCTCCCCAGGGGAAACAGACGAGAAATGTCCATGAGAAAGGTAATATAGTTGGGATGGTCTGAGTGAGGTGGAGTAAAGGCTCTGGAAATGGGGTTTAAGACATGAGATAAATTATAAATCCACAGGAATGATTAGTTATGTTGCAAAAAAAATTAAGGCAAGTAAACAGAGGCTTCTTATTGTCTAGATTGAGATGGGGAATGAAAAAGAGATCTCCATGTCTATGTATGAAGTGGGAATGCAAGGCATAGGTGCCCTGGGGAGAGTGATTTAGAAGGAAGAGAGTAGATAGTTAAGGTCTCCCTGTAACTTAAAGCTGAATGAGCAAAAATTAGCTTTATATCTCTCAACTGGGTAAACATAGTGAATGTAGCTCACCCCAAAAATCATACTTCATGCTGGAGTTTTCCATTACATAGGGGAGTAGCTAACATCTGTTTTCTTCCCTCCCTCCCTTCCTCCCTCCCTCCCTCCCTCCCTCCCTCCCTCCCTCCCTCCCTCCCTCCCTCCCTCCCTCCCTTCCTTCCTTCCTTCCTTCCTTCCTTCCTTCCTTCCTTCCTTCCTTCCTTCCTTCCTTCCTTCCTTCCTTCCTTTCTTCCACAACAACATTTTTTTTTTGAGAACCTATTCACTGGGCCAGAATATGGAACTTCTCTATTGATCCCTTTATGGGCCAAGTTGAAAACGTAAATAAAGTAGAGTTCCTATCTTAAAGGATCTTCCAGCTTAGTGGGCAAAGCAGCAGGTCAACAAGTGTGATACAATCTGATAAGCCTTCTCATATAGACAGAGTGCAGTGAAAGCTAAAAGGCTACTAGTGTGACTGAGGAAGGAAGGAACTGAGAAATGAGACTAGAAGCTTATCAGAGAGCTGTGGATGCCAGGATCTAGAATTTAGAGTGTTAAGGATGTTGCATGAAAGCCAAGACATCCTAGCTGCATTGTGCAGGTGCTCAGCTGCCTCTCGTCAGTTTCTGGCTGGTATCAATCCCATTCTTTTCAGAAACTGAGCATATCAGGACTGGTTTTTAATGTTTTATTTTTTTTTCACTGGAGGATTGACAACCTGTTGTTTTGCCAAATTGTTTGGGGGCATTTGAGGATAGTGGAGATGTTGGTTTCCTCTCAGTCTGAACCTCAAAGAGAACTACTAGCTCTTATCTCAATTTTCCAAGTCTGACTGATTTAATTAATGTCTACATTATCTATCTACTACTTTTGAAGCTGTTGTCATATTGTTGATATGAAGGCTGCACAGTGACACACCTGCAGGCTACACCTGCCAGCAGAATCTTGCCTACTGACATCCTCAGCCACAGAACTTAAGGCAAGAGATGTTTTGACTCCTGAGGTTACTCATATCCAATTCTGGCTACAGATGGGTTTGAGTCTCATTAACTCCTATCTCAGTTTCCTTTGTCACAGTCTTCTTGGGTTCATGAAACCATGGTCACCAGCCCATATCCATTTCAGGTCGCAGAAAGTGTTTATGATGATGTACCCTCAACACATGGCATTTGGTAGACAAGTGCCACCGTTAATCTACCAGCTTCTTCCTACCTGAAGTTATAAAATTTTGAAGACAATGGGTCTGGATTATAAGAAAGGGTAAAGTGAATGTAATTGCACTGCAAGGATTTGGATGCCCAAAATTTTATTCCCAGTCAACTTCAGAATAAATCCTGGTGTTCCATGAGCTTGGAAAGAGCTGGTTGGGGTGCTGTGGAATAAGGAAGAACCTAAGTTTGAATTGGACCCTGATACTTATCAGCTGAGTGGCCTTGGTCAAGACACTTAATGTCAGTGTCTGGCACAAAATGTGAGTGCTGTCAACATCATCATCGTCATCATCAAAATCATGATAACCATCATCACCATCACCACCACCACAACCACCACCACCATCAGGATCATTATCATTATCATCTATAAACCTACAGATCTTGACTGACTAGATTCTTCTCCTATCGACTCCTAAAATACCCTAAATTCCCAATTACAGATTATGTCATATTTTACAACTAGATTTCTCATGGGCATAGGCAAGATGGTCTTGTTTACCATTTGATATGGCTTATGTCCCCACACAAATCTCAACTTGAATTGCGTCTCCCAGAATTCCCAAGTGTTGTGAGAGGGACCCAGGGGTAGGTAATTGAATCATGGGAGCGAGTCCTTCCCGTGCTATTCTTGTGAGAGTGAGTAAGTTTCACAAGATCTGATGGGTTTATCAGGGGCTACTGCTTTTGCTTCTTCCTCATTTTTTCTCTTGCTGCTGCCATGTAAGAAGTGCCTTTCACCTCCTGCTGTGATTCTGAGGTTTCCCCAGCCATATGGAACCGTAAGTTCAATTAAAGCTTTTTTTGTTTCCAGCTTCAGGTATGTCCTTGTCAGCAGCATGAAAATAAAGTAATACAGTAAACTGGTACCAGTAAAGGGGGGCACTGCTGAAAAGATACCCAAAAATGTGGAAGCAACTTTGGAACTGAGTTACAGTTAGAAGTTGGAACAGTTTGGAGAGCTCAGAAGAAGACAGGAAAATGTGGAGAGTTTGGAACTTCCTAGAGACTCGTTGAATGGCTTTGCCCATTCAATGGCCAATTTCTCCCATTTGGAATGGCTGTAATTTACCCAATACCTGTACCCCCATTGTATCTACGAAGTAACTAATTTGCTTTCGACTTTACAGGCTCATAGGCAGAAGGGACTTGCCTTGTCTCAGATGACTTTGGACTGTGGACTTTTGGGTTAATGCTGAAATGAGTTAAGACTTTGGGGAACTGTTGGGAAGGCATGATTGGTTTTGAAATGTGAAGACAAGAGATTGGGAGGGTCCAGGGGTGGAATGATATGGTTTGGCTGTGTCCCCACCCAAATTTTGACTTGAATTGTATCTCCCAGAATTCCCATGTATTGTGGGAGGGATCCAGTGGGAGGTAATTGAATCATGGGGGCCCATCTTTCCCATACTATTCTCGTGATAGTGAATAAGTCTCATGAGATCTGATGGGGTTATCAGGGATTTCTGCTTTTGCTTCTTCCTCATTTTTTTCTCTTATCACCACCATGTAAGAAGTGCCTTTCACCTCCCACCATGATTCTGAGGCCCCCCCAGCCATGTGGAACTGTAAATCAAACTAAGACCCTTTTTGTTCCCAGTTTCAGGTATGTCTTTGTCAGCAGCATGAAAAGTAACTAATACACCATTGTATCCATATTTCCTAGGAATGTGCTGGGGACCTTGTAATTATTCAACATATTGTGAAACGAATTAATGAATAACTAAAAGAGAAGAGAAACAACTCTTACTGTTCACCTGTTATATGCCATATGCTTCACAAACTTATTTCTAGTCTTCAAAGAAACCTTGAAGTGTTTCCACTTTCATTCTTATTTTTTTGGCTGGAGTAATGAAGACCCTGAAAAGTTAAGTTAAATAATACACAGTTAACCAGTGGCCAAACATAGATCTGTCTAAGAATTTTTTATACCGGTATGACTCCCTAATGAACCAGAAAATTTATTTATTCAGAATCTGCTTTACTCTGACTATTCTAGGTAATCAAACTTTTACTGTGTCCAAATGGAGTTGTAGGAGAGGGAAACTAAGATTAGAGAGTGGATAGCAGATGGCTGAATGGTGTCAAGAACACTAAATTACACGGCCTTAGGGCTGCTAAGATTTTCTAGTTAAATTTCAGCCACTTGAAATTAAGAAAATGCACAATTTTTGTCCATTTGCAAAATTATCCATCCACACAGGGCATGCTGAGAAGTCTGGTCATGATGTTTTTATTTGCAGAAGGATGCTTGCAAAATCTCAGAGTTCTTTACAAAGAACATGGAAAGCACAGGTTTACGTCACCAAAAAAAAATAAATAAATAAATAAAGTATTTAAATTGGGTTTTCTGCCAAAAAGTATGTAATGAGCAGATTTCAGATTTCATCAGCTTCTAAGTAGCACAGAAGGGAGCCTAAAATATTAAGAAGAGAGGGAGCTTTCCTACTCTGAAAGTCATGTTAAGGGCTTTTACATAAATGTATGATCCCTGGTGGACACTCATACAGCCATGGCAACACCTGCAAAGACATCTGGAGTGTTTCTTAGAACCACAGTATTCAAACTGGCAGAAGTGGACACCCGGAGGAAGTATCTGCCGACATTCCCCTACTTTACAAAAGGGGGCGATCAAAATAAGATGATGTCATTGTAAAGGTAAAGCCTCACATAGTCAGGCCAAGAGAGCCGATGATGGTGGTGATGATGATGATGGTGTATGAATGAGTGTAGACAATATACCCGATATTGTCCTAACCACCACCCTTGAATGTTAACCGCTTAATGCCTCATGGGCTTGTTATTGTTAGACTAATCTTAGTGATCAGAAAGGAGAGTCTCAGAGGTTAAATAACTTGCCACATAATGAATAAGAAGTAAATCAGGCACAACTTGATCAGCTTAATTGCATTCAATTACCCTATGTAGCATCTCCAAGTCACTCTCCAGGGTTCTAACAAAGTATCTCGTTTAGTAGCAACAGTGCTAGAAAGAAAAACTTGTCCTGGGAAGGTTCCTTACCAATGGCCAAACTCTTTGGCTGAGAAAGAATGTCAGGGGAAACAGGGAGAAAGCACAAATTCTACTCTCATCTCTGCTCCTACAAAACTTTGTAAATGGGCAGAGAGTCTCTGGATGGTCGTTTGTACCCTGACATAATTTCTAGAGTTAGAGTTCTTGACACTGGGTGCAAGGGCACCAGAGGTTGGCATATATGAACATCAGAGAGTCTATAAGTTCCCTGCAAGCATATCAAACATATAGTGTATATATGTATTTTTCTGGGGGAAGGTTCACTGATTTCAACAGGTGCTTAAAGGGGTCTAAGACATTCCTCACCAAAGGAAGGTTTTCAGTCCCTAGAACTTTCAAATCATAAACTATTCTTGTCCTCAATAAACCCTTATTATAAATACTCAAAAGGCAACACAGTTTAGTAAAAATAAGTATTCATTCATTTCCTCACTCATGCATTTGTTCACTCATTGAAGTGTGAGTTATCAATTGCCTGACTTTACACTCAGTTCTAGGCAATGGGAATTCAGAGACAAACTAATCTTTAAAGAGCCCCCAGTCTAGTAGGGAGAAAGACACCTCAGCACCTGGTTATAAAACAATATGTGGCCGGGTGCAGTGGCTCACGCCTGTAATCCCAGCACTTTGGGAGGCCGAGATGGGCGGATCACCTGAGGTTGGGAGTTCAAGACCAGCCTGACCAACATGGAAAACCACATCTCTACTAAAAATACAAAATTAGCGGGGCGTGGTGGCGCGTGCCTGTAATCCCAGCTACTTGGGAGGCGGAGGCAGGAGAATCACTTGAACCTGGGAGGCAGAGGTTGCAGTGAGCTGAGATGGCGCCATTGTACTCCAGCCTGGGCAACAAGAGTGAAACTCCATCTCAAAATACATACATACATACATACATACATACATACATACATACATACATAAATACTTACATACATATATACATACAATATGCTATAATTTCAATAATGGATATTTACAGGCCATGAGAGGAAGCACCTAATCGAGGCTGGGAAGGCAGGAAAGAATCTGATCTGCGTCTTAAAGAATTATTAGGATTAACCAGATGTAGGAGGAAAGTTGTTCTAGCAGAGGAAAGAGGCAGGCCAAGTGGTAGACACAGCATGGCAAGTGTATGGGGAAACTTCCAACAGCCTAACTGTCCCTAGAACATAAAAAGGTCAAAAATAGTAAAAGATGAGTCTGGTGAGGTTGCATGACAGGTTAGGAAGGTTGTTATATGACACCTTTTTATTCTACAGGGAAGAGATCTTATTTAAAGAGGTAAGCACAAATTTAGGTATTCTGGCTACAGTATGGAGAGTGAGCTGAGAAAAATTTGTTCTATTAACCCAGGCATAAAATGATGCAAACTTGAGCAAAGATAGTGACCATCTCTCTTCCCCATAGACTGGAGTCATGTCTTCTTCAGTCTTTTCTTTCACTTCTCCCTAGACCTACCACAGACAACGGGTGCTCATATAATAATACGTTGAATGAATAAATTAGTAGTAAGGATTGGGAGGTGGACTTAACGTTCGAGAAATATTTAGAGCATGAAATTGGCAGGGACTGGAAATAGATTTAGATGTGGAAGGTGAGGAAGAAGGAAATTGAGGCAGCTCCTAACATCACAAGCTTTGGAATCAGCCAGATCTGGGTTTCACTTCTGCCTTCTGAACTCGAATGGTACTTTTTTTAGACAACAGAAGTAGGAGTGAAAGATGGTGGTGATGGTTTAATGTGAACTGACCTAAAGATAGAATTAATCCTTTGTATGTGTATGAAAGAGAGAGACACAGACATAAAGAGACACAGAGTCCCAAAGATAGAGGGCAAGAGAGAAGAGACAGAAAGTCAGACAGAGAGAATGTGTTTCAGAGAAAGGCAGATCTTAGAGGCTGAGAAGTGCATGAAACAAAAAGGAAGAAAGATGCCTAGACAGAAACAGAATGAGAGAGAGGGAGAGAGAGAGAGACAGAGAGGGACAGAATTAAGAGAGAAGGAGAGGAACAGAGAGGAAAAGGAGCATGAAGGAGAAAGATACAGTCAAAAGTAGAACCAAAGCAAGAGAGAGAAGAGGAAGTGTGAGAAAGCAGTGAGAGGTTAGGGGACATAACAGGTATCAGTGATGTCCTCCACCTGCTAAAGCCAGGTATCCAAGTCTGCGGTGTTATTAGATAGAGGAGCAAAGAAGAAAAAGAGGATGATGCAGAAATAAGAAAAAAAAAATGAAAGAAGCTCCTGCTGGGAGGTGAGGAGGACAGATACTCTCTTGCTGCTCAAACAGCTGAAGTTCAGGTTCAGGCCTGATCCTCTGCTACTTGGTATTAATCTGCTGACCCATTACAAGACCACGTCACCTCTGGGCGACACCTGCTCAACAAGGCTCCTGGCACTTAACAAGCCTGGCAGGGACAGTTTCTTCATTTATGAAAGTCCAGTGGTTTCACTTTGCCCCAATGTGTCCACTGAGGATTCACTGGGAAACCCCAGAGACAGCAGCATTTCGATGTTGCTTCTGAAGAATTTGTCACCTGAAATACTCTATTTAGTTCTGGGGGAGGTGATTAGCGGGGCCAAGAGGGCCCTTTCTGGAAAGAACGTCATGGTAATTGCTGACAGCCCGCTGTACGATGGATGGAAGAGTCCAGAAATAACAAGAATAATGAATAAGCAATCAGTCTATTCTCAACTCTGCTATTATTGCCTTTCTAATTGGGCATCTCAGAGTCTCCTGGGATTCCCTAAACTCTGTTCCCAGAGAGACCTAGCAACCAAGGCTAGAGACATAATAACTCTTAACAAACCCTCCAGTTGTAACTGATGGTCATGCTAGAAGCAGTGACAAGTGGTCCTGTTGTCTTATCTTCTCTCTCCCCTAAATCTGTGAAGGCTGGACATGGAAAGTTTTGGACCAGATGATAGACTTGAGTTTGAATCCCAGTTCTGCCAATTTCTAGCTGCTTGGCTTTGGGCAAATCACTTCATCTAAAATTAGGGTTAATAGTTCCCACCTCATATGATTTGTGTGAAGACAACTGCCAATGTATGCAAATTGCCTGGCACATAGTAGACTTTCAATAAATGGTAATTATTGGCATTATTATCGTAAAGGGCATCTTTGGCGATGATGGAAAAGACTGGCAGCCTGACAAAGATGAAGCCAGAGCTCCGTTTTGAAAACTACCATTGAAGTGTGCAGTAGCCCTAATTAGAATTCTCATTAAGTTCTGATAATGAGAAATGTTTGAGAAGACACTTCAATCTCCCTGAAGAAAACAGGAAGTGGAAGGATTTTTAAAAAGTGTTAAAAAAAAAAAAAAAGTAACTTTCAGTAATATCTTGTTTTCCTCTTCCTAATCTTGGTGAATGTTAAAAGAAATTGGATTAAACGTCTCACCTTTTGACCTTATGGGGACATTTCATAATACTCTTGTCCGTGGATAATTAATGCCCAAGTGGATATATTTCTGATATGGTTTGGCTGTGTCCCCACCCAAATCTCATCTTGAATTGTAGCTCCCATAATTCTCATGTATTGTGGGAGGGACCTTGTGGGAGATAATTGAATCATGGGGGTGGTTTCCCCCATACTGTTTTTGCCATAGTGAGTAAGTCTCACGAGATCTGATGGTTTTATAAATGGGAGTTCCCCTGCAAAAGCGCTCTTGCCTGCCACCATGCAAGATTCGACTTTGCTTCTTTTTTACATTCTACCATGAGTGTGAGGCCTCCCCAGCCACGTGGAAATATAAGTTCATTAAACCTCTTTCTTTTATAAATTACCCAGGCTTTGGTATGTCTTTACTAGCAGTGTGAGAACAGACTAACACACACTGCCATCTCCCTTGTACCTTTGGACAGGTGTTTCCATAAGCATTGATGACACTGACATGATAGTAGGAAAGATGCACCTCAAACCTCAGCCTCACAATACAGTTGACTCTTGAACAACTCCTACCCCCACACAGTCAAAAGTCTGCATATAACTTTTGACTACTCCAAAATTTAACTAGTAATAGCCTATTATTGACCAGAAATCATACTGATAATAAAACAGTCAAGTAACACATATTTTGCATGTTATATGTATTACATACTGTATTCTTATAATAAAGTCAGCTAGAGAAAATAAAATGTTATTATTAAGAAAATCATGAGGAAGAGAAAACATATTTCCTATTTATTAAGTGGAGGTGGATCATCATGAAGGTCCTCATCCTCATTGTCTTCATGTTGAGGAGGCTAAAGAAGAGGAGTGGGAAGAGGAGTTGGTCTTGCTATTTCAGGGGCGGTAGAGGAAGAAGAAAATCCAAGAGTAAGTGGACCTGCACAGTTCAAACCCATGTTGTTCAAGGGTCAACTGTATTTCCATTCGTTCATTCATTCATTCATTCATTCATTCAACAAATATTTATTGAATGCCTACTATGTTCCAGGTACTGTGGTAGGTGGAGGGGATATGGACAGCAATCAAAGATTTCTACCCTCATGGAGCTTCCATCCCAGTAGAAGAGATAAACAATATGAGTAAACATCAATAGATCAATTATGCAATATGGTAGAAAGGGCTGAATGCAATAAGAAAATAATAGAGAAGGTTAAGACAGGCCAGGAGACATGAGCAGCGCAAGCTTCATTGTCAACAGGGCAACAGGCCTCACTGAGAAGGTAAAATATAATCAAAGACCCAACAGATGTGGGGTGAGTCAGGGGAGGAAGACTGCAGTGTAAAGAAGGGTCCTGAGGGTTTCTCACCCTCAGCACTACTGACATTTGGGAACAGAGAATTGTCTGTCTTCGAAGGAGGAAAGCTGTCCCATGCCTTGTAGGATATTTAGAACATCCTTGGCCTCTACGCACTAGATGCCAGTAGCAACCTATCTCCCAAGTTATGACAACCAAAAATGTGTCCAGTTATTGCCAAATGTCCCCTGGAGGGTGGAGACGATATTGTCCCAGTTGATGGACAAAGCACTCAAGGTGAGCACATTCTTGGGGCATTTGAGGAACAGCAAGGAGGCCAGTGGGGGCTGCAGCAGAGTGAGTGAAGAGCTGAGTAGTACAACAGGAAGGCAGAGAGGGAGTTGGAGGCCAGATCATGGAAGGTCTTTTCAGCTTGTTTTAAGGACTTTGATTTAAGGACTTTCACTTTACGTGGAGTGAAAAGGAGGGAACTGAAGAAAGAACGTTGTGATCTGTCTTAAGGGAACTTGCTATGTACCATGCATTGTTGCAGAATTCTTTACCTACATTGTACCTGGTCCTAGGGCACAAGGCTGGGATTTGAACTCAGTTCTCACTGGTCAAGTAGGAAGTGGACAGGTTACATTTCCTGTTACCTGCCCTCACTCTGCTACTAAGTAAACAGTCAATTGTTGGATGACCATCCTAGATCTGGAATTACTACTGGAGATCCAGGCTGGTTCATCAACAAAGTCCATTTTGTGTCAGCCTGGTTTTCCCTAAACCAGAACTTGACCAAGGTGCTGCGTGTAGGTATTTATTTTGGAAATTATCCTAAAGAAAAGGAGGAGGGGCTTGGAAGAATGAAACAGGAAGGATGAAAAGCTAACCTCAGTGCACTTTATGGACCTGGTAACCATCGTATGGGCAAGTGGGTTCCAACCCACTAGGACTCTCTGAGGAAGAAATCACTTAGAATTGTCCACCTAATAGATGGAGAGGGGAATATGCACCACTAATCTCTAACCCCTCTCTTCCCCCAACCATTAGTCAATGTTTGGGCCGTGGAGTGTTAACCCTCTCACACTTCCAGGTTTGCACATGCTGAGGGCACAAGGCACTGAGTCAGAAAGCAAGAGCTCTAAAGCACACCTAGGCCAGGTGCTACCTGGGTACACCTGCATAGCTGGTCGTTACGGCAATGACTGGATTTTAAAAAGTTGGTCAAAAGCAGGTGAAGCGGGGATCAAGAAGTATCAAATACAGGAGATAGGATGAGGGACTGAAGTGTCCCCTAGAATATTATCTGCCTGCAGTCTCTCTTCTTCTGATGGAGAGGAAGAAGCTTGGGGATGGTGCATCTTCACACACAAAGGCCGCCATCTTTGATTCTTGTGGAGCCTCTTAGAGTTTTTCCATCTGCTGTTTTATCTGTTCACCACAGAAATCCTTCAGGAAGATAGGGCAGGGGTGAAGAGCCCTGTTGTGCAGATGAAGAAAGGTGTTCAAAACCTTACACTACTATGTAAGGGTCACACAGAGTATTGGTGGCAGCACCAAGCTCAGGTTTCTAGAATTGATTCTCAACAGTAGTCCACCACCTACTTGCATCAGAATCCCCAAAGTGTTTCTTAAGATGCAAATTCCTGAGCCCACAGAGCCTCTGAATCATGGTGGTCAAGTCTGAGAAGTACCGCCTTATACAAGCCATTAGGGTTTGCCTCGCCATCTGCAGCAGCTGCCCTGGACTTCACAGTAAAATGGCTGAATGGGTTCCAGCCAACAGAGTCTGCTTCCAGGGCCCCAAATGCAGATCTTTCTCAAACCCAAAGCTAATCATCCCCAGAATCCTGGAATAAAGAAAATAAGTCTATTGTTGTTATATATATATAAGCACCTGCTGGGTGCCATTCCTAGAGTAAGATACAATGGGGTTGGGGCGATAAGAAATTTATGAAGGCAGCGTTGCTGACCAAGAGAATCAGAGGAGTCCTAAAAAAATCACAGAATGCAGCCTTGATATCATATGGATGAGGAAATCAATGTCCAAAACGATACGACTAGTTTCAGAGCTAGAATTAAAACCAAGAATTTCTGGCTCCTATCCTAATGCTCTTAGGAGTCTACCCATGTACACAAGAGCAGGGAAAATTACCTCTGACCCTCTCGCCACAGTGCCATTAATCATAAATTCTATTTGCCATTCCTTAGGACTGCCCACTCAGGACTGCTAGTTGTACCTCCTGCCCCCAACTCCTCCACCACTAAGCTTTAAGTAAAGCTCTAGATGGTTTTCTCCTATCTCCAAGTCTCCTTCTGTCACAGTTGAGGGTCTGGGTCCAGTTGAATTCCTCAGAACTTTATACGCTGTGCAACTTGCAGAAGAAACTTTGGAAAACAGCAGCAGGAGTCAGGGACTTGAAAGGGTAGCAGATTAGATATCCTCCAGTTAATATAAAGACTAGGTATGGATGTGGTGAGGGTCAGACAATGCAAGATAGAAATGCAGAGATGTGGCCAGGTGCAGTGGCACACACCTGCAGTCCCAGCTACTCAGGAGACCGAGGTGGAGGGACTGCTTGAGCCTAGGAGTTCAAGACCAGTCTGGGCAACATAGCAAAACCCCGGCTTTACAAAAAAAATTTTAAAATTTAGCTAGGCAGGGTGGTGTGCTCCTGTAGTCCCAGTTTCTTGGAGGCTGAGGCTGGGAGATAGGTTGAGCCTCGGAGGTTGAGGCTGCTGTGAGCCCACATGCCACTGCACTGTAGCTTGGGTGACAGAGTGAGACCTTGTCTCGAAGAAGTAAAATACATAATAATAAAAGAAAGGTGGAGATAAAGTGAAGGAGAAGGAAGAGGGGGGGAAAAAAGAAGAGAAGATGCAACCAAGTAAAAAACAAGACATAGAGAAGGAAACAGAGAAAGAGAGAAAAAAATGTATAAGGAAGAAAGCATAGTCTGTAATTTATGTGTCTGCCTCCCCCATTAGATGCCAAGGTCTCGGAAGGCAGGACCTGTGCCTAATTCATTTCAGTGTACCAAGATCATCCCTGTTTGACATACAGCAGATGCTCAGCATGTATTTGTCAAATAAGTCAGGGAATACAAAGTCATCTCAACCTACAACAAATTTACAGAAATCGCATTATTTTTCCTATTTTATAAGTGAGAAAATCTACGTCAATGAGGTTAACTTGATTGCCCAAAGTGACATGGGCTATAAAAAGTTAGGCTAAGATTTTGTCTTCAACGAGGCTGACCCCAAAGCTATTCCTCATATTTTTGGCAGGTAAATTCTCCAAACGTCCTGCCTTTATGAACCAAGGAAAACTCATCTTCCTTACTAGGACTAGTTGGACCAGGGCTAATGTCGCTGAGAAGTCAGAAAAGGGAAGTATAACCAACATGGTACTTCACCTAGATGTCCTCACATCCTTTTTCCTGTTTCCATGCACCTCTTTTCCAGATTCTGTATGTCTTTAGTTCCAACCACCAGCACCTGAGACTCTTTGAGAAATTTTCCCTCAACATGCAATGAGCCAGAGTAGCTAGAAGTTTCCATCTCTTTGGTGAATGACTGACAGGCATGTAAGAATGAAAACCATGCTCCCTTGCTTGGGGTTGATGCAAATTCTAAAGAGTAATGCACGTAAGATATACTCTCCCAGTGGCATTGCCTAAAAGTGTATCCTTGTTTGGGTCCTTCTCCTTCTACCTAACTTTTGCCACCCCCTTACCAGTTTCTTCCGAAATTCCTTCCTTCCTTGCACATCAACTCCTGTCTCAGGATCTCTTTCAGGGGACCCCAACAAAAGCAAAAATGGAAAAACCAAGGTATCACATTAGCCTGGTTCCTAATGGGTGGGAGTGGATAAGAAAATGCTTCCGATTAATAACAACCCAAGTTTGCTGGGCATCTACCATGAGTAAATGTTTTACATATCTTATCTCAACTGCTCAAACAACACGACAAGGTTGGTATGACTGGGCTCGCTTGCTCTACAGATGAGAAAAACTAGGCTCTGAAAAGCTCAGTAGCTTCCCCAAGGTAACATAACTAGATGTTAGAGAGAGGACTCAAATCCAAGCTTATCTGACACCAAGGTGTCTCTCTACCTGCAGTGCCTCTCTTTCTTTCTTTACGGTGCTTGCTTTCTATTGTTAATCTTCTACCTTCTTTATTTTCACTTTTTGGAGAAGGGGGAAGGAGAAGGGTGACAGTAAAGGGATTCTTGCACCCTCAAGGCCCAGCACCATGGCTGGCACATCATAGATGCTCTGTATTTATTGAATGAATTATGAAATGAGGTTTTTTGAGCAGAACCAAGCACTCAGCAGTGTTCTCTAAATTTTGTCCAAAAGTCTAACGTTGACTCCACATGAGAAAGAATCAAACCCCTATGAGGAAAATTTTCATGGCAACTAATAAGACCCAAGAGAGAGGCTTTAAGACCTACATGGTGCTGACTTTCGGTATCCTGGATCTGGGAATTCAACAGACACCTAACTTGTAGAATTCCAGTACATTCAGCTGAACTGCCTTTGATACATGGACAGCAAAATTCAAAAACAAATTACAGCATCAAAAACAGCTTCAAATTACCAGAAAATAAGGCACCTGCACATTGTAAATTGCCTCTTTAGAGTCTTCCCATTTTTTACCTTTTAAGATGAAAAAAACGAAGTGTTCTATTTGGATGTTGAGATTTTAAAAAATGAGTTGCCCTTTTATAATGTTTTAAAAAGAGGCATTATAAGATGTGAATCTAACTGAAACCTCTGAACTTGTAAAAAGGAAAAATTCAAGAGGATGTGACAAAATTATTTCTAGCAACCATGACATTTCTTGATGTGAAATGCTTTCTTTGAACTGTTCAACAGAGCACGAGTTAGGATTTGGAATCTGACAAGAAAATAAGTGAGATGCCAAGCTGACAACGAAGACGTTTTTCTTCTACAAAGGTATTTTTATTTATTTAACCACAGTAACTGGATCCAGATAGTACCAGCAACTTTGAGAGGGTTAAGTGGGGTGCTAGAAATGGTGGAACCAGAAAACTCCAGGTTTAGATTCTTGCTCTAGCACTTGCTCTGTCCTTGAGTAAGACATTTAGCCTCTCAGTTCCCTTATCCTTAAAATGGAGTTATGAACCCTTTCAGGATTACTGTGAGGATTAAAGATCAGGTATGTATAGGTCCTAGCATAGAGTAGAAGTTTAGTTAAGATGATTGATATGGTTTCACTCTGTGTCCTCACCCAAATCTCATCTCTCACTGTAATTCCTTCATGTAAGGGACCTGGTGGGAGGTGAATAGATCATGGGGGCAGTTCCCCCATGCTGTTCTCATGATACTGAGTGAGTTCTCAAGAGACCTGATGGTTTACAAGGTCCTAGTGTAAAGTAGAGGTCCTAGATTAAAGATCAGGTATGTATAGGTCCTAGCATAGAGTAGAAGTTTAGTTAAGATGATTGATATGGTTTCGCTCTGTGTCCCCACCCAAATCTCATCTCTCATTGTAATCCCTTCATGGAAGGGACCTGGTGGGAGGTGATTAGATCATGGGGGCAGTTCCCCCATGCTGTTCTCATGATACTGAGTGAGTTCTCAAGAGATGTGATGGTTTACAAGTGTGGCATTTCCCCTTTGCTCATTCTCTGTCTCCTGCCCCCATGTGAAGAAGGTCCTTGCATCCCCTTCCCCTTCCACCATGATTGTTGGTTTCCTGAGGCCTCCCAGCCATGTGAAACTGTGAGTCAATTAAACCTCTTTCATCATAAATTATCCAGTCTAGGGTAGTTCTTCATAGCAGTGTGAAAACAGACTGCTACAGTGATGATAATGATGATGATGGCAACAGAAAACATTTATTGTTTTTTTAATAGTGTCAGATACAGTTCTAAGTGCTTTATCTTTTGTATTTGTTAAGGAAAATCTAGCTACTCTAACAGATAAACGCTGAAATCTCAGTGCTTAACACACTGATAATAATAGAAGATTATTCCTAACTCACATAAAGTCCAATTGGTGGTGGAAATGGTGGTAAAGGAAGTTACTGCTTCACAAAACCATTTAGAGACTCATGCTGACTGAGGCTTAGAGTCCCAGCAAGAAGAGAAGAATGAAGCATTTACAGTGCCTAACCCAGTGGCTGATACACAAAAAATGTTCAATAATTGGTAATAAAAGAAGTTGTTGCTATTAGCATTATGATGATTATTATCTTTCAAGGCTGAGACTAAATGTATGAGAGAGAGACTGTTTTAGTCTAATCTCACACTGCTGATAAAGATATACCTGAGACTAGGAAATTTATAAAGAAAAAGAGATTTAATGGACTCACAGTTCCACGTGGCTTGGGAGGCCTCATAATCATGGTAGAAGGTGAAAGGCACATCTTACATGGGGAAGCATAGAGAAGAATTGGAGCGAAGCAAAAGGGATTTCCCCTTATAAAACCATCAGATATCGTGAGACTTATTCACTACCACGAGAACAGTATGGGAAAAACCGCCCCCAGAATTCAATTATCTTCCCCGGGTCCCTCTCACAACACGTGGGAATTATGGGAGCTACAATGAGATCTGGGTGGGGACACAGCCAAGCCATATCAAAGACTTATTTTGGTTTTATGTGGTGAATATATTCCTAACAGGATGGATTTTTTTTAAAAATAAAAAACTAGAATCTGACAATTTCTGGGATAGTGGGGTTTGTAATTGGAATCTTGTAAGTACTGGACTGGAGAGAGCTTGTGTTGAAGGGAGGACATTGGTATTAACTGTGTCCAGTAAGCCTTTAAATAAATAGGCCCCAGACAAGAGCTTCCTGAACCTTGGACATTTGACTTTCTCCTCTGGGAGGGGTGAAGAAATGAGGACATCCATAGTGATCTACTCCAGTGTAGGTCTAGCCTCATTCTAGGGAGAAGTGAGGACATTTAATATCATCAGTTTTAAAAAATGACACAGCATGCACAATGGTCCAGAGCTTGAGGTTAAACCAGAGACAACCAGGTTTCAGTCAGCTCTGCCACTGACTTCCTAGGTTACTGTGTGCAAAATTTACCTCTTTGAGCCTCAGTTTCTTCTTCTGTGAATGGGGGGAAATAAAACACAACTTTGTAAGGTTCTAGGAATCATCAGAAAGAATAATTCTCATAACAAAAGCTAATGCTGAAGTATTTACTAGGTGTCAAGCATTAAGCTACTGTCTTTTTATCTATTATTTTATCTCTTATAACAGCCAATGATAGAGATACTATTGTTATCCCTGTTTAAAAAAAAATAGAAGCATGAAGAGAATACATAAGTACCTCTAAGTCTCACTAGTACACAGTGCTTCACCTGGGACCCACACACCTGCAGAGGGATTTGTGGGTAGAATTCAGTGGGTTTATCAAAGTAGGTGGGAGAAAATATATAACATCTTTACTTTCACTGGCCTCTAGTTGAAATTTAGCACATCCCTTAATTATAAATATGGGCAATAAGGCAGGGCACAGAGACTCATGCCTGTAATCCCAGCACTTTGGGAGGCTGAGGTGGGCAGATTGCTTGAGCCCCAGAGTTCAAAACCAGCCTGGGCAACATGGTGAATGCGTATCTCTACAAAAAATACAGAAAATTAGCTGGGCATGGTGGCATGTACCTGTAGTCCCAGCTACTCGCAAGGCTAAGATGGGAGGATTGCTGGAGCCCCAGAGGTCAAGGCTGTAGTGAGCTGCGATTGCTCCACTGCACTCCAGCCTGGGCAACATAGTGAGACCCTGTCTCAAAAGTAAATAAATAAATGTGGGCAAAGAACCACCTACAATATTAGCACTGACCTGGGACTTTGTCAACAGTAGAATCACATATATTGTCATATCACATTGCATATGTAGCAGATAGCTCAAAGAATTGTTTGTGCTCATCAATACTTTGAAATCCATCACTAGATCACATTATTTATTGCATTAGTTGGAAAGCACATATACAGGTGACCCTAGAGCAATGCATGGGTTAGAGGTCGCTAAACCCCATGTAGTCGGAAATCTCATATAGCTTTTGACTCCTCCAATACTAAACTACTAATAGTCCACTTTGACCAGAAGCCTTACTGATAACATAAACAATGGATTAACACATATTTAGTATGTTATGTGTATTTTATGCATATATGTATATAGATATATAACACTGTGTTCTTACAATAAAGTAAGCTAAAGAAAAGAAAATGTTATTTAAAAAATCATAAGGAAGAGAAAACATATTTACTATTTATTAAGGGGAAGTGGATCATCATAGAGATCTCGATCCTTGTCATCTTCACATTGAGTAGGCTGAGGAAGAGGAAGAAGAGGAGGGCTCAGTCTTGCTGTCTCAGGGGTGGCAGAGGAGGAAGAAAATTCACACATAAGTGGACCCATGCAGTTCGAAGCAGTGTTGTTCAAGGGTCAACTGTATTACAATATCACAAATGTGAGTTTTTAAAAATATTTTCATGAGTATATACCAAGATAATGGATTTTTTTTTGTAATTCTATGTATTTTATTTTATGCATTTAAAGTCATTATTCTGAAAAGGGAATTCATAGGCATTCACCAGATAATTGAAAGGATCCATGGCCTAAGAACATTAAGAATATTCATAGTAGCCCATGGCTGTTAGAGCATCAGAAAACCATGGTGGCTCAGGCCTGTAATCTGAGCACTTTGGGGGGCCAAGGTGGGCAGATCACAAGGTCAGGAGATCGAGGTCATCCTGACCAACATGGTGAAATCCTGTCTCTACTAAAAGACAAAAAATTAGCCAGGTGTGGTGGTGCGTGCCTGTAGTCCCAGCTACTAGGGAGGCTGAGGCAGGAGAACTGCATGAACCCGGGAGGTAGAGGTTGCAGTGAGCCAAGATCGCGCCACTGCATTTCAGCCTGGTGACAGAGCAAGACTCCATCTCCGAAAAAAAAAAAAAAAAAAAGCTGGTGTAAACCAAAAATAAAATTCTAAGACCGTGAAAGACTGGTTCAGGCCATGAAGGGAGAAGTGAGGGTCTGACATGCCTCACTATACCTGTCTGACATTAGCATCAACACAGGCTTTAAGCCTGATAAGAAACATTTTAGAGCCTGTTCTCTCTGAAGCCTGCTAGGTAAAAGCTTCAACTTCATGATAAAACTTTGCTCTCCACAACCTCTTACATCAACCCAAACATTCCTTTCTATTGATCCCAGGTCTTTAGACAAACTCAAACCAATTGTCAACCAGAAAATGTTTAAATTTACCTATAGTCTGGAAGTGCCCCCACTTTGAGCTGTCCTGCCTTTCTGGACCAAACCAATATACTTCTTGAGTGTACTTGATTGATGTCTCATGTCTCCCTAAAATGTATAACACCAAGCTGCACCCCAACCACCCCGGGCACATGTCATCAGGACTTCCTGAGGCTGTGTCACAGGCACGTGTCCTTGACCTTAGCAAAATAAACTTTTTTTTTTTTTTTTTTGAGACAGAGTCTCACACTGTCGCCTGGGCTGGAGTGTAGTGGCATGATCTCGGCTCACTACAAATTTCGCCTCCCAGGTTCACGTCATTCTCCTGCCTCAGCCTCCTGAGTAGCTGGGACTACAGGAGCATGCCACCACACCCGGCTAATTTTTGTATTTTTAGTAGCGATGGGGTTTCTCCATGTTGGCCAGCCTGGTCCTGACTTCAGATGATCTGCCTGCCTCGGCCTCCCAAAGTGCTGGGATTACAGGTGTGAGCCACCGCGCCCAGCTGCCTAGGGATTCTTGACACCATGAAAATCCTTCTGCCTTTGCACATGACAGCCTAGGAGTGTCTGAACATTAGCATCCCTGAAAGCAACTTGGAAACAATGTCTGATGGCCGTGGGCACATAAACACCCAAGCTCCATGTTACTTGGGCAGGATGATTCTGTGTGTGTGTTCAACGCCCTCTCCCAAAGTTTCCTTGCAGCATGAAACCCCAGGTGTGTATAGTGGTAGCTGGCATGATATCATACTCTTCTTGGCTGCTTTCCCTTCCTTATTGAACTTCCCACCCCCTCCCAGTATTCTCTTCATTTCTCACATCCTCATCTCAGAGCCTGTTTCTGGAGGAACCATAGTCAGACAGGTTTCTACCTGAAAATTTCAAACTCCATGCTACCAGAAGCCAGACAGGAAATAAAATTTAATAAATAGGGGAAGAAACCAATCTTCCATCCTTTCAATATTTGTGTCTTCTATGACCCTGATCAGTGTTCAAAACTAAAGTTCAAATCGCAGCAAGATTATTGACCATTAAGGATAAATTTAGTTATGATGAGGAAACCTAGCAACGATAGATTTCTAAAGGCAAAAGGATGTGAACTAGGAGATGTGACAAAACTTACCAAAAAGGCTTCAAACACAAAGTCTCCTGGAAAATGTGTATAAGTTACTGTTAACTAGAAATTGCCTTTGCTGGAAACAACTTCCCATACATTCTGAGTATTAAAGACCTCACTCTCTATGCTAATATTGGTGTTCCCTGGTGAAAACACAAATTAGGATGCAGGGCTCTGGAAAGATACATGACAACCCCAACAGCATCACATATAATCAGTTTTATTGCCAGGTAAGAAATTCATATTAATATAGTGAATACATATGTTTACAAATAAACATTCTTAGAAAACAAACAAATGTGTTTTTTTCTTCATTGTAGGAAGAATTATTTGTATCATAAACTCTGCAGTTGTTGACAAGTATTAACACAGGTTTACTTGCAGAACATACGGTTACTAAAATATTTGCACATAAAATATGCTCCATTTACACAAAAAACTGGGAAGAGTTAGATGGGGAGGCCAGGGGGAGCCCAAGGCAGATGGAGGCTGAGACACTGTGAAAGGGCAAAGGGAAGTCAGACTCTGGTCCCATTGGGTTGGAAACTGGGGGACAGCTAAAGGCAAAAAATAGGGGCTGATGTCAGGGCATGGAATTAGGAAGAGGACAGCCTGTCTGCTTTGTTCTGGTTTCTCTCTCCTAGGTCTCACTACCCTAGCTACGGGGTCCTTGTCTTGGTACATGGAAGTCATAGACAGTTCCATAGGTTGTCCCGTCTTTTCGTATTGTGAGGTCTATCTACCATCCCAAGAGGAAGCCAAAGAATAAAAAGACCTTCCCTGTCCAAACTTCCCTCTTCAGTTCATTTCCCAAAGCCAATTGAAAGATAATAAACTATGAAGCACTTCCTGAGCTTTCCATCCTAGACAGGACTACTTGGAAAGTACTTGTCTTTCTTGGGCCATCATTGTGGCTACATCTTAATGACCAGGCTGCACTTCTGCTGTCAAAATTACAACTGCAGACCCCAAGGAGCCCAGTTCAATTGATGAAGTTTACTCAGAGGAGAAGGAGCATGCAGAAGGAATACAATACTATAGATTTAGAGGCCAAGAAAGACTCTTAATCAGAGTTGAGATAAGGGTGAGATGAAGTGGACTGGGGGCAAAGAGCAACAATGAGGTAAAAGGGAGATACGAATTACAGAAATTTTGAGTGGGAAAGAGCCTCACAGATAAGTCAACTCAAGGTTTTCTGAAGTGTGGGCTGTGCACCCCTGGTGTATGCACAATGATCATAGTCAGTACATAGCTACAGCATTGTTCAACACTGACTGGCATAGGAAATGATTCCCCTCTCATTTACCCTTCAGTCCACCTATTAGTACAAGGGGAAAGTCTTCGTTGGGTGCTGGTATCTTTAACAATTATTTAATACCTGCTAATATCATTTTAAGAGAGAGAGAGAAAGAAAGAACTCCAGGCTTTAGTTCAGACTCACAGACAGCAGACTCCAGCTGGAATTTAATCATTGCTGCTTGTTTCCTTTTTATTTATTTTTATGCTTACTTTCTATTTATGGCAACTGATTATTTTTTTAAAATTTGTGATGAAGACAGGAAGTTTTCATTTTAAAAACATAATGCACTAAAATGAATCAATTTAGGTACAAATACTGTGAAGGTGATACTCAGAGATGCCAAAGTGTGTCGCAGGTACAGAGCTCATTAACGTCAGTGAAACTCTGACCATGCCCAGTGGTATTTACTTGACTCCGGGAAGCTCTGTGGTCTTCCCAAGGAGGCTGAGAAGGTGGGCACTAAATCTCTGACCCCTGCTTTGTACAGCACAGTGCCTTTTTATACACAGAGATCTCCTATTGTGTGTTCTTTGAAATATCTTTTTTTTTTTTGACAGTCTCACCCCATCACCCAGGCTAGGGGACAGTGGTGCGGTCTCAGCTCGCTGCAACCTCCCGAGTTTAAGTGATCTCCTGCCTCAGCCGCCCGAGTAGCTGGGATTACAAGTGCCCACCACCACGCCCGGCTAATGTTTGTATTTTTAGTAGAGACAGGGTTTCACCATGTTGGCCAGGCTGATCTCAAACTCCTGACCTCAGGTGATCCGCCTGCCTCGGCCTCCCAAAGTGCTGGAATTACAGGCATGAGCCACTGCGCCCGGCCAGAAGATCTCTTTTTTAAAAACAGGTAGAGGTTTTGCAGTTTTAAAAAGCCTGACCTACCCCAATTCCCCATGTTTCAGATGGGAGACTGAGGCCCAGAGGGATCAACTGCATTGTTGGTGTCCTCGTATCTGCCGGGAGTGAAAAGGAGAATAAATATCTGGTTTTGCTGATTTCATGATGTCAGAGTGGAGAGACAGGTGAGGCAGAACCCTGCAGTTCAGGATTTCAGAAAATACTCTAAGTCTTGTTTGGCCAGACCATTTACAGCTTCTGACACCAGAATTGCTGTGGGTCTGTTGAAGGTTAATTAACTACCTAAGACCTTTAGGGGCTAGTTGAAAAACCTTTCACATTAGATAAAAATCTCTTCTCTCTCAATCCACTTCTTTGGGCTTCCATAAAACCAACACAACTTGTAGGAAAACTGACTTTGTTGGGACCCCAAGGACTACGGATTATGAGAACCAACCAGAAAAAGAACCTCAGGATATTCTGGATGGCAGATGAACACGTGAAGTATGTGGGGAGGTAATTTGGAGGGACCATGGGAATTATGGGACCAAGAAACATCTGACAGGTTTGGGAGGGCTAGAAAATGGAAGGACTCATTTTGATAGTGTAGAGAGTAGGGAGGTCTTTGCTCCTGGGCACCCCTGACATTGTAACAGCCCCTCAGAGGGTGTTATGGGGTGGGCTCACCTACAAAGGAAGGATGGAAACATCTTCTACTATTGCAGAAAAACAAGAGGAAGGAAGGCTAAAAGAACACAGGTTGCACTTGGGAAACAAGACTGTCATGAAACAACAGTAACACATTGAAGGCACCACCCACGCTTATGACATTTTCAGTCCAAAGCAGTTAAAGTTTGGCAGCGGCGGCGGCAACGCGCTGAAGGGAAAGGGATATCAGGGACATACAGTTTATAGAGGACTTGTTTCTGTGGCTGTTTCAGGTCTTAGAGGCAAAACCCAGAAATCAGAGGCTTCTGGATCCTCATCTGATCTCCTGTGGACTTTTCCAGCTGTGGATTTGTTGTTGTTAATGTCAACAAGTCTTCAAGATTTTGGAAAAAAAAAAAAAACAACCTCATTTGCTGTTTTTGTTTGTTTTGTAGTGGGCTTACATTTTAATTCTCTTTTTAAAAAGTTATTTGATACTCTCTGGACCCTCTCCCTGTCATAAAAGCCCATCCCTCCCATTTCCACAGTCATGGTCCTTATGGGAGTTCTCTAAAATGTTTTTTTGTTTGTTTGTTTCCTTCCCATCATTGCTGGTGGGTTCAGGGTCTATTTATTTTTTGTGAGTTTCAGAGTGTGTTGTTTTTTGCGTTCAATATGGATGATATGAAAAGTACTATAAATAGAATGGTTGGGGTCCAGTTACTGTTTCATGCTCTGTCAAAATTTTACATCCACGTCACCACTTCTTGGAATTAGAAAAATGCTTCTGATGTGGGCAAATTCCTCCCAGAACAACTCCTCTTCCAGAATGCACTCTTCTCTTGTGTCCTCCCTCATTCTCTTTCCCCACTTCCACCCTGGCTCTCGAACCTAGAAACAAACAGCACGTGGCAAGTAGTGTATGTGCTCAAATGGACAATTTCTCTAAATTGTGCTACTTTTATATTTTGTCATCATGGATTTCAGTTTCAAGTTAGGAGGAAAAGAAAACTCAGCCCCATGGTTTGGGCATGTGAGTTGGCCACCTTGGTCCCGGAGTGGAAAGAGTGTGCCTCAGTTTTCCTCTTTGCTGTATTGCTGAATGTCCACGCTTCGGTCTTTCTCAGCTGCCCGCCGACACGTTATAGGCATGACCTAGGAAAAACGCGACTCCGTGTCCCCAGTAGGTTTAGAGTTGGTTCTTGTTGAGAGTGAGTGTGTGGACGCACATGTTGGGGGAGGACAGGGAGGGTGTGGGCGGGGTTGTTTTTTGCCTCTCTCAGTTGAGTGTGGTCTCCAGGGTGCTCCCTGTGGTGAAAGCTCAGACAGTCACTTCTGTTTTGCTATTGGTGATGAAGTATGGCTGTGGGGGTGGGTAATGCTGGGGGCGAGTTCCCAAGGGGTCGCTGGAGCCTGTCTCGGCCGTGCCAAGCTTGCCCTTGTTGCCGTAAGCCTGCCGCCGGAGGGACTGCTCGTTGGGGTCCCAGCCCTTAAAGTTGGTGGTAGAGTTGTAGGCCAGGGGATGTGGGGGCATCTTGTTGGTGCGGGACTTCTGTCCATTCTGCTTGGCAGGACCATGCTCAGGGCTGTAGGCCCCAGGCTCGTCCTCCACTCTTACGGGGTGCAAAGGTAGGTTCCCCTTAGCAGCCAGCTCAGCCAGGTGCCGTCGTTTGGTGTAGAAGTCATCATTGACCTTGTCAGCTGCACAGCGGAACGGGTGGATGAGGAAGGGGAAGAAAGAGAAGGGAGAGAGAGAGAGAGAGAGACAGAGAGAGTTAGAGAGAGTTAGAGACTGGCATGTCAACCCAAGAACAGCATAAAGATAGGTCAACAGTCCAAACAAGACACACTAGAAACTCCACCTAGAACAAGACAGAGGGAAACGCAGCACCACGTCCTTTTCACAAACAAAGAGCAGGACCAAGAGGATTAAGGGCATCCCCAAGGGAACCACTAGACCCCCGAAATAAACACTTCTCTCCCCACAATCCTACCTACCATTCTGCCATTGTTGGTTTGCCTATGAAATTCACCTGTTCTTTTTTATTAAAATGATACATTCTCATTAGAGAAAATACTGAACATGTTAAGCGGTCTTCCTATCACCTACCAATCATGATAGCCGATAACAACTTTTGGGTGTCTTTTCTTCTGTTTTTTTTTTTTTTTTTAATAAACAGAATTTAATTTGGGATTTTTCTTGGCTGGTTTGTTTGCCTTTGTTTTTGCTTTTAGCAGTTAAACAGACCTGTATTCACATTCCAACTCTGACACCTGCCAGCAGCTTAACCTTGACTAAATTACTTAACGTTTGTCAGCATCAGCTTCTCCATAAGGAAAGTCATTACAATAGAAAAGTATACTTCATAGGTCTGTTTGGAGAGTTAAATGATATCACTTGTGTAAAGTGCTTAGATATTATCCACCACCATTATCATCATCATTACAAATAAGTTTGTTTCTATTTCTCATCTAATGTTCTATCAAGCATTTCTCCGTGTTGTTATAAATTATTAATAAACAGGATTTTCATGTGTACCTAGTATTTCATTGAGTGGAACTATCAAAATTAATGAATCCCCCTACTGATGAGTGTTCTAGTGGTGCCAATAGTTTGCTATTACAAATAAAGTTGTAATAGCAACTTTTCTTTTCACCTAAACCTCTCTTTGTACTTAGAAGGTTGAATTTAGCATAATTCTAAAAATGTTTTCTTATTTATTTATTTATTATTAGTTTTTGAGACAGGATCTTACTCTGCTGCCCAGGCTGGAGTGCAGTGGCACAATCATAGCTCACTACGTCCTAGGCTCAGATGATTCTCCTGAGTAGCTGGGACCATAGGCAAGCACCACCACACTAGGCTAATTTTTGTATTTTTTTGTAGAAATGAGGTTTCATCATGTTGCCCAGGCTGGTCTTGAACTCCTGGGCTCAAGCAATCCTCCCACCTTGGCCTCCCAATGTGCTGGGATTACAGGTGTGAGCCACCACACCAGGTCTGTTTTCTTAATTTAGATCAGGGATTGGCAAACTATGACCCACAGGCCAAATCTGGCCACATCTTTATTTTGTAAACAAAGTTTTATTGGAAACAAAACCATACCCATTCATTTATGTCTAATCCATAGCTGCTTTTGTTCTGATATGGTAGAATTGAGTGCTTGTTGAAACTCAATTGACAGAAACTGTGAGGCCTGAAGAGTCTGAGCTATTTACTACCCAATCCTTTTTTAAAAAGTTTGCTGACCTTTGATCTGGATTATAAAACATAGAATTATTTGGTCAAAGAGCATAAACATTGTTAAGGCTCTTGATACATATTGCCAACTCCTCTACAAAAGAGTTTTACAATTTCCACTCAATTTAACTACACTCTCTCCAGCACTCAATGACTCCTTCCTTCCCTCCTTCCTTCCTTCCTTCCTTCCTTCCTTCCTTCCTTCCTTCCTTCCTTCCTTCCTTCCTTCCTTCCTTCCTTCCCTCTCTCTCTTCCTCCCTCCCTCTCTTCCTTCATTTTTACTTCTCTTTCTCTGTCTTTCTTTCTTCTGAGGACTAAGCTCTGATTTTTTCTTATCTTGCCCAAATTTCTGTCTAAGGCATCTGGGAGTCACACCCTACAAACCATAAATTCTCATCAGATGGGTTTTATTTAACCCTATATATCGTGACTTACTTTCCTATCTGACTCTGGCACAACATTACATGACAAAGAAGAAAATCAAAATATTTTACCCCCAAACATGTTTTTCTGTCGTATTTTGAAATGGTCCTGCAAAGACGTTTTTTTGTGGGGTAAAACCTATATCTGTAAAGAAGCTCTATTATGATAGCTAGATCTTTTTCTTCCAGGCCCTCCCAATCCTAAAGAGATTAACTGAGAGTCTAGCACCTTTTAAAACTCTGAATAGGAAACATTTGTCATCCATTGTCTCTAAGGGCAGCCACTATAAGACTTCAAAAGAACCTTGGTCTCCATAATCTTTTATCTTCACCTGAACATTCCCTTTCTATCGATCCCAGGTCTTTAGACTCAACCAACTGTCAACCAGAAAATGTTTACATTTACCTATAGCCTTGAAGCTGCCCCCTAATCCCCCCCTTCAAATTGTCCCATTTTTCTGGACCAAACCTGCATATTTCTTAAATGTATCTGATTGATTTCTCACACCTCCCTAAAAGGTATAAAACCAAGCTGCAGCCCAACCACCCTGGGCACATGTTCTCAGCACTCCTGAGGGCTGTGTCACAGGTCCTGCTCACTCCTATTTGGCTCAGAATAAATCTCTTCAAGTATTTGACAGAGTTTGACTCTTTTCATCGACACTTTCTTTTTTTAAAATTATACTTTAAGTTCTGGGATACATGTGCAGAACATGCAGGTTTGTCACATAGCTATACATGTGCCATGGTGGTTTGCTGACTCTTTTCTTATGTGATTTTTATTTGACAATTTTACGAGACCTCCTTTTATTTTATTTATTTCTGAATTCTTTTATTATAAGATTATCTACACTTTTAAAATTAATTCATTAGCAATAAAATTCTGAACTTTCATCTCTCAGGAGATGAGAAGTGTTTGCTCTTTCATCCACATGTCTGGATCTCACAGTGTCACACAGGTGAATTTACATAAAGGTTAAAGAATGCCCGCCTCCCTACTAGAATGTCCACCGCAGCAGGGCAGGAACCGTATCTGTTTCTGATTCTCCTTTGCATCTTTGTATCTGATTCTGCTCCTCACAGGGCTCTATGCTTCGTTTCTCATTAGATCCTTTCAACAATGAAGGTAGAAAAGATGGGGACTATTACTGCTACTTGACAAATAAGGAAACTGACAAGCTCTGGCATATAAAATGATTAAACTAAGGTTACCCAGAGCTAATGGCTGAGCCACAGTAGAACCTACATTCAGTCAACATTATTTGAAAGGCCATAGAGGGAAACCTTTGGTTTCAGGACTGAAACAAAACCATGTCCCCGTTTCTGACTCTGTGTCTCTGCTAGACATCATTCATTGATCACAGCACTCTTTCCTGGCTAGCGTGGCCTCCGCTCAGACTACTGCCCAAGGCAACACCCCAGGAAGCCACATATTAACTTGCTATATATAAAATCTAGAACTTTCCTGCAAAAGGCAGGAAGATGGGTTCTAGTCCCAGCTCTAATATTTGAGTTTATATCCCTTGTAATGCAGATAGCTCCGATTGATAAAGCCTTTCAACAGAAAGTTCCTCTTTAAATTCTAGGGCTACCTGAAGGTATGGAATGTTAAAGCCAAAAGGAATCTTGGAATCTGCTTAGGCTGTGAGGATCACACATTCCTGAAATGTCATAAATTGTTTAAGGTAGCACAAGTTAATATTAGAGCTGGGACTAGAACCCATCTTCCTGCCTTTTGGAGGAAAGTTCTAGATTTCCAGTGCCATGAAACTTCAATAGAAGAATACTCAAAGTTTTCCCCTTCAACATCAAAATTTATATGTCATTACCTCCTGGATTCACCAGCATCTCTGGCCCAAGGTAGCCATGCCTGAACCCAGAAACATTACTCAGATCTGTTCTTTAGCCTCTTTGTTATCTCTCACATGGGACCACCCACCCCTTAGCCATTTAAGCCAGAAACTTGGGAACAATGGTTGACTTCACACTCCTCTTCTCTTGCAGGACAACTGCCATAGGCGTGTGAATCAGAGCAACCCCATCTTGAATAGGGGCTGGGTAAACTGAGGCTGGGACCTACTGGGCTGCATTCCCAGATGGTTAAGGCATTCTTAGTCACAGGATGAGATAGAAGACTGGCACAAGACACAGGTCATAAAGGCTTTGCTGACAAAACAGTTTGCAGTAAAGAAGCTGACCAAAACCGACCAAAACCCACCAAAACCAAAATGGCCATGAGAGTGACCTCTGGTCGTCCTCACTGCTACACTCCCACCAGCGCCATGAGAGTTTACAAATGTCATGGCAATTCAGGAAGTTATCCTGTATGGTCGAAAAAGGGGAGGCATAAATAATCCACCCCTTCTTTAGCATATCATCAAGAAATAACCATAAAAATGGGCAACCAGCAGCCCTCAGGGCTGCTCTGTCTATGGAGTAGCCATTCTTTTATTCCTCTACTTTCTTATTGAACTTACTTTCACTTTACTCTATGGACTTGCCCTGAATTCTTTCTTGCATGAGATCCAAGAACCCTCTCTTGGGGTCTAGATCGGGACTCCTTTCCTGTAACTAAGGTGGCCATGCCTGAACCCAGCAAAATTACTCAGATCTGTTCTTCAGCCTCTTCCTTATCTCTCACCACCCACTCCTTAGCCACTTAAGCCAGAAACTTGGGAGCAATGGTTGACTTCATTCTCTTCTTCTTTTGCAGCACAACTGTCAAACCAACAAGTCCTTCCAGCTATATCTAATATTCCTTTACCCTATTCTTCTTCTCCTACCCTCTTTAAACGCTGTTCTCCTTCAGTTACCAAACTGGTCTCCCTGCCTTGTTTCACCTCCTCCAATCCATTGTTCATGCTGCAGTCTTTGAGCTGTTTGTTCAACCATTTAGTCGTTCATCAAACAGGTACCCACCATGTGCTGGACACTTGAAATATGAAGGAGAATCAGAAACAGACGTGGTTCCTGCCCTGCTGGGGTGGGCATTCTAGTAGGGAGGCAGGCATTCATCCAAATCAACCTCCTTTCTTTTCTGTCTCCCCTCTTTCCTTCTTCCACCCACCATGTTCACTGAGTGCCTAGTTTACCACCTGAAAGAGCACACAAAGGAGCCTTGATCTGATCAGGAGCGAGGTGGTGCTCAAATAATCCCCCAAATTACATAGAAGTATAACTACGGTAAGTGCTATGAAGGGGAGCTAACCAGTCATAGTAGTATTTATAACGAGGTCCCCTATCTGATCTAAGAACCACGTGTCTGAGCTGCAGAGTCTACCCCCTTCATTAGCGCCAGGCTCACTGTTACTCATCTTGCAAGCCTTACCTAAGATGTTGCCTCCCTCATTCCCTCAGACTTTCTCAGCCACCCCTGCTGTCTCCATCATAACACTGACTATGCTGTTTTATACTTTTCTGTGTTCACGTCTGTTTCCCCACTAGACCACGAGTTCTTTGAGAGCAGAAATATCCTTCCATCTCGGTGGCTCAGTAGTTCTCAGTCCTGGCAGTATATGGAAATCACACGGGGGAGCTTTAAAAGTGTTCAGACACCTGGACCCCTTCCCAAACCTATTTAATCAGAATCTCAGAGAGTGCGGCCCAGACGTAGAATTTCTAAGTCCCTCAGGTGACTCTAATGTGCAGCCAGGGTTGAGAACCACAGGGATAGCCCCTGCCATTATCACAGTTCCAGCACATAGGAGTTTTTTGTTAGAGAGCTAAAGGGAAGTATCTTCCCACCTCACTCCTATTATGCCCAGCTGCCTCTCCCCTCAGGTCCCTCTCCCTTCTAGAAAGTCTGAAAAGGTCAGATTGCTCCATAATAAGCTCCTCCCCATGGCATTTACGACTGTCATTTTACACTTGTTTATGCAGTTCATTCATTATCACCCATCTCACTCACTAGCGTTCCAAGAAGACCAGGTATGACTTTTGCCCAGCATTATATAAGCCATGTCCAACCTAGTTCCTGGCAGATATTAAGGACTCAGTAAAAATTGGTTTTTGAGACAGCGTCTCATTCTGTCACCCAGGCTGGAGTGTGGTGGTGCAGTCTTAGCTCACTATAGCCTCTGCCTCCTGGGCTCAAGTGATTCTCCTGTCTCAGCCTTCCAAGTAGCTTGGATTCCAGGTGTATGCCACCACGCCTGGCTGATTTTTGTATTTTCAGTAGAGACAGGATTTTGCCATGTTGGCCAGGCTGGTCTCGAACTCCTGACCTGAAGTGATCCACCCACCTTGGCCTCCTGAAGTGCTGGGATTACAGGTATGAGCCACACCTGGCCTCAGTAAATATTTGATGAATGATAATGATAAGAGTAGGAGGAGTGAGAGGATTAGAAAAAAAAGTGAGTACTAGGTTTAATAGCTGGGGGATGAAATAATCTGTACAACAAACACCCATGACACAAGTTTACCTGTGTAACAAACCTGCACTTGTACCCCTGAACTTAAAAGTTAAAAAAAATGAGCAAAATACAGTGACAGCATAGAGAATATCAGGACAAGAATAGGGGTGGAAGCTGTCTTTTTCATTTTGCTCCCAGTAATCTCTCACTGAAAAATCTCACTCGCCCTTATTATATGCCTTATAATGATCCAGCATCATTCTTTCCCATGTTCCTCTTTCCAGACATCAGACCAGTCTGAGGTCTGCTCTGAGCAAGGGATGCATTCAATGTTCCCTGCTTCTGAGAAACAGACAAAATAAATTATGAATTAAGCATCGAGCAGCTTCAATAGGTAATGTCCCCTCAGAAAGTTCTAAAGAAAAGCAGATACAGAAGTATTCGAGTCTGTCCATATCTGTGCAGATGGGGGGAGAATCCCATTGAGAGGAAACACTGAGTCCCACATGGAGAATCCACACCATCCTCCTTACCTAATTCTGAGCTGGTTGCTTGGTGAACCTGGTATTGGGTACTCCCTGGGCACAGAAAGTGTTTGGTACTTGGGGCAAGAGTGGAGTGAACAAGAAAGTCTGCTGGCTCTGGAATGAGACAGATCTGAGTTTATGAGACCTTGGGAACACCACTTAACCATTTATGCCTGTTTCCCCAGGTGTGAAATGGGGATAATATTAACCACTCTTGGGTTTATGGTGAGCAATGAATTGCATGAGCTACACCTGCTACACGGCACAATTCCTGGAATGTAGTAAATGCCCAATATCTATATTTTATCTATTCCCTGCCTTAAGAAAGAAGCCCTGGATTAAATTCGACAGACATGGTTTCAACACTTACTCCATGGTAGGCCACTTGCTAGGCAAAAAGCAGGCATTCATCCAAACCGAGCTGTCTTCTTTTCTGTCTCCCTTCTTTCCTTCTTGCTCCCACCATGTTTGTTAAGTGCCTAGTTTACTCCATGAAAGGGCACACAAAGGGGCCTTGATCTGATCAGGAGGGAGGTGGTGGTCAGGGAAGCTTTATTGTTTAAGGTAGCACAAGCTAATATTAGAGCTGGGACTTGAACCCATTTCCTGCCTTTTAGAGGAAAGTTCCAGATTTCCAGTGCCATGAAACTTCAATAGAAAAGTACTCTAAGATTCCCCTTTAGACTTCAAAATTTATGTATCTAGTTACCTCCTGGACAGATTCACCAGCATCTCTGACCCAAAGTGGTCATGCCTGAACCCAACAACATTACTTGGATCTGTTCTTCAGCCTCTTCCTTACCTCTCATGCAGGACCACCCACTCCTTAGCCACTTATGCCAGAAACTTGGGAGGGATGGTTGACTTCATTCTCTTCTTCTCTTGCAGCACAACTGTCAAACCAACAAGTCCTTCCAGCCATACCTAACAAATACTTCCTTAACCTACTCCCTTTCTCCTACCCCCTTTGAACATTGTTCTCCTTCAGTAACCACACTGGCCTCCCTGCCTTGTTTCACCTCCTCCAATCCATTGTCCATGCTGCAGTCTTCGAGCTGTTTGTTCAATCATTTAGCCATTCATCAAACAGGTACCCACTATATGCTGGATACCTGAAATATGAAAGACAATCAGAAACAGAAACGGACATGGTTCCTGCCATCCTGGGATAAACATTCTACTAGGGAGGCAGGCATTCATCCTGCCTCTTGCGAAAGAGCTCTTTAAGCTGAGATCAGAAGGTGAAGAGTAACAGAAAGAGCAACCCACATGAAGAAATATGTGGCAAATTGCAAGAATGACCAAAATACTTTGCAGCTCTTACCATCAAGAAGTGGAGTCTATTTTCCCATGCCTTGAATACAGACTGGCATTATGGTGGGCTTGGACCAGTAGATTCTAGCAACTTCTACTCTAAGGCTCTAGAAATCTGCCTCCATGTGAAGAAGGGAGCCGCTAGACTTCTGGAGGATGAGAAACCCATAGGCCAGTTACCCCTGCTCACCACAACCAACCGACTGCTAACTGCAGTATGTTCAGTGAGGCCATCCTAGACCATCAGCCACCTAACAGCAGAGCCAGATACCAAGAAAACCCAACTGAGAGGAGCTAATCCAGCCCAAACAAGAAGAACTTCCCCATTGCCCCAGAATCATGATCTCAATAAATAGTTGCTATGCTAAGCAACCAAGATTTGGAGTCATTTGTTATGCAGCAGTTGATAACTGATACATGACAGCATTTGCAAAAGCTTTGAGGTGAGAAGGAGCTGAGTAGTTTCAAGAACCTGAAAGGATATCTGAGTTGTAGAGTGAAGAAGGCAAGGGGTCCTCAGGCCATCTAATGTCCTATAGGCAAGATTATATCATTCATGCCTATTCATTTAACTAACCATTCTCCCGCCCTAGGACTCAGGTGTTCTCTTAGAGAAGTGCAGTGTAGGCACTGAACTGGTGCCTGGTGCATGAAACTATCCTCCAAAGAGATATTTTCAAGATTATTTCAACAAGGAGGTGGTTAGCGGTTAGACGGATGAATCATTTCCATTACCTGGAAGTGCAGTTTTCATGAAACCCTGTTTTCATAATGTTTCTGTTTCCCTCTGGTTTGGAGCCAGGTGAGGGGAAAGAAATGCTTATCTAGTCACTCTTGGCTTTGTGCAGTGTGGCCCCTATCTTAGTATATTAAAAAGCACCTTGTGAAATAAATAACAGATTCATTGAACAGTCTTGCAAGCCCCATTAATAAATGCATTAACCTAATCAGCCCCGGTACCTTGTGGCCAGATGGCTGACAAACCGACCAGAAAACAGATGTGTGAGCCTTTCGACAACACTGGCCCTCTCCCGTTTGATTTTTTTTCATTTACAAAAGAAGAAGAAGAAAGAAAAAGGTGCTTTCCTTCCAATGAACCTAATTGCCTTGAAGAAACTGGGGCTGTAAAATTAAACTATACCTTCCTCCATCTGTCTCTCTGTTAATTAGCAGCAGACACTTGTGCAGGTGCAGGGCGGGATGGAGCCTGGCTTCTGTGGAAAGGGAGAACACCAAGGTAATAACCAGTTTCCAAAACAAGCTGCACATCTGAGGGTCTCAGCAGGCAGCCTCCCACCTACCTCCTTTCCTTGAGGCAAAGATATCTTAGGGAGGGGTTCCTACCACTCATTCTTGCTTGGTAATAATCTTGGGTCACAGGTGGTGGGTTTCACCTGGTAAGCAATGCCCCAACCAAAGCTTTCACATTTCCTCATAGGTTTCTGCCTTTGGCTCAAGGGTATGACAAAAGGCAGCAATTAATCTTCCCATTACACTTAATAAAATCCAAATTCTTCGCAACGGTCCCTGAGGTCTGTTTGACTTGGACTCTGGCTACCTGTGTACCCTCCTCTCCTCCATACCTATTGTGAACACATCACCGGGTGTGTTTGTTTCTTAAAGCTGCCATCACAAAGTACCACAAACTTGATGGCTTAAAACAACAGAAATACATTCTCTTGCAGCTCCAAAGGCAAGAAGTTGGCTGGGCCATGCTCCCTCTGAAGGCTCCACCAGAGGATCCATTCTTGCCTCTTCTAGTTTCTGGTGGTTGCTGGCAATCCATGGCATCTCTTGCCTTGGAAGTTACATCATTCTAATCTCTGCCTTAGGTTTCACGTGGCCATTTTCCGTGTGTGTGTGTGTGTGTGTCTGTCTGTCTGTCTGTGTCTGTGTGTGTATGTGTCCAAATTTCTTCCTTCTTATAAGGATATCAGCCACTGGATTAGGGCCCACATTAATTCAATATATCCTCAACTTGATGACCTCTGCAAAGACTCTATTTCCATGTGCATTCCCAGCCTGAGGCTCCGAGTGGACATGGATTTAGGGGGGTACTATTCCACCATACATGGGATTCCTTTCTATTCCTGAACACACCAAGCTTGTCACCATCTCAGGGCCTTTGGACCTCATCCCTGCTGTTTCCACTATTTAAATACTCCTTCTTGCCATTTGGTCCTGTGACTAAAGGCTACCACCTGAAAAACCCTCCTAATACCCAAAGAAGACACTCCCACCCATGGCTCTGACGACCTCTCCCTATTTTAATATGTTCATAGGCCATATTAATACATAAAGTTATCTTTTTTGATTACTTGTGTATGCTCTGTCTCTCTCAACCAGAATATAAAGCTCCACTTAGGGCAGAGGTTGTATTTGTTCTGCTCACTGCTTAATCCTCAACATCCAGCCCAGTACCTGGCACACAGGAGGGGTGCAATAATATGCATGTGATGAAAGAAGGAAAGCACTGATGATATTCCAATTCCAATGACAGTCCATGAAATATGAGAAATGGGCAGGATGTTTAATCTCCTGGTCATTCAGTCTGTATCACCGAAGACTGAATGATCTGTTCTTTACAGGGACTGAAGGGCTGGAGCTTGGGTTAAGTGCTTTTATTTTTCAGACAGGCGAACTAGGATCCATCTTCCTGTATGAGAATGTGCAGAGACCTGGATACTTTTTAGCAGACCTAGCTCGGGGGAGGGAGGTAGAATAAAGTCAGGTGAAGGAGGCAGGGATCGATTAAAGAGCCTGTTTAGGTATATCAGAAGTCTGAGTATCGACAGGGACTTCCTATTTCTCCACTCTTGTCAATGGCAAACTGAGTAACTGCTCACCTTTCTTAAGTGTGTGTTCTATGCTACTGCCTTCACTAGGAATTTACATTTGCTACCTCCTTCAATATTCTCAACATCCTCACGAGGTAGGTGTTACCATTGGTCTTATTTTATAAGTGAGAAACTGAGGCTCAGAGCGCTTTGACAGTTCGTCCAAAAAATGGAGCTGAGACTTGAACCCAGGACACCTGGCTCCACTGCCTGAATTTATGACCATCACACTCAATATTTATGGAACCTTTTGCCTGCTGTGTAGAACATTGCAACGTAGGCATTCTACATTGCCTGCAATGAAAAATGAATATTACTCCTTTGACAAGGATCTATCTGCAGGAAAATATTCCTTCAAAACTAAAGAATGTGGTGGATGGGGTGAGAGTTATGCAGGGAAAACACTCTTCTTGATTCTTCCTCTCAAAATATCAGGGATTGGGGCAGATGTGTAAATATCATATTCTCAAGAGAAAATATCAAGATGTCACAGCCAAAAGTTTAACAAAGCCCAGAAATTTGCCATCAAGGCAAAATATGTTTATCTTTTTCTTCCTTAAGGTGGGGTAGGAGGGGAGAGCTGGGGGTGATGTGAGACTCCCTGCCAGGTTGGCTACTGCATTACAAGAGGCAGGGATCTAGCATCCTCTGAGTTATGTGGACATTGGCTGGAGTACTGGCTAGTCACAGACAGGAAGTTGGTTTCCTATAACAGGGCTGGATTAAATAGAGCTGCAGACTAATGAGGAAGTGAGAACTGAGACTGAGGTTTCTTCACCATCACTCCAGTCCAGGCACTCACCGGGAGCTTTGCATGTGTTTTCTCATTCAGTTTGTCCTCTGAGCCATTGAGGTCGATGTGGTTTCCTGGGCTTTTCATGCCATATCCCACTGACTCCCTCCATGACAATGTAGTGAGATTCTATTTTGAGATTTTAATCAAATTTTCTTGTCCTTGTGCTTCCACTAACCCTTCACTTTTTGTTTTGTTTCGTTTTTGTTTTTTGTTTTTTTGAGACTGAGTCTAGCTCTATCGCCTAGGCAATAGTGCAGTGGCGCGATCTCGGCTCACTGCAATATCCACCTCCCAGATTCAAGCAATTCTCCTGCCTCAGCCTCCCAAGTAGCTGAGATTACAGGCACCCACCACCACACCCAGCTAAATTTCATACTTTTAGTAGAGAGAGGCTTTCACCATGTTGCCCAGGCTGATCTCAAACTCCTGACCTTGTGATCCACCTGCCTCAGCCTCCCAAAGTGCTGGGATTACAGGCATGAACCACCGCATCCAGTCTATCCCTTCACTTTCAATGATGATATGGTTTGGCTCTGTGTCTCCACCCAAATCTCACCTTGAATTATAATAATTCCCACACTTTGTGGGAGGGACCCAGTGGAAGGTCACTGAATCATGGAGGCGGGCTTTTCCCGTGCTGTGCTCTTCCTTGCCTTCCACCATGATTGTGAGGCCTCCCCAGCTATGTGGAACTGTGAGTCCATCAAAACTCTTTCCTTTATAAATTACCCCATCTCAGTCTGTTATGCAGCATGAGAACAGACTGATACAAATGATGACAAAGAACCAATGTGTTGCTTTTGCGTTCTACACTAGGTTCTTGAAAGCTATGGTAGAGCCCCCAGTCTTGAAAGACAAGACAATGAGATCTGGGAATGTTGAGAAGGAAACAGGAGTTAATATGGCTGGGAATTTGAAGGATTCAATGCACCAGTTTTATATGACAGATAACAAAGTTTGGAAGTATGCACATCTCACTCTGTCACCCAGGCTGGAGTGCAGTGGCATGATCAGAGCTCACTACAGTCTCGATCTCCTGGGTTCAAGTGATCCTCCCACCTCAGCCTCCCGAGAATCTAGGACTATAGCCATGCACCACCATGCCTGGCTATTTTTGTTTTTATTTTTGTAGAGAAGGGGGTCTCACTATGCTGTCCAGGCTTGTCTCAAACTCCTGAGCTCAAGCAATCCTCCCGCCTCAGCCTCCCAAAGTACTGGGATTACAGGCGTGAGCCACCGCACCTAGGCATGTCTGACTTTTGTGACTACAAAATCTTCTTTACCATATGGAGGAAAGAGTATAAAATTTGACAACAGATGGATCTGAATTCAAATCTCTAAGCTTCACCTATAAAATTGAAACTAAAATAACCAGGCCTATGTGACCTGGGGATGGAGAGTATTGAAGAGAATGGTGTAGAGTACCTTGCATCCTGAAAAAGGCCAATGTCATTGCCTCATAGCAGGTATTCAAAGGATAGTAGCTGCTATTTCTGTCATCATCAGAAAATATAAAGATTATAAAATTAGGATAATAAAATATACCTTGTGGAGTGCAGTGTAGAAGTAAATGAGACAAGGCTTGTAAAAACTCAGAACATTATATGCAGTGCATGGTACATTTCCTGAAATGTATATTCCCATCAGAGAAAATGCTGTAGCTGACTGCTACTTATCTCCCAGATTGGATTTATTCTACCTTTTTTTTCTTGGACACATAGTCACTCAACTTGTAACTAGATTTACCAGCCTTCTTGGAAGCTACATTTGGCCATGAAACTGATCTCCCACCAATGAAGTAATAGCAAAAGTGACGTGTCCAACTTCTGCTTTACCTGACTTGCTTTAAAAAAAAAATACTTGTTCTGGGGCTCCTCTCTTTCCTCTTCCCTCAGGCCAGAAATATGCAGTGACAGCAACCAACTAAAACAATGCAGATGAGGACAAGATGGTAAGAGTCATAGTGCAACAAGCTTGGAGGAACCTGGGGTGACCACTTGGAGTACAGATGCCCACCAACCTGGACTACTCTCCTTGGGTCACGATATGGTTGGGCTGTGTCCCCACCCAAATCTCACCTTGAATTGTAATGATTCCCACATGTCATGGGAGGGACCTGGTGGGAGGTAACTGAATCATGGGGGTGGGTATTCCCTGTGCTGTTCTCGTGGTAGTGAATAAGTCTAATGAGATCTGACCATTTTGTAATGGGGAGTTCCCCTGCACACGCTCTCTTGCCTGCTGCCATGTAAGACGTGTTTTGCAATCCCCCTGGCCTTCTACCATGATTGTGAGGCCTCCCCAGCCATGTGGAACTGTGAGTCCATTAAACCTCTTTCCTTTATAAATTACCGAGTCTCGGGTATGTCTTTATCAGCAGCATGGAAACAAACTAATACAGGTCTATTACATGAGACAGCTATATCCAAAATAGGCAAATATATAAAGACACAAAATAGGCAAATCATTGCTTAAACCAAGGGTTAGCTGGGAGAGGACTGTTAAGACAGTGAGAAATGGAAAATGTCTACTAATGGTTATAGAGTTTCTTTTTGGGGTGAGGAAAACGTTCTAATATTGACTGTAATGATGGTTGCACAATTCTGTGAACATTCTGAAAACCATTGGATTTTACACTGTAAATGGGTGAATTGTATGATAGATGAATCACATCTCAATAAAGCTGCTAAAAAAAGAAATACTTATTTCTCTTAAGCACGGTATTTGTGAGACCTTTGGGTACTGTGAAACAGCATTTACTTTAACTTATATAGGACCATTTTCTGGGTCTCTGCTTTCTTCTTCTTCACAAGCTGAATTAAAAAGTAAAAGGGAAAGAGTTCATGGTTTTTTCTTTTTTTTTTTTTTAAGTCCAGGTATTTCTCTCTTCCTTTGAACTACATGGTATAAAGCTGTGCAGGTTCCAGAGGCTGTCTCAGCAGACAGAAACAAGAAAGGTAGGGAAAAAATCCCCAGTTTCCTAAGCAGGAGAGGACCAGGGAGGAGATGGGAAGATTTGTCTTTATGGCAAATTAGTTGCATTTCACCTGCCTCCGGGCCTTGCTGCAGAGACACAAGTAGGGGAAGCTGCACATGAACCAAGTTCTAAAGAAGCACGGGGCATCTGGCCCTCCCTCCAGGGCACCATATCATTCCCAAAGCCACACTGCTCTAAGACAGAAAATCAGAAAGGGCATCCAGGAGCCTGGCCCTTTTTTAGTCTTAACCCTGAAGGCTCCCGATAGGCGGTGGTACTGTGATTTTTTTTTTTCTAAAATCTCATATATAGGCAAACTATCAATCCAAGTGAGGAGGGAGCCTTTGCTAGGGAGAATTCTAACACAGCCCCTGGCCTGGGCTTTGCACCAAAGCTGTCCAGCCTGTACCATGGGCCCCCTTTGTTGTGGCTGCCAGGAGCCCTCTGAAACCTCAGGCCCTTTCTCTCTTCGCTTAGGCAGTCCTGCTGTACAGTCAACATCTTCTGAAAGGCTACTGGACAAAGGCGGACAGGCTCATACTCCAGCCATAGCTGACCACAGATCCCCTGCCCCTGATTCCCACGCAGGGTCCTGGATGGAACTGTGTCCACTCACTGCCTTCCTGTGCATTGCTGCTCTATAGATAGAGATTTTTTTTTTTTTTTTTCAGAAATTCATTGCTTGGTCTGTCTTCCAATCATCCTCCCACTTGGTGAAATTTCATACAACTGGTGGTTTTCTAAATGAAGCAAATTAAGGGAAATAATTCTAAGTCCTACTTGTCACCTTCCTCTTGGCTGGGACCATGTCAATGTAGATAATTATGAGATTTGGGATCCTATGTTAGATTAATGCATGAATCAATTCTTTGACCTTCTCCGTATCCACACTCTGTTCCATGTGACTAAGAGATGTTAGCAGACATGAGACATACAGGCATTTGGAGAAGTGCTTGCTGGTTTGAATTTCTCTCTTGCACCTCTGCCACCCTCATGAGACCATGTCTGGGCTGCCTTATTTGAGGTGAGGCACATGGAGCAGAGTCAAGTCACCCAAGTCGTTCCAGTTAAAACCAGCCTAGATCAGCCAGCATCCAACCAACTCCCAGAGAGATGGGTGAAATCACCTGAGATAAGAAGAACCTCCCACATTAGTAGAAATCACTGGCATATAGACTCCTGATCTAAATAAATGCTGGACTAAATACATTTTAAGCTATGAGATTTGAGGTTATTTGTTACGCAGTGTTATTGTGGCAGTAGCTGACTGATACAAATACCAATCATTCACTCACCATATTTCCAAGAAGAGCCCCCAATTTTCATGTGAGATGCATCTCTTTCCCATTCTTTTTTTTGAGATGGAGTCTCACTCTGTCACCCAGGCGGAGTGCAATGGTGTGATCTTGGCTCACTGCAACCTCGACCTTCTGGGTTCAAGTGATTCTCCTGCCTCAGCCTCCTGAGTAGCTGAGATTACAGGCACCCACTATCATGCCAAGCTAATTTTTGCATTTTTGTTGAGATGGGGTTTCACCACCTCTGTTGGCCAGGCTGGTCTTGAACTCCTGATCTCAGGTGATCTGCCTGCCTCGGCCTCCCAAAGCCTCTCTCCTATTCTTAATCTATGTGCTCTGGATGTCATATCCCTCCACTTCCCCATGCCCCAGTCATTCTCCATTTCTTTGTCCTCCTACAAATTATTTTAGAGGTGGGCACGTGACAAGGTAAGCTAATCAGCGCAAAGCCTGGGATATTTACTTATAGAGGCCCGGGGGCAAAAAAATTTATAGTCTCAAGCTTTCCATTTTTCAGGAGAGGAAACTTTTGCATCTGTTATATACCGAGCTCAAAGACTGTCACATAGATAAACCAGTATTGGGTCTAGAATTCAGGTTTCCAGACTTCCCTCTGGTTGATTCTCACTTCCCAGTGCCTTTTCAGGAAAGACAAAATTTCCTTTGAATATCTATGCCCAGTTTCATTTAATAATTTATTAACAAAATGTATGTTGAGTGCCTACTGTGTGTAGTGTGGGCGTCATGCAAGATGGCTTTGGAACGAACAGGATCTGGCTGGGTTAGCCTCGGAAGGACACATGGCCAAACTAGTCAAATGTTTATTGCAATCTTGATGCAACAGCATTTCTGCAAACCAGAGACCCCTCTCTGTGCATTCATTTCATGCCCTATGTGTTCCCAAGGAAGCTCATCAAAACCCCAGTGCTTGCTGTGTGCTTTTCAAAGGGGACTGAACTCAGGAGCGAGTAGGATTTGATTTTTATTAAAAAACTTCACCTCACATCACCCTCCTGTCTTCCACCTGCTTTGCACCCGGCGGCTCATGACCAAACCAATAATGAAAATCCGGAAATTGCAAAAGCCTGAATTTCATGAAGTAATGTTTTAAAGCTGCCTTTAGGTGGGTGTTCCCTCCCCTGGGATGGTCTACAGGATGCATGCACTCCAATGGAACTGTAACCCTATTGCACATTGCCTACTGTCTTGTGCCTTCTGCATGAGCATTTCTCATTGGGCTAAGTCAATTTTCTTAGAAGAAAGAAAGAACTAGCATGTACTGAGTACCTACTATGGGCTAGACACTGGTTTCGCCATTTTATCTACATTGTCTCATTTAAACCCTCTTAAAGAGACATGGCAGGCAATATTATTCTTTCCATGTGACAGATGAAGGAACTAAGGCCCAGAGATGTTTAATAATATGGTTGCCAAATTACTCTGTCACTGCCAATAAGTGGCAGAGCAAGAAACCAAACCCAAGACTATCCACTTCCAATGCTGTTACCGTCCAGCTGTGGCCCCAGCTCAAATCACCACTAAGAAAACAGTTTTATTTCAGCAAACAGCAAAAATACATTGGGAAGAACGCTGGCATGTAAACTGATGCTGTGTTGCAAACTGCGATTGCATCTAGGGTGGCGGATTAGGAAAAGCTAGGTCTAAACTCTAATGTACATAAGAAGCGCCCAGGAGGTGCATTTTTAAAATGAATACACTGGGACACGACACTCGGATGTTCAAATTCCTTAGGAAGTGAGTGGGCCCGGGATCTACATTTGTAACAAGTATCTCCAGTGATTCTGGGTCAAGTCCTCAAGCCCCTCTTTGAGGTCTGGACCCCAGCCCTGTTGTGATGTAGTTCTCTTTTATGGTCTTAGGAAACCCTAGTTTCCTCATATATAAAAGCAGAAAAGCTAAGTGAAGTGTCCTTCCTTCCTTCCTCCTTTCCTTTCCTTCCCTTTCCTTCCCTTCCCTTTCCTTCCCTTTCTGCCTGCCTGCCTTCCTTTCTTTGTTCCTTCCTTCCTTCTTTCCTTCCTTCCTTCCTTCTTTCCTTCCTTCCTTCCTTCCTTCCTTCCTTCCTTCCTTCCTTCCTTCCTTCTTTCCTTCCTTCCTTCCTTCCTTCCTTCCTTCCTTCCTTCCTTCCTTCCTTCCTTCCTTCCTTCTTTCCTTCCTTCCTTCCTTTCCTTCCTTCCTTCCTTCCTTCTCTCTCTCTCTCTTTTTTTTGACAGTCTTGCTCTGTCACCCAGGCTGGAGTGTAGTGGCATGTTCTTGGCTTACTGCAGCCTCCGCCTCTGGGGTTCAAGCAATTCTCTTGCCTCAGCCTCCCAGCTGGGACTACAGGCTCCCAGCTGGGACTACAGGCACATGCCACTGTACCCGGCTAATTTTTGTATTTTTAGGGGAACATCACACACCGGGGCCTATCATGGGGAGGGGGGAGTGGGGAGGGATTGCATTGGGAGTTATACCTGATGTAAATGACGAGTTGATGGTTGCAGCACACCAACATGGCACAAGTATACATATGTAACAAACCTGCACGTTATGCACATGTACCCTAGAACTCAAAGTATAATAATAATTAAAAAAAAAAAAAAAAGTAGAGATGAGGTTTCTCCATGTTAGCCAGGATGGTATCAAACTCCTGACCTCAAGTGATCTGCTCGCCTCGGCCTCCCAAAGTGCTGGGATTACAGGCATGAGCCACCACACCCGGCCTAGTGAAGTGTATTTCTTTCTGAAAGACTCCATCAGGATGACTAAGAGCTATCTCCAAAGCAGAGATAAATGAAGACTTTGTGAGTACTGGCCTCTTTTACTCTTATTTAGCACCTATTATATACCAAGCCAAGCCCCGTGCAAAACCTACAGAGAGTAGATTCTCTGATTTCCTCTACTGGAGCAATGGTAGAAATGGGAGTGTGGAGCATGTGTGTAACTTGGAAAAGGGAACCCAGGCCAATTCTAGTGAGAAGCACAGAGATTACATTGCAGTCTATGCTGGCAGTTTCTCCTAATTTGATTGCCTTGCTGTGGCACTGGACTTAAGTTCAAAGATTCTATTTGCAAAATAAACAGATTTCCAAAGACATGGCTTCATCTCGATTAAGACAGCCTGCTGGGCTTGAGATGGTGTCTTCCAGGGTGGATTTTAAACAGGTGTGACAAGTGTTGCCAAGGCTGGGTGTGGGAGGATCAATAGCAGTGGCCACTAGGGGGCAACTTGCATGGGAAGCCCTACGTAGTGAAAAATAAATCACACCAACTAGTGTGATGTTTACCATTTCCTGTCCTGGCAGACACACTCCAAAGGGAGTCATTTCCGGTGCAGGTGGCAGTAAGAAACTTGTCTCTTGAAGGACCTTATCCTTTCTCCTTGACAGCTACTTCCTTTTCCCATCTCCCCCAGTGACACCCCCTGCTCCCCAGTGACACCTGCACCTCTGTCTACTTCTCTGCCCATGCCCTATGTTCCCAAAGTGGATTCCCAGCAACATTCATGCCACTGAATGTTAAGATGTTCACTGGTTTTCCTTAAGAACAAAGAGATCAGATGTCAAAAGTGTTTGGGAAATGGTGGGTTAAAAAGAGTTCACCAGTTTTTATTACCACAAGTCTTTTCAGAGCCTTTAATTTGCTCACCTGATAATAACAGTACTACTAATACCAGTCGTAACCTGCATGCATTTATTACTTTCCGCATGCCAGGTTCTGTGACACGTGTTTTAAACATCTTATTTCACAACAAGCTAGGAGGGAGGTGATATGATGGTCTCCACTTTGCAGATCAGAAAATAGTGGATCAGAGAGGTTGAAGATAACAAGACTAGCAAATGATGGTGCCTGTATTGGAACCCATGTGTGTCTGAGTCTAAGCCCATCATATCCAACTTGTCTCTTTTTTTTGTGACAGAGTCTCGCTCTGCCACCCAGGCTGGAGTGTGGTGGCATGATATCGGCTCACTGCAACCTCCACCTCCCGGGTTCAAGCAATTCTCCTGCCTCAGCCTCCGGAGTAGCTGGGACTACAGGCACGTGCCACCATGCCTGGCTAATTTTGGTATTTTTAGTAGAGACAGGGTTTCACCATGTTGGCCAGGCTGGTCACAAACTCCTGACCTCAGGTGATCTGCCTGCCTCAGCCTCCCAATGTGCTGGGATTACAGGCGTGAGACACTGCGCCTGGCCTGTGTCTCCCTTTTAAGAAAGTGACAGAATGTGGAAGGTGGGGGCATACAAACTCCCCAACCTTGCTACCATACCTCATCTAGAGTCTGGGTCTAGAGGTTGCGTAGAGAACACTGGCAGCAGACCAATGACCCTAGAGGAACTTGGTTCTCACTGGGACCCCTTTTCCTCTCCCCGGACAAGGCAGGATACAGGTGCCTTTAGCAGGACAGGTGAAGTTAGCCTGGTTTGGGTAGAAAACAGCTCCCTGCTTTTAACCTATCCTGAAATACGCTCTAAATGCATCAGACGACAAAAGGATGATATAAGGACAGAAATGCAGACTGCCTCCAAATGCCATCACAGGGATCCTAATGGCTTTGTTTTTCACAGGGAGGGAAAAAAAAGGTTAATGCCTCAAATTAGTAGGTCTGTCATGTTCCAAATTGTTTGCGTTTCTAAAAATGGACTTTGACATGTGAATACTTATTATCTAATGCAAAACCCAAAAATGTCTCTCTCAAGGCAACAGCCAGGCAGTCAGGGGATTCTCATTAAACACACTAATGTAAAGCTCTCTTTCCCAATGAGGGAACAAAATTCACTCTCCTCCCTGCAACAACTTGGGATGTTTCTGAGCCTCTGGGGCCCTGATCAAACTGTCCTCTTCAGAAACTTCAGCTTACAAAAAGATATCTGGAGAACAAACCACAGGGTGTTAGTTTCCCCGAAAGATATCTTGACTGCAGTCATTTTCACAGTGTGGTCCCAGACCTGTAGCATCAGCATCACCTTGGGACCTGTTAGCAGTTCCACTCCTCAGACCCCATCCAAGGCTTAGTGAATCAGGTGCTCCTGGGTGAGGCCCAGGAATCTGGGTTTGTAACAACCTTCCGAGTGATGCTGATGCATGCTCAAGCTGGTTACAACGTGAGAGCCATTGGTCTTATGGTCCTCCTCCTCCTCACTCAGTATGTTTTGCGGACTCTCAATGATCCTTCTACTCCATTTTCTTCTCTCTGTCCTCTACCCACCCCAGTGCAGGTCACCACCCACCTGCAAGAGCCTTCCACTGGGTGTCCACAACTCTAGTCCACAGTCCCCTAATCCAGTCTCCACTTAGAAGCCAGAATAATCTTTTGAGAGGGAAAAAAAAAAAAAAATGGCCATGACTGTTGATATGGTTTGGCTGTCCCCCGACCCAAATCTCATCTTGAATTGTAACTCCCACAGTTCCCACATGTTGTGGGAGGAACCCCGTGGGAGAGGACTGAATCATGGAGGTGGGTCTTTCCTGCGCCGTTCTTGTGATAGTGAATGAGTCTCACAAGTTTGGATGGTTTTAAAAATGGGAGTTTCCCTGCACAAGCTCTCTCTTTGCTATCCACATAAGATGTGACTTGCTCCTCCTTGCCTTCTGCCTTGACTGTGAGGTTTCCCCAGTCACGTGGAACTGTGAGTCCAATAAACCTTGTTCTTTTGTAAATTGCCCAGTCTTGGGTGTGTCTTTATCAGCAGCATTAAAACGGACTAATACACCAGTTTCTTGCTTATATCCCTGCAATGCCTCCTAATTTTCCCCAGTTCAAGCTCATTAAAGGGTTCTACCAGCCGGGTGTGGTGGCTCATGCCTGTGATCCCAGCCCTTTGGAAGACTAAGGCAGATGAGTCATCTGAGGTCAGGATTTTGACCAGCCTGGCCAGCATGGTGAAACCCCATTTCTACTATATATATATATACACACACACACACACACACACAAATATATATATATATATTTATCAAAAATTAGCTGGGCGTAGTGGCATGTGCCTGTAGTCCTAGCTACTCCGGAGGCTGAGGCAAGAGAATCACTTGAACCTGGGAGGCGGAGGTTGCAGTGAGCCAAGATCACACCACTGCACTTCAGCCTGGGTGACAGAGTGAGACTCCATCTCATAAATAAATAAATAAACAAATAAACAAATACATACATAGTTCTACCTCCACCTCCTTAGGTCAGCTACTTCTCCACCAAGTCCAACAAAGCATAAAGAGAAGGGTGTTTCTGGTCTATTCTAAAAAGAGCCGCTTCCCATTACACCCCAGTGGAAAATAGCTTAGAATAAGAGTCACACTGATAGAGGTTCAAACTGCAGCTCTACCACTGAATAGTCATATGACTGTAGACCAGCAAGACTTATCCTTACTTAGACATCATGTCCTCATTTCTAAATGCGGAAGACAATGCCTACACAGCCTTATCATCAGAGAATTAAATGATAAAATGATGTAAAGGGCCAGTCCTCTGGCACATAGGGAGCTAATTAATTAATGATACCTGCCACCTGGTCTGGTCACCCAGCTGGGTTAACTCACAGACTCAAGTCGACCAACTTCTTAACCCTCTCTGCTCACCACGCTGTCCCAGGAAAGCTGAAAATAGCATTCTGTTCTCTAAAAGGCTAATCATTCCCAAGACCCTTGGCCAATAACTTCACTATTTTATCTCTCCCTCAGAAGCTGTGTTCTTCTCCCACCCCGCCCCCATTAATTTACCTTGCGTTTTGCCATTTGCCATTGCAGCTTTCTGAGAAAAATTAACACATTTCACCTTACCTGGCATGATTTCTCATAGTGATGTTTTCCATCAGGCAACAAATATGGGAAGTGAGGGGTAGCACGTTGTCCAACAATTGCTAGATGCACACACACACACAAACACCTACACACTGGAACTTAGACGGACTTGCAGATGCCACCCTATGCAGACACACATGTGCACAGGTCACACAGACACCAGGACTCTCTATCCCTTCATTATTTAATGCTAAATTTGACAACACCTGGACGAAAGAGCTAGAAAAAGCCGTACAGTACCTTTTGGTGACTTAAGTGTCGATACTGCCCAGTCACCATCAGAACTTCCTAAAAAAATAACAATCAAGAGATGCCGATGATCTGTTTGCAGGGCACCCACGTTCACTATGCCCTCACACCCAGGTGCTGTTGGCTGCCCCTGCTGCAGCCTCCAAGCAGGGGCAGGCCTCAGGGGACCCAGTGAACAGGGAAGGGAGCCACGTGTGAAAACGCAGCTATGTGTGTACCTCTTTCTGCAAGGCCTTGAAGCAACATCACGTTAACACCCAACAGAAGATCAAAAGAAGCCTCCTGAAAAAGGCCTAGATATGTTCAGTTATGTAAGGCAGAAAGAGAATTCTTAGGTGGAAAATCTGGCTGTAAATTTCAACCTGCTTAGAAAAAGAGGAAATTTTGAGTTATATGAGCTCATCTTAGCTCAAGACTACACTCTGATGACAAGAGGTAGATTTTGATCGTGTTCCACTGCAATCCCCATCTCCTGAAAAGGGGCACATTATTAGCCCCAGATTCAAGGTTGGGACAGGCTCTACTAACTGCGACTTTAAACGCTGGGTGACAGGTCCCGTGGGGTTGGGGCTACCTTACCACAGTACCTAATACACAGTCTGTGTTTGGAAAATATGACTGAATGAAGGAATGCATTCAATTTTATCCAGAGTCACCCTTTCTAAGGTAGGGAAATTCTCCTAAACAGTAACGAGATCAAGCTTGTTATCTGAGAATCCCATAATGAGTAATACATTGCTTTATAGAACAGGTGTGTGCCTGGAGTTTTCATTATAAATCAGTTTATCCGAATTGAATTCCCTTTCAGATGTCCCGAATGAGCCCTGGGGGATCTAACATTATTAACAGAATTCCATAATGACTCCTTTCATAAAATAAAGGATACTGAGAATTGGCCGAGGCTATACCCAACCCAACCCGCCCCCTTCCCCCCGTGCCCCCGCAACCTCGCATCTTCTTTGATAGTTCTTCTCTGTAAGATTGGGTTTTACTTAAAGTGGGGCAAACCTACCCACGAGACCTCTCCTCATTGGCTGGAGACGTGGCCAATCAGCGTGTGGTCCTAGCTCTTTCCTTTCTTAGGCATCTACCTGGAAAGACCAAGTCCTCAACAGTTTGGCACCATTTCCAGAGATATATCAGGCTGAGTGAAGGCGCAGGGAACAGTCTGTCATCTGAACGATTACAAAGCACAGATCTAGCCCCATTTAAACATTTCTGCCTGGCCTCCCCAGGCGTGCCAAAGGATGCTCAAATCGCCACATCCCCCCTGTGGATCCGAAATGTACACCCCTCATCACTCACAAGAGAGACAACCGGAGCAACAGAAGAGTGAGGAAGTTAAAACTGAGTCGGGCCTGCCCAGGATGACTCGGTTCTCTTCTCCCCCATAGCCAGGGTCATCTGGAAATAGTGGTGCGACCCCAGTTCTTCCTGTGTGGGTGGCCACAGGCTGACCGAGCCACTAAGTCGCTGACTCCAGGGAAGCCAACTCAACCCCTAATCAAATCCATCACTGTTTGCCTTGAAGGCAGGAACCATTCTTTTGTTACCTCTGTCCCCATTACCTCAGATAGGGCTTAGCTCTTGCAATAATGAATTTTCATTTATACGTTCATTGACAATAGGGCATTTAATAAGATGATGTATAGGCTACGGAACATGTAGTAAGGCTCCACTGTGCACTTGGTCGCACTCATGGATATGAGAAAAATACTTCGAGGATGAAAAATGCTCATTAAGAGGAAGTAGACCTAAGTTATTAAAAGGAAGGAGATATGAGGGAACTTTCAGTGTGACGAAAACATTTCTCATTTTTATTGGGATGTGGTTACCCAAGTGTATGCTTTTTGTGTTTTAACAATCACACTATTGTAAAATTATGAACTGTGTATTTCACTGTATGTAAAATATACCGCCAATACCGCATACCTCAAATACACTAGACTTCAATTATACTCAGCATCATAGGGAAACTTGTACTTTCTTTTTTTTTTTTTTTTTTTTTTGAGACAGAGTCTTGTTCTGTTGTCCAGGCTGCAGTGCAGTGGTGCAATCTCGGCTCATTGGAACCTCCACCCCCACTGCCCCCCAGGTTCAAGTGATTCTCCTGCCTCAGCCTCCTGAGTAGCTGAGATTACAGGCGAGCACCACCACACCTGGCTAATTTTTGTATTTTTAGTAGAGATGGGGTTTCACCATGTTGGCCAGGCTGGTCTCGAACTCCTGATCTCAAGTGATCTGCCCACTTCGGCCTCCCAAAGTGCTAGGATTATAGGCGTGAGCCACTGTGCCCAGCCAAACTTTTACTTTCAAACAAAAAAAGTGATGAGTACCTTAGTAAGCTCTCCTTCCCCTAGAAGAGCAGGGGATAGGCTTTCCCAACTTTTCTTTTGCCTGGTTACATACTTTAGATGCCAGAAATTTCTCTGCAGAAGACAGCATAGTTTCATGGAAAGAACATAGGATTCCAAGTCAAGCACTCTTGAATATGAGTCTTGGCTCTGCCATTTACTAAAAGTGTGGATTATGGGGAAATAACTATGCTAAGTTTGTTTCCCCTTCTGCAAAATGGGGGGACTCACAGCCCCCTCAGAGGCGTGCTGTTCATGAGTTCAGTGATGTTAGCCCCCTTTCTGCCCTAACTTCAAAAGAAATTAAACTAGTAGAGTCCAATCCATGGCCAAGTGCCTCATGTATGGCTCTCAGGGTTTTCACTCAGGATTCCAAGAGTAAAGAGGGAATTCCTGCCATATTGAAGTATATTGTTGCGTCATTTGAAAAAGCGCTATTGGAAAACGCATTGTGATTCTGGCCAAATAGTCACTCATCTGTCAAATAGCAACACAGACAATTTTTTTAAATAAAATTAAATTTTTGAATTAGAAATGAAGGCACACAGCATTTTATCAATGATGCTGGTACATCCTGTCTCTTTCTTATACTCAGTGGCCAAGGTTGCATTGAGCCATCTTAAGGGCACATAATCAGGAATCTTTGGTCACCTAGGAGATCAATAATCAGAAACCTAGAGGAAAAACTGGACAAGACTGGACAAGGGGCTAATGAAAGATAAATGTCAATGTGCAGGCAACTTTCTGTTTGCAAAGCCCATCAGGAATTACATGAAAGGGTGATCTTTTCCAGTTGGAAGTACCAATCATCCCTCTCTGAACCACCAAGTGAGCATTAGGGATTTTTTTTTTTTTTTTGAGGCGGAGTCTCACTCTGTTTCCAAGGCTGGAGTGCAGTGGCACGATCTCTGCTCACTGCAAGCTCCACCTCCCGGGTTCACGCCATTCTCCTGCCTCAGTCTCCCGAGTAGCTGGGACTATGGGCGCCCACCACCACGCCTGGCTAGTTTTTAGCACAGATGGGGTTTCACTGTGTTAGCCAGGATGGTCTCCATCTCCTGACCCCGTGATCCGTCCGTCCTGGCCTCCCAAAGTGCTGGGATTACGGGTGTGAGCCACCACACCCGGCCTAGGGATATTTTCATAAAGACATCTGTCTTGCAAACTTTGGCCTATGAAGAACCACAAGGTAGGCTCCCATATTGTAACCATATGGGCACCTCAGGCCAGGGAACTTGTATGCTTAACTGGATTTTCAGGTTACATTTTTGGTTCTGTCTATAACAAGACATACTTCTCAACCTCGACATTGGTAGGAAATGTTTAAATCCACATTACATTTTTGCTTTAGTAAGGAGAGTCAATTGAGTGAAACAGAATATTTCTCTGATGAATTGTATTGAAACATAATATTTCTCTGATGGATAGCATTACAGTATCTATATGCCTGGGCATCGACCTTTATTGTCCACCCTGAAGATGGGGAACTTGAAGAGGTCTGGACTGATTCTTTGAGGGTCCTTAGGACAGTTTAGAAAAACAATTTGTTTGTTTGTTTGTTTGCTTGCTTGCTTGCCTGCTTGTTTTATCAGATCTCCGGCATGAGTTAATTTTCATTTATGTCTTTCCCATCAGACCAGAGTAAAAAATATGGAACCAACCCTTTCTCCCTCAAAATGAAATGTGGGCAATTGCATGTTAATCCAGGTACCAGTGTATCTCGGAGATCAGGGGAAAATCCTGACCACAGATAACTCTGGTATGGGTTTTTAATATGCTGCAGGATTTGCTGAGGACTGACATGCGTCAGGCTAAGAACTTTACCCACACTATGTCATCAAATTTTCGAAGCCATTATCTGTGTATTATTATTATCTCCATTTCACAGAAGGGGAAACTGAGACCTGAGGAAGTTAAGTAATTTCTGCAATTACTTGGTAAATGTCCAAGCTGGGTCTTAAACTCAGCCCTGACCAATTCCAGAGGCTATGCTATATTCCGCTATCCTGCTGATTCTCTCAGACCCCTCTCAGGCTAGATGAGGTGCTTCTCTTAGGGCATTATTCACTAGTTTTACAAATAGGTGTTGGGAGTCCTTACTAAGCACCCCACATGACATTAGGCACTGGGGATACATTGACGAATGGGATAGACTTCGTTCTTGCCTCAGTGGGACTTGCAGTCAAGGGAAACCAGACTTAATGTTTGGAGAATAAATGAATGAACTGAAGGAATAACTCAAAGTCATCATCCCTTCTGGTACAAAGTGCTATATGGTTTAGCCCCTGACACTTCCCTAGTGTGTGCTAATATTTTACCAAGAGCTGGGCAGTGAACCCCTTGGGAACAGAAACCATTCTGCAATTACATCCCATGTATGACTAGGTGGTGCATGTCCAAATCTCTCAATAGGAGAATTGCTTGAACCCAGGAGGTGGAGATTGCGGTGGGCTGAGATCGCGCCATGGCACTCCAGCCTGGGCGACAGGAGCGAAACTCCATCTCAAAAAAACAAAACAAAACAAAACAAAAAAAGAAAGAAAAAGAAGAGAGGTCCCTTTAAACATGAATGAGGGTGATCCCAACAAGCAAACAAAAATAAAATATAACAAAATAGAAAGGAAGGCAGGTTTGGGGAGAATTTGTCTCAGGAACATCCAACATTACCATCCTTTATTCAAACCTTTTTTTCCCCGAGTTGGCGGGAAATGAATGGGACATATTTAAGGCATTCTAACAACTAGAATGAGTAGAATTATTTAATTTTCTAATTTTAAAATTAAAATGGAGCTTGGACATCTTATAGTTCAGTTTTCTCATTTTTCACAGGAAGAAGCTGAAATCCAAGAGCTTCATTGACCTGCTCAAAGTCATATAGCTAAGTACGGTTAGAGTCTGAGTGAGACAGAGCCTCTGATCATCTACCCAGTGCTCTGGATATTAAAGCTTCCCAGAGAAATTTATTTTCCAGAAGTATTTTTGAGCTTACCAGTTAACCCTAAAGATTGTCTAACCTCTCCTTATTCTCTGGATTGAAATATTTAGAAAATGAATATGGTTATCGGAGGTTGCAGAACTTTCAACGGCAAACCATTTTTTAAACAACTCCTCTCCTGGATGGTAATGAGTTCATTAATAAAATGTATTTCATCATTCACACCATGATCACATTATGCTTTAACAAAGAACCCTTGAAAGAACATTTATTATGGGATTTGCATTTTATTTGCTCAGGCAGATGCTGGATTCCTGGCTAACACATTGAGTCAAGCAATCCCTCAGTCTGCTCTGCATTGGCCCTTCAGATTCACAAGACTGTCTGTGTCTCAGGGAAAGCCCTGAGAACTCTCACAATGGTCAGAAAAACAGGATGAAGAACAGGAGGGGGTATATCAACCACATCTAGGACTGGGGAAGGTGCCCCATGTGGGATGCTTCAGAGTTTTCTAGGAGGTATAAGGGTGCTTCCCTACAACCAAGCTATTCTTTTTATTCTTGTCAAAGACAAGCTCATTCATTCATTCAACAAGCATTTCAGGAGTTCCTGATTTATGAACAGAGGGTTACTCAAAGAGTGTAAAATGATTTTCACACTGAAAATTTAATCCCAAATGCACTGCAGACATTTGCTGTGTAGAAGAGCCCCACAGAAATCTTGGAGAAAATCAGGGAATTCCTGTTGGAATATCCCTCTGCTATTTTCCCAGAGAGCGACTGGGTGTCAGACTGGAATGCAGTGGCACTGTCTCGGTTCACTGCAACCTCCACCTCCCAGGTTCAAGCGATTCTCATGCCTCAGCCTCCAGAGTAGCTGGGATTACAGGTGCCCACCACCACGCCTGGCTAATTTTTGTATTTTTAGTAGAGATGGGGTTTTGCCATATTGGCCAGGCTGGTCTTCAACTCCTGGCCTGGTCGATTTTGTAAATGTCTAAAGAAGAATACAATAAAATGGCATATGTTAGATGATAAATAACATCTATCTAACATCTATCTGAGCCTCCCAGGAGGCTCAGAAAGGGAAGTGAGCCACCAAATAGCATATGAAGGCTTCCATAGTTACATTGTCGAAGATGCCGTGACTCTTGCTCTCCTAGGTAACAGCCCTCATCCCTTCCCAGTAATACGGAGTATATTCGAATGTGGTTGGGATGCATATGCTGTGCAAACAGGGAATACGGAATAGAAGGAATCTGTTGTCATGGGACATAATGAGGGTTGAGCTGGGTATAGAAATTCAGTGTGAAACATGGGTAACCAGTATGTAGGGTCTTACAAGACTTCAGATTTAGAAAAGCCTGTGTCAGTTTGAACATCCTGTGTCCTTGGTATTATAAATTTGGCTCAGTCACTATTTGAATGATTCCATCTGGAAATCCTAAGAGATCAGGGAACATGAATTCCCAAAGATAGACTTCTGGTACAAACACTCGCTAAGCACCTAGTAAGTGCCTGGCCCTATGCTAGGCACCAAAATGCTTGTTTTGTGAATCTGAAGTGTGTTGATTATGGTTACTGCAGGCATCTTAGACACATGGTTGTGTCAGTGCTTTGGGTTCTGGTGTTAGTTTATAACAGGATTAGCATATTTCATACTGAAATCAATCAGCAAGTATCTCCCATCCCATCTCCATTGAGGGGCTTGGCAGTGAGGGGAGAAAAAATGATGAACAGTTGATAATAAAAGAAAGTACATGGTTTGTAGGGTTTTCTGCCTGCCCAGAGTTTTCCAGGAGCCAAAACTATGTGGAAATAGATAAATAAATAAAGTTTATGAATAACTAAAGAGTAGAAGGACCTCTACCAATAAACGGGATTCCACTCAAAGTGAATTGTTCTAATGCTTTGGAGCTTCTGACAGTCAATTTGGCTGGGAAGGTGAGGATTCCATGTTGGAAAAGGAGAATGTTTAAGGAATCCTTCCTGGCCAAATGTGGTGGTTCACGCCTGTAATCTCAGCACTTTAGGAGGCCGAGGCAGGTGGATCATTTGAGGTCAGGAGTTTGAGACCAGCTGAGCAACATGAAGAAACCTGTCTCTACTAAAAATACAAAAAAAAAAAAAAAAAAAATTAGGCCTGATGGTGCACACCTGTAATCTCAGCTACTCGGGAGGCTGAGGCAGGAGAATCGCTTGAACTCCAGAGGCAGAGGTTGCAGTGAGCCAAGATCACACCATTGCACTCCAGCCAGAGTGACAGAGTGAGACTCTGTCCCAAAAAAGAAAAAAGAAGACCTTCCTATGATATCTGAGCATGCTCTAAGATGGAAATCAGAAAAGGATTCATCCATGGGGCTACTAGAAACAGGACCAGGGAGCTCTGGAGAAGGGAGGTAACAAATATATGTTGAGTGAATGTCCTTTACCAGGCTATAATATAAGTCATCACAGGCATCCTTAGGCCCATTTTACAGATTACAAGACTGAGACCTTAAAAAGGGGTTAAGTGTTGCCCAAGGCTACACAGATAGTAAGTAGTAGGGCTAGGATTTGAACTCACATCTGTTTGGCTCCTTCTAGCTCCCCAAGGAATAGACTCAGAGAAGGAACAGGTAAAGTAGAAAACCTGGCTTTAAAATCTCTCCTCTGAGACAGGGAGAGAAAACAGAACTCACAGCACATAGTGAGAAGGAAAGGAAAGGAAGGGAATTTCCCCCACGTATTAACAATGCACAGGAATGTAAAGAACAATTAAGGTCATTAGAAGAGGAAATTCAGAGCAAGCACTTGAAACAGGATTTGGATTTCCTGGATGTGGGGCTGATGAAGTGGTTTTCATGAACGGCTGTCACCCGTGGCTTCACACTAGAAACAGCCACAGAGTGCTTTAAACATGCGCATGTCTGAATCTTATCTTCAACCAGTTCAATTGAAATCTCTATGTGTGTGATATTCCCCTTCCCGAGTCCAAGTGATCTCATTGTTCAGTTCCCACCTATGAGTGAGAACATGCGGTGTTTAGTTTTCTGTTCTTGCGATAGTTTGCTGAGAGTGATGGTTTCCAGCTGCATCCATGTCCCTACAAAGGACACAAACTCATCCTTTTTTATGGCTGCATAGTATTCCATGGTGTATATGTGCCACATTTTCTTAATCCAGTCTGTCATTGATGGACATTTGGGTTGGTTCCAAGTCTTTGCTGTTGTGAATAGTGCTGCAATAAACATACATGTGCATGTGTCTTTATAGCAGCATGATTTATAATCCTTTGGGTATATACCCAGTAATGGGATGGCTGGGTCATATGGTATTTCTAGTTCTAGATCCTTGGGGGAACATCACACACCAGGGCCTATCATCGGGAGGGGGGAGGGGAGAGGGATTGCATTGGGAGTTATACCTGATGTAAATGACGAGCTGATGGGTGCTGACGAGTTGATGGGTGCAGCACACCAACATGGCACAAGTATACATATGTAACAAACCTGCACGTTGTGCACAAGTACCCTAGAACTTAAAGTATAATAATAATAATAAAAATAAAAAAAAAGAGAAATCTCTAGGGTGGGCCTGGGGCATCCTTATATTTTACCTGCTCTCCAGGTGATTCTAGTAACTGGCATCCACATGTGAGAACCATTGATTTAGGGAACCCTGAGGTTGCCACAGTCAATCAGGAGTCAGGAATCGCTTTCTGTGGCTGTTGCTTCTATCCGATAGAACCCTTTTATGAACAAACTGTTCAGGAGCCTCAGTCACTGTCAGGGTTACTATCACACCCGCCCCCCCATGTTTAAATTGAAGAATGGACTGAAGGAATCAGGGCAGTGGTGGAAGCAGTGGCTCTGGAGTGATAAAAATAGAGTTCAACTCTCAGCTCTGTCACCCACTGCTGCTTGACTTGGGCAAGTTATATTAGCCTCTTAGAGTCTCAGTTTTCTAATCTGGCAATTGGGATAATCACTGTGTCTTCACCTTGGAATCACTATGAGAAAACAAGGGTTCAATTCAATGTCTTGCACTTGGTAAGAACTCAATTAGTAGTAGCTCCAGACTGCCCACCCCAGTAAATATTTAAATCCTGAAGAGCAGAAGTTGCCTGGGATAGGAATGTGCATTGTTCACCAACTTCTTAGAAATGGGATGGACTATGCAGCTGAAGGGTGTTACCCATATCCACCAAAGTGTAAGGCATTTCTGAGATGGAGAGACCTAGATTATATGTCAATATTCCCTGACGATCAACTAGGGTAGATGGAGATGGTAAACGTGTTAAAGTGTCAGTGGGACCAAATGAGCATCCAGGTTCTTCTCCCCAGGAAATAGCCCTCACCGCACATGTGCCCCTCGTCCAGCCACCCTACCTTACATGGCAATGTAGAACTTGTTCTAGGTCAGAGAAAGCAGCTGAGGTCTCTGGTCCTTAGAAACCTGGGTCCCAGGTAGAGAGACCCAGAAGATGAGTAGATAGATAGATAGATAGATAGACAGAGAGATAGATAGATAATAGGTAGATAGATAGATGATAGATAAATAGATAGACAGACAGATAATAGGTAGATAGATAGATGATAGATAAATAGATAGATAGATAATGGGTAGATAGATACTAGATAGATAACAGGTAGATATATGATTGATGATAGATAATAGATAGATAAGTGGATAGGTAGATGGATGGAAGGATGGATGGATGATAGATAGATAATACATAGGTAGGTAGATAGATGGATAAGTGAATAGGTGGATGGGTGGATGGATTGATAGATGATAGATAGATAGATGATAGGATAATAGGTAGATAGATAGATTCAATAGATAACAGGTAGATAGATAAGTGAATAGGTAGATGGATGGATGATGGATGGATGGATGGACAGACAGATAGATAATACGTATCTAGGCAGATAGATAGATGGATAAGTGAATAGCTGGATAGATGAATGGATGGATAGATAGAATGGATAGGCAGATGGATGGATGAATGAATGGGTATACAGAGGTAGATAGATAGATAAATATACATATTTATAGACAGAGAGTGAATGAAAATGAGATAGAGGCAGAGAAAAGCAGAAAGACAGAACGAAAAATAAGAGCTAGAAAAAGGAATTAGGAAAGAAAACTGGAGATAAAGAGACCTACAAGAAGCAGCAAAGGACAGGAAAGAAGAGAAAGAAAAAAGATCCATCAGGAGGTCCTTACCGACTGCCTTTAAGGAGGCGTACTTGTTGAGCTCTTTCCCTGGTGGCTGCTGTTCGTAGGGGTTGGAGATCTGGCCCAGGTTCGGGTATGAATGTGGATGGCCCATCTGCTGGAGGAGAGGAGAGGTGGGCACTGCGTTGTTCATCTGGGTGGCATCTGGAAGTGAAGACACAGAAGGAGATTGTCACAGACAGGGCAGAACCATCTACTTTCCCTCCTATCACCACATCCCTGGAGACCAAAACTCTCACCACCCTTTAGGGACTCCAGTCGCAAAACAGCAGAGGGTTCACAGATACATGGGACACAACTGAGTTTATAATCTTTACTGGAGAGCAAATGAGGACAGGTGGCTGTTCTTTTGACATCACCTCAAAGGATGTGCTCAAAAACATGTTAAACTAACATGTTAAGGTCCTATCAATAGAGAGGTTATTTTTGTCATTGAAACGATATTTGTACAAAAAGATGCCCAACCTCAGTAACAGTCAAAGAAATGCAAGTCAGAAGAACAATGAGAAGCCATTCCTTTGCCAAGAGATTGGCAGACGTTAAAGGGACTGAAGGACTTAAGTACCAGCAGAGATACTGAGTACAGGGAGGCCTCCTAAAGCTGCTGGTGGACATGCAATTTGCTATATTTGCAGGAAGAAATCAGGCACTGAGTATTGAAATGTAAAGCATATGTACATGCTGACTAAACAATACCACTTCTAGCAACTGAGCCTACAGAAATATAAGCATCAGAATGTAAGGGTATTTGTTCAGAGATGTTTTTGCACCATTGTTTGTAAAATGAAAACACACAGAAACAATCTTAACTCCTATCAATGTGGGAATTCTTAAATGAATTACTATAATACATATGATATACATAATATGTACACATATGATGGAATATCATTCAGGTGTCAGAAAAAAAATGAATGAAAAATTGAACAGTTTCTTATGGTTTATATTGTTAAAGGGAAAAAAGCAAGCTTTAAAGGAAAGCAAATAGTATACTATTTTCTGTTAAGTAAAAGAAAAATCTATGTGTATATTTTTGCATACTATGGGTTTGCATAAGACAGAAACATACGTAAAGACAAACAAACTAAATACTGGCTACTTGAAGGGAAATGAGATTCAGGGAAAGAGAGATTCAAGGTTTTTCTGAGCTGAGATCTGCAGGGAGGAGGGTTGTTATGATAGTTCAGTGTGGTGGAAGGTGGACGGTATGAGGGAGGGTATTTCAGGCAGAGGAAGCAGCATGAGCAAAAGCTGTGGAGCTGGATGGAACCTGGTGTGCTCAGCAATGGAAGGAATTGCTGTCTGAGCTCTGGCCATGCACAGCTAGAGAATACAGTATGAGGAAAGTGGAATGAGGTGGGACTGGAGAGGGTGGCAGGACCCAGCGAACACTGGTAAAGGTTCCTGTCTTTATCCTGAGAGCAATGGGATGGATAGACAGGAGGCGAGAACCAAATGGGAATGGAATCTCCCTTCCCAACCGAATGGAATGAAGATTCCATTCCCATTTGGTTCTCGCCTCCTGTCTATCCATCCCATCACTGTGAGATAATGATGGCTCACTTTCAGGTGGAAAGTACAGGTTCCCTCTGGCTTCATGAAGCACATGTGTCCATCCAGGTATGCACTGCAGTGGATACTGGTGGTGTCTTGAAAGATCCCCTTTATCCAGCATGCACCCCCATTTCCCAGCTGCTGCAAATGTTGGCTGCTAACAGCTCACAGCTGCCTTCAGTACCCAGAGAATGGCTCTTGGCTAATGGAAGCCACTGCCCTGGGGTCAATATGCTTCACCCACCTTGTCCTCAAGTGGTCAACAACCCATGTCCCACTGACACTGACATCCAAAGACCAGCCCCTTGTCTCAACATGGGTATAACTTTATGAAATGATGATACTTCATAGTTCACATGGACTGGGACCAGTTTAGAGTAAGGGGTCGGCAATCTTTTTCTGTAAAGGGCCAGATAGTAAGTATTTTAGACTTTGTAGGCCATCAGTCTCTGTTTTAACTACTCAACTTTGCCTTTGTAGCATGAATGCAGCCCTAGAAGGGAGACAGTTGACCCTCTGTATCCACAGGTTCTACACCCTTGGATTCAGCCAACTGTGAATTGAAAATACCCAGAAAAAAAATTAAAAATAACAATACAATAAAATACAATACAATAATATACAAATACAATAAAAAATAATACAAGTAAAAATACAGCATAACAACTATTTACAAAACATTTGCATTGTACTAGTAGTATAAGTAATCTAGAAATGATTTAAAGTATATGAGAAGATATGAGTAGGTTATATGAAAATACTATGCCATTTTTTATAATGGACTTGAGCATCTGTTGATATTGGTATCCATGGAGGGTCCTGAAACCAGATCCCCATGGATACCATGGGACAACCATATAAATGGGCATGGCTGTGTTCCAATAAAACTTTATTTACAAAAACAGGTGGTACAAAATTTGAACCAAGGGCTATAGTTTGACAACCCCTGAATCTGGACCTTACCTGAAACCCCATTTTTGTGTGGCTCTCTAACCTTTCGAAGGTGCTTCCCTCATAATCTTAGAGGTGTGTATTTATTTGTTACCTGAAGAGCACTCCCTCAGAGTCACATGCATCTGAGTCCCTTTCCCAGGCTTTGCTTTTAGATAACTCAACCCCTGATGTATATGAAAAATGTTTGGCTTTAGAAACCAATAAACCCAAACGGAAAGAGGCAGAGATACCCGAGCTGAGGCATGAGGGTAGGGAGAGTATTTTTATCACTTGACCTGCATGGGCCATGACACAAGCCCAAGTGTTAAATGGGAATGTCGCCAAACATAAGTGCCAAGTAACCCAGTCTCTGGCCAACGTCTGGAAAGACGCATGTATCCTTCCACCATGATAGCTTTTTGGCTGAGATTCAGCTGCCATGGGAGAGTCCCAGGATTAATAAAGTAACAGTAGAAAAGGTGTTGATAAGGTATGGCTTTCACTATACCTTGGAACCCAAGATCCTCTGACATTCTCCTCTCCAAAGCCAACCCACCAGGGTTCCTGTCTGCTTCCCCTGGGCATGTCAGGCCAGCCATGTTTTGTTTCCAAGTATTGGTGGGAAATGGCTTACTGTTAAGTTCTCACTGTATGCTGCCGTGTGTGTGTGTGTGTGTGTGTGTGTGTGTGTTTCATGACATATTTTTTGGTGGATAGCTACTGCTTTTGTGCACAGTCTTATCTTAGTGACTTCTGGGGAAACACAAACTAAGACAGTTACCATGATTGGCAGCTCATCACACAACTCAAGTGGCGATAAAGCAGCATACCAAAGGACTCAAATGCAAGCATATTTGGCAGGTGATCTCAGGAAATACTTGTAGCAAAAGGATGGGGGAGTTAGGGAACAAGAAGCAAATAGAGTGCAATGCCAAGCAAGATGCAATGTGGTCGACTGGAGTTTAATCCCACTCTGGAATTCTGGAAAATGGTATTGAATGCATGCCTCAAAATTATGTCACCCCAAGGGCAAAGGAGCCCTTAGTATTTACACACAAACTCCTATTAGTCATTGGTTGAGGGCTGCTTCCGGGAGACATTAATTCGTTAGCACTCGCAACTTCCCATGTTCACAGGCAAAGCAAGCTCCAGTGGCCAGAGATACCCTCGCTCAGGGATGTAAGAGCTGGCAGTTGAAAAGCAGGTGAGTATGTGCCCAAATAGCAAGGGCTCACTGTGCTTTATAGTAATTCAGACCCCTGGCCACGGAAGTGAGCCTGGGCCTGAATCAGACCAATCCCAGTACCTCCTTCTTATAATGATTGGACCAGAGGAGAGCATGTGATCTATGTTGGGCCAATCAGAGTTCTTCCGTCAACTTTTCTACTTGGAAACACTGCAGTCAAACAACGAAAAGGCCATGAAGTCAAGAGAATATGAAGCTAACATGTGGAGAAAATCTTTCTTCATTATGAAAGAGTAAGAATCACACCCACAGGAAAGAAGCTGAGGAGAGAGAGAAGCCCCTTTCTAAAGAGTGTGTTTTGTGGTTCCTGCCACTTGCAATGTAGAGTTCTGATTAAGGCAATTGTTGTTTGGATTTCCTCGGGGAAGCTGAAACTGGGGAAGGCTGTCCATGCAGCAAACCCAGGTATTGCCTTAAAATGGAAAAGGTATTGCCCCTCAGTTTTCTACAGAGCTACAGCAGAAATTTCAAACAACAAATTGGCTGAGTCGTGCATAGAGCGTGCCCAAGGATGCTAGTAAGCTAACTAATGTCTCAATGGCAGGCACCCCTACCCCTGGAAATGCATCCCAAACACTAGACTGTCTAATCAAAGAGTTGAACCTTCAAAGCCTGTTATCCTCCACTATAAGTCCTTTCGGTCATCTGTTTGATCCGTCAGTCCCAGACTCAACCTACTAGGCTCAAACCCTGTTTCCAGATCTGCCAGAGAAAATGCTAAACACTTTGTTAAAGAAAAAAAAAAATTCTACAGAGGTGTTCCTCACGGAATATCTTGGGACACACTTTTATATTATTAAACAGAATACATGATATTCCCTTATAAAGTATTTGCTTTTGGATTATTTCTCCCAAGTCCTGAGACACCTCAGGGGCAGTGAGTAGTTTTAATGTAAGTAGGCACAACCATAAAACCCCACCAAAGTGATCCCCTTCAAAAGAAGAAATGAGGCCACCCCGAAGTTGCACTTCCAGTTTCACATTAAGAACCACATAAAGCAAATTTCTGGCAGTTTTAGATAGCCTTTTTTTTTTTTTTTTTTTTTTTTTGCTAGTTTCCAAGCACTGAATATTCAGAAATATTAAAATCCAGTTTCAGGGCAGCAATCAAAATTTATTAAGCAGACATTTGTGACTAGGTTTTCTAAATGTCATTTTCATTTCACTGGACAGGAAGATAGAGACCAGACCTGGCAACTCAGTTGCTTTGTGAGTTTTCCACAAATATATTCAGCCAGGGAGGAGAAACAAAAAAAAAAAAAAAAAAAAAATGCAGATTGGAGATAAGCCCAGGTTGGAATCCAAGAAAACTAGAACAATAGGATGAGTGAAAAAATGCAGCATGAATGAGATCTAGGTTATAATCTGCAAATCCTTCCCTTACCAAGCTGAGAGAAGAAATATGCATGTGTGTACGTGTGTGTGTATATATATGTATGTATGCATGTGTACATATACATACAAGTATATATGTATACATATACACACACATATTAATTTCTTTTTTTTTTTTTGTGGAGATGGAGTCTCACTCTGTTGCCCAGGTTGGAGTGCAGTGGAGTGATCTCAGCTCACTGCGACCTCCGCCTCCCAGGTTCAAGTGATTCTCCTGCTTCAGCCTCCCGAGTAGCTGGGATTACAGGCATGTGCCACCACACCCAGCTAAATTTTGTATTTTTAGTAGAGACGGGGTTTCTCCATGTTGGCCAGGCTCGTCTTGAACTCCTGACCTCAGGTGATCTGCCCGCCTCAGCCTCCCAAAGTACTGGGCTTACAGACGTGAGCCACTTCACCCAGTCCACATATATAATTTCTTTTCCACAGTCATAGCAATAGATGGACTCCAGTAACATATCTCACTCTCAGAAGTTCCCTTCTGGACATTCCCCATCCCCAGAGATATCTTACCCACCTCTGTGGAAAGGTACTCCTTATCCAATGCCACAAGAACATTTTCCCCACCTCATTATAAGCGCAACTCATTATGACCCTTCGAAATAACTAATGAAGACTTGCCCTTCTGTGATGCTGTTTTTCCATGCAGACCCTTGGTCCGCAAACGACAAATTGATGGTGTCCTGTGCTCTCCTTCCTAAGACAGAGAAGGAACCTCCTATATCCCACAATCGTCTTCAAAGAAGGTTAAGATACAATTACTCTAATTGGAAGCATCTAGCAGACTTGCACCAAGGTAGCCACCATGTAACTCCTGTTGTTAGGTGGTATATCTTAGTTACTAAACAGGGAAATAAAATGGATACAATTCAGATAGAGCCAGTTAAGGTAAAAATGCTCAGTTACAAACACTGAGAGAATGCTCCAAGTTTCTCCGTGCAGAGGAGACAAATATTAACTGTCAGAAACTAGACCATTCTGGCTCATCTTAAAGGAAAGGCAACATAGTGACTCCTTCAAAGTATATCTCAAGGAGGAGTAGCCCAGAAAGGTACTACATGGTCAAATAGGGTTGTTCTGTCGAGCACACACCATGTTCCAGACAGTAGGTAAAGAGCTTCTCACGCTCTCTCTCTCTCTCTCTCTCTCTCTCTCTCTCTATATATATATATATATTTTTTTTTTTTTTTTTGAGGTACAGTTTCACTGTGTCACCCAGGCTGGAGTGCAGTGGCATGATCTCAGCTCACTGCAATCTCTGCCTCCCAGTTTCAAGTGATCCTCCCATCTCAGCCTCCCAAGTAGCTGGGATTACAGGTGTGAACCACCATATGCGGCTAATGTTTGTATTTTTAGTAGAGATATGGTTTCGCCATGTTGGCTAGGCTGGTCCTGAACTCCTAACCTCAAGGGATCCGCCTGCCTCAGTCTCCCAAAGTGCTGGTATTACAGGTGTGAGCCATCACACCTGGCCTCAAACAATGAATTTTTTAAAACATTTTACCATGAAAGAGTTTTAGATTTACAAAAGTACTGCAAAGATAGTACAGAGAGTTCCTGTATCCTCCAGACCCAGTTTCCCTATTATTAACATATTAGTATGGTACATTTGTTACAGTGAGTGAATCAATATTGATATGTTACTATTAACTAAAGTCCACACTTTATTTGGGTTTCCTTAGTTTTTACCTAATGTCTGTCTTCTCTGTTTCAAAATATCTAGGTACCACATTAAACTTAGAATTTAGTCATATCTCTTTAGATTCTTCTTGCCTGTGACAGTTTCTCAGACTTTCCCTGTTTTGATGACTTTGACAATTTTGAGGAGTACAGGGTCAGATATCTTGTAGAATGGACTTCTTTTTTTTTGAGACAGAGTCTTACTCTGTCACCCAGGCTGCAGTGCAGTGGTACAATCTCAGCTCACTGTAGCCTCTGCCTCCCGGGTTCAAGCGACTCTCCTGCCTCCTGAGTAGCTGGGACCACAGGCACACACCACCACGCCCAGCTAATTTTTTGCATTTTTAGTAGAGACGGGGTTTCACCATGTTAGCTAGGCCGATCTCGAACTCCTGACCTCAGGTGATCTGCCTGCCTCGGCCCCCCAAATTGTTGAGATTACAGGCATGAGCCACTGTGCCTGGCCGAACAGAATTTGTTTCATATTTTTCTCATGATTAGATTGGGGTTATGGGTTTGGAGGTGAGGGGAATCACCGAGGTAAAGTGACATTCTCATCGTAACATAGCAAAGGTACATACTATGATGACTCATCGCTATTGATGTTAAACTATCACCTGGCTTAGGTAGTACTGGACAGGTTTCTCCTCTATAAAATTATTCTATTTTCCCCTTTTTTCACATTTTACTGTTTGGAAAGAAGTCACTGTGTGCCATTCACACCATATCTAAGGAGTAGGGGTTATGCTCTACCTCCCTGAGTGGAAAGAATATCTACATAAACTATTTGGAATTATTCCTCATGGAAGATTTGTCTCTTCTTCCCCACTTATGTATTGATTCAATCATGTATTTGTATCAGTGTAGACACATGGATATGTATTTTATACTTTGGGTTATAATTCACTACCATTTTAAATTTGTTTTGTTGCTCAGATTGTTCCAAATTTGAGCATCAGAAACTATTTCAAAGGGGGTCCTTTGACAGACCCCCTCATTTTTAAATTTTCTAACTTTCTAGTAATACAAGATTCCCCAGGCTCATCTTGCATAGATATGTTATCCTGGTCCAAGGATCAAACATTTCCTTAAGGAGCCTGGTTCATTTTATTGGAGAATAATATTAGAAACCAAACTCTGGGTGCCAGGTGTGCTGGTTGCTTCTACTCCCTCTACACTGACAAGGTAAGGCAATTTAGATATGTATGCTAACATATGTATATACACACATATCTACAAAGATTTACAGAGGCAACTATCCGTGTCTATATTAACCTAAGCATGAAGTCACCCTGATGTCTCTAACTCTCACTCACTGTCAAACGAATCATTCTAGCTTCCTCCCTCACTTGTCTGTAAACTCCCACTCCAAGAATAATAAACCTGGCTCCCATTATCCACCATCCAATTGTTAATTGTTCAATTCCAGTATATAATTACAGCAACATCAGAATTGTTAACCCATATTCTTATGGGACACAACTTTATCAACTAGAACACAGTGCTTATGGACTATGTATTCTTTTAAGTTATTAATGTGTTTTTCTCTTCTTGTCTTCCTGAGTGTGTGGGCTTGGCTCTGGATGGCCCATGACTTCCATATGCCTGGGTAGGGTTGGGAAATTGGGATTTATTACAGAAGTAACACACAAAAAAATGATGATGTTGATAATGATGAGGAAGGTGAAGACACACTTGTATACATAATAAACATAAAGGGGTTATGAGATATTCCACACTATTCTATATACTAACTAATCGCATTATCCCAGGCATCCTTATGAGATACTATTATCAACCCCATTTTGTAGAGGAGAAAACCAAGGCACGGAGAGCTTTGGCCCAAAGTTAAGTCACCTGAAATAGCAGAGCTATTCTTTGAACCTGACAGTCTAGAATCTGTGGACTTAGGCACTTGCTTACTGCTGCTGAAGGAGGTAATATTCAAATCTCTAACATTCAGAAATGATTTGGCAGCCAGACAGTAATACAATGTGAAGTCACACTATTGTTTTTGGAAGGTGTTTTGTTCTAAATTTTTTTTTTTAATCTCCACCTTTCAGCATATTAAGGACCAGACTTGGTTGGCAAGACCACAGGATTTTTACAAGAATGGACCAGAGAGGAATGGAATGGGGTGTCTGATTCCTCCAGTTCTCGGGAGGATGTGAGAAGGAAAAGAAAAAGAGAGGAGGAAGACTAAGATCATGTCACCTGTCTCTCCCTCTTTGGGTTTCAGACTCAGGGTGGGGGAAATGCTTGAGGCGGGAGTCTCTTGTCCTGCTTCCTTTGAGACTCTGGCAGGAGCTCATAGTGAAGCTCTGAGCTGTCACAGGGCAGCTGAGCCAGTTAAGAAACAGAGTGATATAATCTAACCAAAAGGTTGCCTGATTGGTGCTCCCCAATGACTCTGAGATACCAGATACCCCAAGAGCTGGGGTCTTACCACAGAACCTGCCACGATGGGGCAATGGGCCCTACACAGTGGCGTGGACTGGGTTTCCTTCCACTTCATTCTCTCTCCTTTCTCTCCTAAGCAGATGGTTACCACAGGCTAACTCAGACAAAAGTCATGTGCTCAGAAAGGCCAAATTGGCTGGGTGCGGTGGCTCAGGCCTACGATCCCAGCACTTTGGGAGGCAGAGGCGGGTTGATCACCTGAGGTCAGGAGTTCAAGACCAGCCTGACCAACATGGTGAAACTCCATCTCTACTAAAAATACAAAAAGTAGCCAGGCGTGGTGGCGCATGTCTGTAATTCCAGCTACTTGGGAGGCTGAGGCAGGAGAATTGCTTAAACCTGGGAGCCAGAGGTCGCAGTGAGCTGAGATTACGCCACTGCACTCCAGCCTGGGCAACAGAGTGAGACTCTATCTCCAAAAAAAAAAAAAAAAAAGCCAAATAAAAAGGAAAAGGCACATTTACCATGTAAAAAACAATTTTCCCTCGTATCTCTTAAGTAAAGCAATCCTATTTTATAAATAAGGAAACCAAAGCTCAGAGAGGTTGAGTGCCCAAAGCCACACAGCATGTTATAGCAGTATCAGGATTCGATGCCAAGGTTGTCTGATGGCAAAATTGATGCTTCCTCCACCAAGCTAGGCTGCCCCCAGAATGGATCAAGAAGAGCCTGGAGGTTCAGCATTGAACCACGCCTTGAACCAGCTCTGTGGAGAGAAACTTCCTTCTGTCTTGAATAACTTCTTTCTTCCTGCAAAATTTCCCAGTCAGATGAGAAAACCGCTGGCCAGATCTATGCTTTTTCATTTCTTCGCCTTCTCCTCCTTCTCCTCCTCCTTCTTCTCTTCCTCCTCCTCTTCTTTCCTTCTTTCTTTCCTTCCTTCCTTCCTACCTTCCTTCCTTCCTTCCTCCCTCCCTCATTCCCTCCCTTCCTTCCTTCTTCCTCCTTCTTCTTCTTCTTCTTTTTTTTTTTTTTTTTTTTGAGATGGAGTCTCACTCTGTCACCCAGGCTGGAGTGCAATGGTGCTATCTCAGCTCACTGCAACCTCCACCTCCGGGGTTTAAGCGATTCTCCTGCCTCAGCCTCCCAAGTAGCTGGGACCACAGGTACATGACACCATGCCCGGGTAATTTTTTGTATTTTTAGTAGAGACGGGATTTCACCATGTTAGCTAGAATGGTCTCGATCTCCTGACCTTGTGATCTGCCCGCCTCGGCCTGTTTCTTCTTCTATCCAGAGAACAGAACTTACTGTTCTATGCAGATAATAAACAAGTTTCCTCCCAAATTAGAAATACCCTGCTTCCTGGTGGAACCTACCTATGTCCTTGCCTCTCAAGCTTCGTTCAACCATCCATTCTTCCTCACATATTTTAGTGTCTATGTTGTTCCAGGCATTATGCTTAGCTAACAATTCCTAGCTCTTATACCACTTACTAAAGAATCTCATAAAATTTTTCCAAAGCTTTTTTTCCCCCATTTTATTTTATTTTAGATATATATTTCTGCATATTTGTTATATGGGCATATTATACAAAGGTCAGAGTTGGGGTCCTAGTGTAGCCATCACCCAAATAGTCAACATTGTACCTGAAAGGTAATTTTCAATGCTCACTCCTTTCCCATCCACCTCCCTGTTAGAGTCCCTAGTGTCTGTGATTTCCATCTTCATGTCCCTGCGTACCTACTGTTTAGCTCCCACTCATAAGTGAGAACATGCAGTATTTTATTTTCTGTTTCTGAGTTAGTTCACTTAGAAAAATGGCCTCCAGCTCCATCATGTTGCTGCAAAGGACATGATTTCGTTCTTTTTCATGGCTGCATAGCATTCCATGGTGTGTATATGCCACATTTTCTTTATCCAGTCAACCCTCACTCCTTCCACTTCATTGGTTCCATAACATTGCTATTGTGAATAGTGCTGCGATGAACATACAAGTGCTGGTGTCTTTTTCATATAAAATTCTACTAAAGCTTTCAATACTCAAGAGGGACCGTGCTTTTGCCTAGCCCATGAGGCCACACTGGTCCTGCCCATGGACCTTCTTCATCTCCACGGTTTGCAAAACACCTTCTATACCCTGTGATGTGGCCTCAACCATCCCTCTCTCCACAGACAGCACCATCCAGCACAACATAATGAAATAAGAATGGAGTTTTGAGTCAGTCCATTTTGGACTCAAATTTTGGCTCTTCCACTTACCCCCAGCATCTTGCGGTGTGTTATAAAGCCTGTATGAGCCTCAGTCTTCTAAGCTCTAAATTGGGACCATAACAGCTTCCTCATGGGGTTACTGTGAGGTTCAAAGACATTATGAACACCATGCTTAGCAGTGCTCGGAAACATTGTAAGCATCCAGTGTATGGTAGCTAAAGCTTGATTGCCTCCCATTGTTTCGAAAGCCAAGACAACATAACGAGTGGCCATGAGGAAAAGAGGGTGTTGAGTTTCCATAAGACCCTCTCTGGGCTCAGAATTCTTGGACATAGTCTAGATTGTTCCATTGCCTCAAAACCAGACGAATGACAGGGAATGGGCAGGAGATGTCCCTGCTGGGGCCAATTGCACTGGTTAGTCTCATAAGAACAAAAAAGGAGAATAGACATTCAGAAATCAGAACAGAGCTCTGGCTTTTAGCTCTGTTTTTCTTTCTAACCTTTCCAAATCTTTATGCCAGCAACATTTCTAAGGGAAAACCTTAAAATTATAGTTTGAAATACCATGTAGGTTTTTTTCTGTCCACAAGCAAGGAGAAAAAAAAGTATCCAGTCCAACTCAAAATTACCCTGAATTTGTCGAAAGAGAACATAGCAGGCTAGGCTTGCATCAGAAAAGGTTTCTGTAGAAGGAGAATTGAATCATATTGAATCTTGGTGGCAGAGAGACCAGCAGGAATTTGCAATAAAGAAAAAAAAAACACATATATAATCATAAAACCTTTGGAAAATGAGGCATTGGTGTTACTCAAGAGTTTACATCTTTAAACATGAAAACTTAAAAAAAAAAACTTTGAACCATTTAGGATGGAAATATTTTAAAACTAGAGTTGTTAAATATTTATTTAATGCTCACTTTCAGCCCGTTTTTATGCAGGCTCTGGGGGACAGAGATTCATTTCAAAATCCCGGTTGTGCTGCAAATAGATAACAGTCTAGGGTAGGAGGTATATCCGCAGCATGGCGGGAGACATGGAGGACTAGTTACGATCAGCAACGTTAATGCTGTGATGCAGCCAAACAGAGGTTCCTGCACAAGCACAAGAGAGGGCCACCTAATCCAGTTTTAGAAGGCGGGGGGCCTTGTTCATCAATATTCTGCAAGAGTTCTAAAGGCAGCAAAAAGAAGAGAAGGAGTTCAATTTTGATTTGAAGTAGCATCATGTATATGTTGACAAAGAAGCCACAATGTATTGTTATCAGTTCTGAAACAGAACATCGCTAACATCCCGTAACTCACCCTTGGTGGCTCAGCATCATCATTCTAAAGACTAAAGGGTGTTTTATGCCCACAGCAGCCACTTCATCCAATTTAATGAGATACTATTTACAGGAGATGTTTGCCCCTTCACTCAATAGCCCCAGCGTGCTATGGCTGTTTAGTTTCTGCCCCTTCTCTTCTCCTTCCTCTGCATCCCCCTCCTCCTAATTCCTCCTATTGTGTAGTATTCCTTTGTCTTCCATCATTGTCAGTCTGTTTTACCAGCCACATAGTGAGAGGCAGCCTTCTTTACTGGCAGTTCTAATGTGTTAGGAGATTAGACACCAGATACTCAAGCTCGTTAGGATAAATTGTCATGTAACAATTAACCATATGTAAAAATACAGTTTTCTTCTGTAAAATCCTCTGCTCTCCTTTATGTTTTCCCCAAACTAACTCTGAGCCATCTTTCAGGTCTCAGCTTAAACAAACGCCTTCCACTTCATTCTCTCTCCTTTCTCTCCAAAGCAGATGGTTACCGCAGGCTAACTCAGACAAAAGTCATGTACTCAGAAGGGCCAAATAAAAAGGCACATTAACCACATAAAAACTTTTTACCCTCGTATCTCTAAGTATAACAATCCTATTTTACAAAGAAGGAAACCAAAGCTCAGAGAAGTTGAGTGGCTTTCCCAAAGTCACACAGCATGTTGTAACATCAGGATTCGATGCCAGGTTTGTGTGATAGGAACATTGATGTTTCTTCCACCAAGCTAAGCTGTCCCTAGCACATATCGGGAAGAGTCTGGAGGTTCAGCATTGAGCCACCTCTATGGAGAGAAACTTCCTTCTGCCTTGAGCATCCTCCTTCTACCATGCCCACCAAGGGACCTCCCTAATCTTCATCCCCTCACTAAGTACTCCTGTAGCTCCCTGCATTCATCTGCTAAGGTAATACAACAGAGAACAACAAACGGAGTGGCTTAAACAACGGACATATATCTATCATCTCATAGTCCCCAAAGCTAGAAGTCTGAGGTCACGGTATTAGCAGGGATAGTTTCTTGGGAGGGTGATGTGGGGTCATCTTCTCCATGATTCTCTCCTAGCTTCTGATGGTTACCTGGCAACCTTTGACACTTCCTGGCTTGGGGATCTCTGCTTCTGTATTCACACAGCATTCTCCGTGTGTGTCTGCGTCCAAATTTCCTTTTGTTATAAGGAGACCAGTCATATTGGATTAGGAGCTTATTCTACCTCAGGGTGGCTTCATCTCAACTAATTGCATCTGCAGTTACCCCAAATAAAGTAATATTCTGGGGGTGCTGGGTGATAGGACTTCAATATTATGTTGTAACATTCCTTTTCCTTTTTTTCCTTACTCACATTTATACTTTCATTTATTTTCAATTCCTGTTTTCCTCATACCTTTTTTTTTCTTTTTTTTTTTTTTTTCTGAAACAGCATCTTACTCTGTCACCTAGGCTGCAGTGCAGTGGCGCAATCATAGCTCACAGCACCCTTGACCTTCTGGGCTCAAGCGATTCTCCCACCTCAGCCTCCTGAGTACATGGGACTACAGACACGCACCACTGTGCCTGGCTGATGTTTTTTATTTTCGTAGCGATGGGGTCTTGCTGTGTTTCCGAGACTGGTCTCAAACTCCTAGGCTCCAGCCATCCTCTCACCTCGGTCTCTGAAAGTGCTAGGATTACAAGCATGAGCCACCATGCCCAGCCTCCCCACACCTTTTTGAGGTCAGGACATATGTCCATCTCCTTCATCATTCCATTTCCAGTGTTTAGCCTTATTCCTTACTAGATCTGAATTCTAACCCAGGAAAGGAAGAAAAAAAGAAAATGTTTTGCAGGCACCTGCTATGTCAAGGCAGTTTGCAAGGTGCTTTACCTAAACGTTAGACATTGCTCCAAGAAAAATGCATGGGCTTTCATGGGCTGGGTTAGCAACATTTTGGTTGCTCTGAAATTTGGTTGCTCCTTTTTGGAATGTGTGTGCAGTGGGTAAGTGTTTTGTTTATGGATCATTTGATGCCTGGGACAGCAAATGACAACACAAAAGGAAAGCAGTATAACAAACGAGAAAAATGAGGCTCAGCTTTGCCCCCAAAATAAAGGTACTACACTGATCAGGCAATAACACAGCACACTTCTCCCATGGTTGGAGGATGAAACATGATCTACAACAAGTCTCTAGGAAAGAACATCTCTACTCAGGGATTGGAGGAACCTCTAGACAATTCCATATCAGGCTATTTTTTTCATGAAATTTTCACTTTGCATCACATCTAGGTTGAAGCTGCACATGGTCAGCGTGTGGGAGCATGCTACTTTGTCAATAACCTTGTACATTTTGTCCACTCACAACCCCACTGAAGTTAGGGTGCAAATCTCCCCTACTTTGCTTTGAAATTTCATGTTTAAGGATCTATCAGAAAAGGTATAAGTGAATGGTTATGAAATTAACAGCAAAGGTCACTATCATCTGTCTAACTCTTTTCTAGACCTTCAAAAGTTCTCCAGATGGGCTGGACCCAGTGGCTCACGCCTGTAATCCCAGCACTTTGGGAGGCAAGGGTAGAGGGATCACTAGAGGTTAGGAGTTTGAGACCAGCCTGGCCAACAGGGGGAAACCTCGTCTCTACTAAAAAGACAAAAATTAGCCGGGTGTGGTGGTGTCCGTCTGTAGTTCCAACTACTTGGGAGGCTGAGACAGAAGAATCGCTTGAACACGGGAGGTGGAGGCTGCAATGAGCTGAGATTGTGCCACTGCACTACAGCCTGGGAGATAGAGCAAGACTCTGCCTGAAAAAAAGAGAGAAAGAGAGAAGAAGAGAAAGAGAGAGAGAGAGAAAGAGAGAAGGAGAAAAGGAGAGAAGCAGAGAAGGAGAGAGAGAGAGAGAGAAAGAGAGATAGAGAGAGAGAGAGAAAGAAAGAAAGAGAGAAAGAAAGAGAGAAAGAGAAAAAAAAAGGAAAGAAAAAAGAAAAGAAGCCTTCACTGCCCCTCAAGGTGCCATCCCACCTCCTGAGAAGTTTTGAGATAAAGTGAGGCTGTGAAGACAGAATGGGTCATACAGAGCCAGAGAACTTGGGTTCCAATCCTGCCCTAGGAAGGCATAAGTTGTCAGGCCATAGGCAAATTAATTAGCCTTCCAGAGTCTGCTGGGGCACATGGAATGGGGGAAACGGGGAAGTCAGTGACACAGGCCCACCAAAGAACTGAAAGCAGGATTTTGAAGTGGTATTTGCAGACCCAGGTTCACAGCAGCACTCTTCACAACAGCCAGGAGGTGGTAGCAACCCACGTGTCCATCGACAGATGAATGGGTAAACAAAATGTGGTCTACCCATCCAGTGGAATATAATTGAGCTTTAAAAAGGAGGGAAGTTCTGAGCTATGCCATGATATGGACAAATCTTGACAACATTATTTATGCTAAGTGAAATAAGCCAGTCACAAAAAGACTAAATACTATATGATCTCATTTCTGTGAGGTCCCTGGAGTAGTCAAATTCATAGAGATGGAAAGTAGAATGGTGGTTACTAGGGGCTGGGGAAGCGGGGATTGGGATTTACTGTTCAGTAGATGCAGAGTTTCAGTTTGGGAAGACGAAAAAGTTCTGGAAATTGGTTGCACAACAATGTAAATGTACTAAACTCTACTGAAGTGTACACTTAAAAACGGTTAAGATGGATGGCTGGGCACGGCGGCTCACACCTGTAATCCCAGCACTTTGGGAGGTGGAGGCAGGTAGATCACAAGGTCAGCAGTTCGAGACCAGCCTGACCAACATGGTGAAACCCCATCTCTACTAAAAATACAAAAATTAGCCAGGTGTGGTGGTGATTGCCTGTAGTCTTAGCTACTCAGGAGGCTGAGGCAAGAGAATCGCTTGAACCCGGGAGGCAGAGGTTGCAGCGAGCCGAGATTGCACCACTGCACTCCAGCCAGGATGACAGAGCGAGGCTCCATCTCAAAAAAATAAAAAAGGTTGAGATGGTAAATTTCATGGGTTTTTTTTCCCCCACAATTTCACACATGCACACACACACACACACACACACACACACACACACACACACACACCCCATGTGCTTCACATAGATGTCCTTTATTCTCAAACCCATTCGATAAACCAGGCATTATTGTGTTCATTTTGAAGATAAGAAAACAGAGGCAAAGGGAGGCTTTGAGCCACTTACTCAAGGTCACAAGCCGCAGAGACACAATCAGCTTTATCCAAAGCCAGTGTTCTCTCTGTCCCAGCCAATTCACTACCATGGAGTTCAGGGAAGGGTAAAATGAGATATGTCCTGAAAATATCACCCTTAGTGCTTGGCATGCAGAAGTGCTCTGTAATGTCACATCTTATCTCATTTCCCCATAACAGTTCCAGTTTTCAAAAACTCAATCCTTGATAAAAACAACCTAACCATTGTATTGTCCTCTGAAAATGCTCAGGGTGGTAATTGTCGAGTAAATAAAATCCTTTCTAATTAGAGATTGGGCAAATGTATTCATGAACAACTCACTTATCAAATAATCACCATGTGTCCATTCTAGGCTAGGTATCATTCTGGGTACTGAGGAAAGAAAAATGCACAAGACTCACTCCTGCCTTTGAGAAGTTCAGAGCCCAGTGAGGGAAACAGACAGGTAAACAATTTCCTTGTAATATGTGTGAGGTTATTAGAAAGCAGGTACAAAGATTAGAGGCAGCATCTGTTTCAAATTGGGGCTTGCCTTATTGTAAGCCCTCCTATGCCAAATTTCTAAAAATGTTAATCAAGATATAAAAAATGGCCCAGGCTTGGCGGTCCATGACTATAATTGTAGCACTCTGGGAGGCTGAGGTGGGAAGATCACTTGAGGCTGGGAGTTCAATGCCAACCTGGGCAGCACAGCAAGACCCCCATCTCTACAAAAAAAAAATTTTAAGTAGCCAGGCATGGTGTCATGTCCCTGTTGTCCCAGCTACTTGGGAGGCTGAGGCAGAAAGATCACTTAAGCCCAGGAGTTTGAGGCTACAGTGAACTATGATTGTGCCACCGCACTCTAGCCTGGGTGATAGAGCAAGACCCTGTTTCTAAGAACAAATAAACAAAGATATAAAAAATAAACATTAAAATGCATAAATAATACAAAAATAAGTTATCACTATATATCTATAAGACTACCAAAAAAGCAAAACAAAAACAAAAACACAAATCTGACAATGTGAAGTCTCAATTTAGGATATGTAGCAAGTGAAACTCTTACACCTTGCTGTTGGGAATGTAAAATGCTATAGCTCTTTTGGGAAAATAGTGTCTTTTCAAGTTAGAAGTATACTTACAATATGATCCTCCAATCTCACTCCTGGGTAATCAAGAGAAATAAAAAATTGGCCAGGCGCGGTGGCTCAAGCCTGTAATCCCAGCACTTTGGGAGGCCGAGATGGGTGGATCACGAGGTCAGGAGATTGAGACCATCCTGGCTAACCCGGTGAAACCCCGTCTCTACTAAAAAATACAAAAAACTAGCTGGGCGAGGTGGTGGGCGCCTGTAGTCCCAGCCACTCAGAAGGCTGAGGCAGGAGAATGGCGTAAACCCGGGAGGCGGAGCTTGCAGTGAGCTGTAATGGGCCACTGCACTCCAGCCTGGGCGACAGAGCAAGACTCCGTCTCAAAAAAAAAAAAAAAAAAAAAAAAAGAGAAATAAAAAATTTTATTTACACAAAGCCTGTGTATAAATGTTTACAGTGGATTTATTCATCATTGCCAAAAACTGAGCACAATACAAATATCTTTCAATTGGTGAATTCATAAGCACACTGTGGTACATCCATACAAACAGATTACACTCGGGAATTAAAAAGGAATGGACTGTTATTAATACATGCATTATGCTAAGTGAAAGAAGCCAGACTCAAAATGCCAGATACCGTCTGATACAATTTATAAGGCATTCTGGAAAAGGCAAAATTATAGGGACAGAAGACAGAGCAGTGGCTGCCAGGTCCACAAAGGCCATCAAAGTGCAGACCAAAGGAATTGGTGGTGGGGGAACAAAACCAGTTTGTGTCTTGATTGCAGTGGTAGTGACAGCACTCTGTGCTTTTGTCAAAACTCATAGATCCATCTCCAAAAGAATGAATTTTACTATACGTAAATCTAGGCAAATTTAAAAGGTTTTTTAAAAATATGTAAAGACATCACCCTACTTAGAAACGTAGAGTAACTGCTGGTGTTCCAGAAACAGTGAGAGCTCTCTGAAATGTGGAGCTTAAATGTGATTAAGATGGGAATCCACATCCCAGAAACTGAGACAGAAAGTAGAGCTGCAGAAGATAGGCTCAAACATCCCGGCGGTGATAGAGTCTGGAAACAAAAGCAGGCGAGGACATTTACAGGTGATTAGTTATGTGATGCACGGGAATGGAAATAGGTGGGTTAGTAGATCGGAAATCATCCTGCCTCTTCCCAAACCATCAGGCTTCTCAATTTAGTGAGGCAGCTACTACGACTGAGAGTTCTTGGATTGGAGGGACAATCCTCTGGGTAGAGGAGGGTGCTTAGGAAAAACTGCCCCCACCCAGAAGTCTACCTGCCCAACCGTCTCCTGAGTGACGTTTCCTGTCCCTCCCCCCAGACTGTGGATAAGAAACTGCCAGTAACAAGAGCTTCTGTCCATCTCTCCCACAAGGAGATAATGCTAACAAATCCAGCAGAGTCAACAAGAAACCACAATCACAAAACTTCGCATCCAATCCATGGTCACTAACTGGAAGATAATAGCAACACCATGAAATACGAAAGATCATCTCAAAAAGTGGAAGAATTCAAATCCATGGAAACAGAGCCAATAAAGCAATTAGATCAGGACCTTAAAGTAAGTGTAATTAGTATCCTCAGAAGGATAAGAGTACACTGAATACTTGACATAAGAATAGGTAGTTATGAAAAAAGAACCTAAAAGAGTTCTTCACAAAGGAAAACATAGTTGTGGAAGCCAACATAGGGCACTTTATAGAGACTTAATTATGTATCCGGAGGATTCAAGGAAGGTTTTCTTGAATCTTCAAGCTCTCAGTTGGGAGATCATTCTTGTGCAAAGAAACTACAATGATGAAGGTAAAGAACCATGAAGAAGCATTTTATGCCTTTTAAGGAACCTTACGAAAATCAGTGAAGCTGGAACAGAAAGTACATGGGGAAGAGATCTTGTTTACTACAACTTCTATTACTAACACTAGCCATGGATTACTTTGAGGTGAAAGTGTTCAAGGTTTCTAAGTACACAAATACATAGTGTTAACACTTTCCAAGTGTGTTACCTAATCTATACCTATCTGTGGCAGATTGTATTTTCTGAAGATGGCCATCACAATATCTCCCTCTCTCATATGAACTTTTTGCAAAGTGATGTTGGCAATTTTTCCACCTAGTGGCAGAGGTCTGTGGCCCTTCTTGTTAAACTTAGGCAGATCTTTGTAACTGCCTTGGCCAGTGGAGTATGGCAGAAATTATGCCCTGTAAATTTTGTGTCTAGGTCATCAAATGCCAGGCAATTCTACTTGCTTTCTTGGGACTCAGTGGCCATGCTGTAGGGAAGCCCAGGCTACATGAATAGCCATGTGTAGATGTTCCAGCCAACGGCCCTAGCTGAAGTTCCAAATGATAGTCAGCATCCATTGCCAGACATTTAAGCGAAGCAACTTCAGGGTGACTTCTGCTCCATTCACCATGTGACTGCAGCTGCGTGACAGACCCTGAGTGGGAACTGCACAGCTGAACAGGGTCAACTCCAAGAACTATGGAAGATAATAAAATAATTGTTTTTTGTTGTTGCTGTTTTAAGCTACTAAGTTTCCAAAGATGGTCATCACAGTATCTCCCTCTCTCAAATGCACTTTTTGCAAAGTGATGTTGACATTTTTTCCACCCAGTAGTGGAGGTCTGTGTCCACTGTGTATTAAGTTATAGAATGGTTCCGTACATAGCAATGACATCAGAAAAACATCTTAGTTTGTAAATCTGAAACACTAGATTTGCATAAGCTCCACTTCCAACTTTATAAGAAATCAAATGAGATGAAATTTAACCTGCAATCCCAACATTTACTATAACTTAGGCCATCAGAGGAAAAAGAGAACCCTTATACCCTTGACTCAGTGTTATAAATCTAACCAGTCACCATCACCATTAGTGGATAGACTGAGACCTGCTGGAAAATTAAACAGCGGCAAGTGATATGAATCCCTGACCAAAGAGGAAAGGAAAAGTTCTTCTTTCAGCTAAACATTCCTAAACCAAGAGGATGGTTTTATACAATGAGCTCCAGGCTTGCAGTTTTTGGCTATGTGACCTCAGGTGAGTTACTTAACTTCTCTGATGCCCCCTGTCCCTCACTGATAAAATAAGAAGAATGACACTTATTTTATAGGAAGTCCTCATTCTCAAAAAATATCTGGCAAAAATGAACCCACAAAGATAAAGAAATTAGACATACTCTGGCAACTTAGGTGAAACCTATTGTTAGAACTTGGGATGTCCCAGACACAATTATTTTCTTTACATATTTACTCTGAGCTTGCTAGATATTCCGTCACTATGTAGCTTCTGGTCACCATTGGCTCTGGTGCGATTTCTGCCTCCCCACATCAATCCTGCACACCTGATGGCTGTTAGGTACCATACTTATTGCCAGCATGGAACAAAGCCTTTGCTGAATCTCCACCTGATGTCACTCCTCATTCTTTGCTGGTTCCCTTAAAATAATTCTAAGTAAATCATGAATCGCTTCCTGCCCAACACGCACACCTGAAGGGTATTTTAAAGGTTGTGACTTTTAGATTCTCCTTTCAAAATATTTTCCAAATTTATCCCCCCTCTCCCCATCTCCATCACCCCCTCTTTAGATGAAACCAGCATTGTCTCCTACCTGGACCTCCTATTGAGATACCTCTTTCTCCCACTCACTGCCAATCCATTAACCACCCACAAGTCAGGGTAATCTCTAACACACACAGGCTATGATATCACTCCTCTGCTTTAGACCCCTTAACTAATTCCCGCTGCACTTTAGAGTAAAATCAAAACCCATAACATGTATGACAAGGTCCCGCATGATCCCGCACCTGCCACCCTCTCCAGACACATGGCATTACCTTTCCCATTGATCTCTACCCCCTAGCAAGCTGAGCCCTCATTTAAACCTTCAAATACATGATTTCCCCCCTCACAGCCTTCACACACATTCTCCCCTTTGCTTAGAATGTTCTCACTTCTCCTGATTTCCCATTCACCTTTTTGTACTCTGCTTGTATATACGTGTGTGTGTGGGTATATATATACACATATACAATTTTATTTTAGGAAAGACTTTCTTGAGCCTAATCTCCCATATAAATCTGCTCCACCCACCATAGTAATTATAATTATTATTATGATCATATAAACAACAAAAATAATGGTAACAATAAAACCCATTACTTTTCCTCCATAATCATAGTTTATAAAATATATATATTTATTTGCAGGATCATTTAATTGATACCTGTCTTCCCCACTGGATGTGCAATAACTATATCTATTTTGCCTATTGGTTTAATGCCAGTATTCAGCACAATATCTAGCCCATGGTAACTGCTCAAAACATGTTTTTGGATGAAAAAAATAGTGAATTAACACTGAGTGCACGATTCCAAATGTTACTCCAATTGACTATGATTCCATCAGGTGTCTCCTGAAGCAGGAATAACTTTCCATTTGGAAACGAGACTATCCCCCACATCCATTTCCTGGGACATGGAATGTAGAATCCTACTTAGCACTCCATGCAGTGTTGATAATCCTGATTCCATAAGGATGGCTCAGTCTCTAGTTTTCCCAGTTCCACAAATTGATCTCATTTGATCAGTCTGTTATTTACTTATTTTATTTATTTATTTATTTATTTATTTATTTATTTATTTATTTTGAGACAGGGTCTCACTCTGTCACCTAGGCTGGAGTGCAGTGATGCAGTCATGGTTCACTATAGCCTCAAACGCGCGGGTTCAAGCAATCCTCCCACCTCAGCCTCCCAAGTAGCTGAGACAACAGGTGCATGCCACCCTGCTCAGCCTATCTTCTGCAGCTGTACTTTCTGCCTCAGATCCTGGGCTGTGGATTCCCATCTTAAGCTAATCGCATTTAAGCCCCTTATTTCAGAGAGTTCTCACCGTTTCTGGAACACCACCAGTTACTGTACATTTCTAAGTAGGGTGATGTCTTCACATATTTTTAAAAAACCTTTTAAATTTACTTTATGATTTATACACAGTAAAATTCATTCTTTTGGGGGTGGATCTATGAGTTTTGACAAATGCATAGAGTGCTGTCACTACCACTGCAATCAAGACACAAAGTGGTTTTGTCCCCCCCACCCCACCAATTCCTTTGGTCTGGACTTTGATGGCCTTTGTGGACCTGGCAGCCACTGCTCTGTCTTCTATCCCTATAATTTTGCCTTTTCCAGAATGTCTTATAAATGGAATCAGACAGTATCTGGCATTTTGAGTCTGGCTTCTTTCACTTAGCATAATGCATGCTAATTTTTTAATTTTTTGTAGACACAAGGTCTCACTGTGTTGCTCAGGCTGGTCTCAAACTCCTGAGCTCGAGAGATCCACCCACCTTGGCCTCCCAAAGTGCTGGGATTGTGGTGTGAGCCACTGTGCCCAGCTGATCAGTTTATCTTTTTCACTCTAAGCACCAAGGTCAGCCATGGACAGGCTGCCTCTGGGTTAGGTGTCCTGCACTCCTGGTCCAAACTTCTGTGACCTGGTATGGGGGTAGACTCATGTAGGAGTCAACACAGCAAATATCTCTCAACAGGAATGTGGATAGGCAGTGTAGCTTAGAAGCCAGAAAGGGGACAGAAGCTCTGACTATATCTATACCTTTTCATAGGAGCCAAGTATTGAAAGCGTAGAAGTGTTAAACAGTGTCTACCTTCATTGAACAAATGCTCCATGTACATTGTAAATGTCCAGACCTAACTGCTTCGTGGAGTTCTACATCTTAAGTTCTCGGGCAATCTTAGTTAAGAAACTTGATTAGGCCGGGCGCGGTGGCTCAAGCCTGTAATCCCAGCACTTTGGGAGGCCGAGACGGGCGGATCACGAGGTCAGGAGATCGAGACCATCCTGGCTAACACGGTGAAACCCCGTCTCTACTAAAAAGTACAAAAAACTAGCCGGGCGAGGTGGCGGGCACCTGTAGTACCAGCTACTCGGGAGGCTGAGGCAGGAGAATGGCGTGAACCCGGGAGGCGGAGCTTGCAGTGAGCCGAGATCCGGCCACTGCACTCCAGCCTGGGCGACAGAGCAAGACTCCGTCTCAAAAAAAAAAAAAAAAAAAAAGAAACTTGATTAACCAGAGGTCATTTGCCTCACACACTCAGGAGAGCTTCCCACCCACCTGATAGCTCTCTCACATTGTAAAACCATCATCAATGCCCTGGGTCAAGATCAGCCTAAAGTAACAGCCCCTAAACAAACGTTTCCAGTCTTGTCCCACTTACTCAGTCCTGCTGTCAACACAGTCATTAAACACCCACATCCTTCTGCCAGGAAGGGAGGGTAGAGGGAATTTTACACTCTGACCTTCCCTCTTTGGATTCTGATCTGCTCCCATTCAATAGCCTCATCTCATCCTTTAATGTTCTCATGGGGTCATAGATTCTTGGATTTTCACACCAAATCTCAAAATCATTAATTCATAGAACAGATTGGAGAGAATCTTCACCTTTCCCACAGCCCCACCATCATTCCCAGGGGACCATCACTGGGGCCAAGGTCAGGATGCAGGAGTATTAACAGAGGATATCCCCTCAATCACTTGAGAAGGAAAGGAGAGGGCTGTGATTTTTCTTAGATGTGAGTCCTGGTTCTGCCTTCTAGTAGCTCTATGACTGTGTAAATTTCTTAACATTTCTGATTCTCTGTTTCTTCGGCTATAAAATAGTGGTAATCATAGTATCTATCTTTTAATGTTGTTGTGAGGACAAAATAAGACAAGGCATGTAGAGATGTTTATGACTAGTACAGGGCCAGCACTCAACAGGCATTAGAGATATGTTTCGGTTTTTGTTTTTGTTTTATTGAGACAGAGTCTTGCTCTGTCACCCAGGCTGGAGTGTAGTGGCGTGATCTCAGCTCACTGCAACCTCCGCCTCCTGGGTTCAAGGGGAGTTCTCCCTCCTCAGCCTCCTGAGGAGCTGGGATTATAGGCACCTGCCACCACACCCAGCTAATTTTTTCATTTTTATTTTTAGTAGAGGCGTGGTTTTGCCATGTTGGCCAGGCTGGTCTCAAAACCCCGACCTCAAGTCAGCTGCCCACCTCAGCCTCCCAAAATGCTGGGATTACAGGCGTGAGCCACCATGCCCGGCCTAGAGGGATGATGTTGTTATAGAGTTATTTGGCTACTCAAAGCCTTAGACATCAACAACTCAATGATTTTGAGATGGGAAGAAAATTTGTTTCAGTTCTCAGACCACCTTACATTTAACATTAGGCTTTTCTAGAATTATGGATATTATTACTAAATAGGGCAGAAAAGAAAAAAAAAAAAACACACCTGGCCTCTGAGAAACTGGACCTGGAAATAGACCAAGCTGGCTAATGTATGTCCAGACACCTCCCCATTATCTTCTGCTCTCTGGGAAATATAACTATTTTCAAATGTGGTTTCCCTCTAAGGCCTTGTAGACTCAAGGCTGGAGGCTGGCTTCTCTGTTTCACATTCCCAGGTCCCCGGCACTAGCAGAGACATGGGAGTGGGAAGTTGTCTGTGTTGCTGGGGACGGGGAGGACTCTCCCAGCATCTCGGAGGTAGATGACTTTGCCAAATAGCCAAGTGGTTAAATGTTGAGGGCTGTAAATGAGGCTCATCTGTCAGTCGTGGGCAGGCACCAGCTCCATCTGCTGTGTCGGGAGCTTGGAGAATGATTGGAGGAAGCAACTTGTGGGAGCTTGGAGAATGACTGGAGGAAGCAACTTGTAAAACGCAGGGCCCAAGATGAGAGGCAGAAGCATTGTCAGGAGATAGTAGAACTGGGAACCTTGAAGACTCTGTCAGTCCCCTTAAAAATTTAACAGATGAAAAGAAAAACAGACAGACCCAGAGAGAGGGATGAGTTTACTCATGGTCACCCTACAAATATGTCAAGACGAAAGCCAACTCTCTAGAATTCTAGATTACTTCTCTCTCCGTGCACGCACCTGACCCATCCTTGCAGCTAATCCATGGATGGAGGAGAATGCTCTGAGCAACTTGAGAAGAATAAAATACCTAGTTCCTTTGTCTGCGCTCACAAGTGTTCTTCAAGTTCAAGTACCTTCTCTTCTTTAAAGAACCTCAAAATAGATGTGATTATTCACTCGTTCATTTGTTCACTCAATAATATTTTTGAAATGTCTCTATGTGCAAAGTATCATTCCAGGCACTGGAACAACATCAGTTACAAAACATGAACCTGGCCAGGCGCAGTGGCTCACGCCTATAATCCCAGCACTTTGGGAGGCCAAGGCAGGTGGATCACGAGGTCAGGGGTTTGTTTGAGACCAGCCTGGCCAACATGGTGAAATCCTTCTCTACTAAAAATACAAAAATTAGCCAGGTGTGGTGGTGACTGCCTGTAGTCTCAGCTACTCAGGAGGCTAAGGCAGGAGAATCGCTTGAACCCAGGAGGTGGAGGTTGCAGTGAGCCTAGACTGCGCCATTGCATTCCAGCCTGGGCGACAGTAAGACTCCGTTTCAAAAACAAACAAAACCATGAACCTAGTTCCTGCATCCAGGAGCCAATAATCTAGTGAGCAAGACAGATACTAGTTAGAGGGAAAATCATGTGAGTAGATATATGCTTCTCAATTGTGCTGTTTTTCTGGTTTTTTTTTTTTGTTTTAAAAAGTAGAAGTATTGAGCACTAGTCTTGCCTAATTCACATGTGGTGGGATATTATGAAGAACTGACTTTTTTTTTCCCCCACCCATTTTTGTATACAGTGGCACTGCGTTATTGAGCAGATGGCCACAGGGCAGCCAGAGTCTCTGTGGAGAGTTTGTGCGACAGGACCAGACCTCAAAAGAGCCATTCTGGGATTTTGAGTTTCCAAACATTGTATTGCTATGGATGAGCATTTGCTGAGCTAGCTTTTGTTTCTGGTCCAGAAGGTATGAAGAATCTGGGCTCTAGGAGAGGAAACAGATCAGAGAGCAATTAAGTGAGTTGCTAATGCGTTCTCTGAGAGGGGGTTCTGTACACTGTGCATGGTGCAAACAAAGTGCAGATTTTCATAACCCTCAAATTCCCAACCACACCTGAGAGTTTCACCTTGGATCACAGCTCTTTCCTGATGGTGGGCTGAGCTGAGAAAATGAAATGCAGAGAGAATCAGGCTTTCCCCAGTCAGCAAATTCAGGGGATCCCCAGCTCTGGGCCCTCAAAGATCAAAAGCTGAGAGACAGTCTATAATTGGAGTCATGTGTCCTCCCCAGCCTCCGAGTTAACCACTTGGATGAATAACAGCGACTCAGCGTCGTGGCCTCGTTATTGTCTCAACATCAGATTAAGAACAGAGAGGGGAGAAGAGATGTGGGTGATCTGAGGGTTGCAGATCTACAAGGCCATTATCTGTCTTGAGCTTCGGCCCACCCTACCACCCACTCCTCCATGTGAGGTTATGATATAACAATAAGCCTGCAATTATATTTTACTTGTTGGGGGAAAAAAAACAGTGGTGAGTCAAAAAGCCAGCTCAGAGATGGAACTAGTTATGTGAGTGGGAGGGGGCCAAGCCTTTGGCTGAATTCAGAACTCCCACTATGGGTCCGTGTTCCTGGGTCTGTCTGGCTGTTTTGGGCTGGACTTCCCAGTGTCTGTGAGTGGCACTTGGCCCTGAAAGGCATAAAACCATCAAACACAAGAGTGGTGGCATCAGGCAACAGTTAAGATCCAGGTTCTAATGAGAGTGGACTGTGAGATCTGGACAGACTTTGGGGTCAGGACAAGGAAGTAGAGAAGTAGGCGTGGTGTGACCAGTGTGATCAGAGACAAAAGAGATTAAAATGGGCACCTCTGCAGGTGTCAAGACAGCTGACTCATGTCAGCCAAAAACCAAACTGGTTAGCAGAAGTGACTGTAGGCACATAATGACCAAAGGCCATACCTGGACCCCCCCAAATATCCCTGGCTATGTAAGCCCCCTCCAAATCTAAATGAAGTCTTAGGGACAAGGATAAAGGTAGAATAAATTGACTAAAGAAACTGTAATCAAGTAACAGAGGTTTTTAACATTAGGCATGTTTTTATTTAAAAAAAAAACAGAAATTAAGCTAAGTTATAAAAAAGATATTTAAAGTTACATTTAAATGTAACTTTAGTAGAAAACAAAATGCCATGCCTACTTAAGTTACATTTAAATGTAACTTTAGAGATTTGATTTCGCAAGAGACAGAGGGAGAAGTGAGAACATACCTCGGTTCAAATCTCAGTTCTGCCAACTCAATAGCCCTCTGGATTTGTACCTAACTAGCTTCTCTCTCTTGCATGGTCTACTCATATGTGACGGTCTAAGGAAAGTGAGACCACTCCCACCCACCCTTGGAAGCACATGAAAGTGTGTGTGTGGGGGGGTGGCGTATTTTATTATCAAAGTGATACAGGGGAGGCTACTAGCATTGGGCACCAGGGTTGCTAAAATGTCCTGCAATGTGTGGTGTCCCACAGAGATTCATCCCACCCAATGTGCCCACCATGCCCGTGCCGAGAAACACTGGAGCTAATATTCCAAGTTCCTTTAAGACCAGATGAAGAATAACTTTCAACTAGCCCTACCTCTCTTACAGGTCACAGTAATCTTTACCTCCTGCCTGGCCAGCCGTGGGCATGAGACTGAATCTGTACCCATCTCAGAGCCCTCCCCTGGGCATGTCTCACTCAAATCACACAACTTCCCAGCCTGCAAATAATTTTTGTCATCCATTCTCTCATTTACTCCTTATAACATCTCTGGAACATAGGGAAAAAATCAGATCTGTTTTATTTCTGTTTTATTTTATTTGTGTGTGTTTATTTTGTATTTTGGAGAGGGAGTCTCATTCTGTTGCCCATGGCTCACTGCAGCCTCGACCTCCTGGGCTTAAGCAATCCTCCCACCTCAGCCTCCAGAGTAGCTGGGACCACAGGCATGCACCACCATGCCCAGCTAATTTTTTCTTTTCTTTCTTTCTTTTTTTTTTTTTTCTGGAGAGACAAGGTCTCACTGTGCTTCCCAGGCTGGTCTCTAATTCCTGGGCTCAAGCGATCCTCCTGCCTTGGTCTCCCAAAGTACTGAGATCACAGGCAGGAGCCAGCTACCACATCCATCCCAAACCTTTTTTAAATGAGGGAAAGTGAAGCCAAGAGCTAGCATCTGATAGGCAGCTCTGGGACTGAAGCTGAGATTATTTCATGCTGAATGCAAGCCTCTTTTGGTGTCCTGTGCTGAGGACCAGGACCCAGTCATAAATTTCTCTCATATCTTTGCCTAGGTCTATTATGGGAGCTCAGGAAGTACCTGGAGCATAAAGGGCCCTTTCCCCAAAAAGAAAAAGGAGTCTTTCTTTTTCTATCTCAGAGCTGCCTTGGATCCAGAGAATATAAAGGAATCAGCTTGGCTCCTTTGGACCTCTTACACTCCCACAGGCCTCCCTGGTCTCCTTACCAGGAAGAAAGAGAGAGATGGTTTCATCTTCGTATGAAACCAGTGTCTTCCCTCCGCACCTCACCCCATGTGAGAGGAGGGCTTTGCTACTCACCCTCTCAAGTCCAAAGCCCTCTTGACCTTCTCCATCACCTCATCTCTCCATCCCCAATAAGGGGTCCAGTCCTGGTGATTCTTTCTCATAAACATTTCTCAAATTTCTTAGCCTTCATCCCTGCCCCCATTTCTGTCTCCAGTTTGCCTGTCTTAATTCAGGCCATTGCCATCTCTCTGAGGATCAACATGGTCTTAAGGAAGAGGTATAGGCACCAATGGGCTCACAGCTCCTTAACTCCCAAGAGACAGTCAAGGACCCTGACAGTGATGAAAGGGGGCCAGATTGTAAGGTGCATGAGAAGGAGGAATATCTGGGTTTCCAGAGCCCAGCATAAGGCAGGGACCAGAGGAAAGTCATTTTTGTGTTGGGTAGACAAACAGGAGGCTGGAAATGGTTGCATGAGAAGGCCCCATAATGAAAATTAAAACCCAGAAAACAAACCAACAACCACCAAAACCAAATGCTATATTTTACAAGTTTATACAAGCCAGAGGTATAGGATAATAAATATCAAGTTAGTAAAGACCTTGAAGATCAACCAGTCCAGCCTCTCATTTATTGAGAACGAAGGATGGGGATGGGAAACTGAGGCCCAGAGAGGCGATATGACTTGTTTAAGGCCCCAGCATATCCCAGACTGTGGAATCTGCCAGGACTCTGACTCCTCAGTCACTGCTACATTTCCCAGAATGCCTTTTCCCCATTTCTTCTTCTAGTTTATCACTCCAATCAGCCATCATCTCCTCCAGGAAGCCCTCCCTGAACCTCCAAGCTGGGTAAGATGCTCAACCACTTTCCTCCAACAGACCTGTGAACTTACTCTGGCTTAGAATACATTGACCTGACTCTGTTGTAATTGCTGGGCTTTTCATTTGTCTTCTCCATTAGACTACAGTTTCCAAATCTCAGCACAATTGACATCTTGGGAAGACTCACTCCTGGCTTGGGTGGGTGATAGGGGACTGTCCTGTGCATTTCAGGAGCTTAGCACATCCTTGCCCACCTGCCTCCTGCAAGTTGTGACAACCAAAAATGTCTCCAGCTATTGTTAAATATCCCCAAATAGGGGTGGGGAGCAAAATTGCCCCCAGTTAAGAACTGCTGATCTAGATTGTTAGGTCTATGCGGGCAGAAACAGTGTCTTCGTGTTCTTTACACTCCCATTATGCAGCACAGGTCCTGGAACATAGTAAACATGCAATCAGTTTAATCTACACACACACGCACACACACACGCACACATATATGCTATTTCCACATTGTAGTGTCTGAAATATATAGAATATATACATATATTTCAAAGCATATAAGAGTTTTGTCCATCTAGGATACCTTCAGCATTTCTGTGTGTTTATATTGCATTGTTAACACAAAAGTAAGGTGTTAAACAAAACTTAAAAACTCTTTGTTTCTGGATTGGTAAATGAGTGAGAATGTGTGTGTGTCACACACACACATCTCTTCTGACTGACAAACGGTTCCTTTTCAAATAATATTCACATGGAGAAGAAAATGTATTTTCAATGAAACAAAACCTTTTTTCCATTTGATAAAAGGGACATTATCGCAGTCATTAAAGCATCATTATATGTTGAGCTCCTAACGCACTGGTCTTTACTTGGGAGCACATGGCAATCACAAAAAAGAATTTTTATTGCCAGTTGAACAGATCGGGAAGTAAGATATTATGAAATGTGCTATTAGGCAGCAGATAAGTAATTAGGTGACAAGCAAAATACATTATTCGGCATTTCAAAATATTTCCACTTCATCACCAGTTCATTAAAATCCCGCCTCCTCTCTTGTGGCCCACTAGGAATTTACGTCAAGATTATTTACCAAAAAAAAAAAAAAAAAAAAAAAAAAAATTCATCATGGCAAGTGAATTGTAATTAAGTCATATCATTGTTCTTTGTACTCTCTCATGGGCCTACACAGATAAGCGAAAAAAGACTGATATTGCTGCTGGAAAACTCAGTGATGGCTCTTCTTGCCAGCATGAAGGTGATGGTGAAATGGTGTTTTCATTGTTATTTCACACACAAAAAAAGAAACTGAGGAGCCCTAGATGGTGACACAGAGAGGAAACAGTCAAGACCAAAGTCAAGATGGTTGTGTATATTTAAAGAGGCTTCATGCACACGTTGATTACATGCTATGACTAACGACTCAGTTACTAATTCCCTTGAGGATGAACAACCAGCCAGTAACCTGGCTTTATTTAGTATCTATTCCTAAAGCCACCTGTTTAATTAAGGACTTCTTATGCACTTTGGACTACAAAGATGTGCAGGTGTTATAACTAGGAAGCCTTCCAATCCCCTAGGCATCTTAAGCATCTCTGCAGAACCAAGCATAAAGTTAGTACCCATTTAATACTCACTCATTGACTGATTTGATAACCAACTGATTTAATAAGCACGATAAGCAAAGCAGAGTCCCCAGTTGAAAAAGAAAACATCCCTGAATCCTAAAGTTAAAAGAAGCAAGACATATTCAGTTAGCTCATTTTATAAAGGCAGAAGAGGAGAAGGAAGGAGGGAGACGGGGGAAAGGAAGGGAAGGAGAGAAAGCGGGAAGGAAGGAAGAAAACTGCCTCATATACATCCAGCATACCAAACACTAGGATGAGCATTTTCATTTGGGTTATTTCACAGAGTAGCTACTGTAAAACCAGAAGTAAGTCCTGTTATTAGTATCATTTAACAAATGAGAGAAGAATCCGAGAGATAAAGCAATTCACTCAGCATCACACAATGTTGCAATTTTATCATATGCATACGAATGTCAGCACATGTATGCACACATGATCATGTCGCCTACGTTACTCCAGTGGTTACCATTCTCTCAGGATAAAGATGACAGTCCTTACCTGGCCCACACAGCCCCCACCCACCCCTCCAGCCTCGTGCCATGTCACTCCCCACTCTCTTGCTCTTGCTAAACTTTTAGCCACCTGGTCTCCTTTCATTTCCCCAAATGCTGTTTGTTCTTTCTCTCCCAGGGCGGAACCCTGGCAAATACTATTTCCTGTGCTGGAAGCACCCCCATTCATCTGCTCACCCCTGCCTTCCTTCATGTCAGCTTCAGGGAAGGCGTTCCTTGACTCCTGCCCGCGCCCCCGCCTCCTGCCATTCACTCTCCCAGCACTGCACAAGTTCCTCCTCCATGAAATCTACTCCATTTGCAACTTCATGCCAGTCTCTGTGATTTGTTGATCAATGGGTAGCCCCTCCATGAACTAGAAGCCTGATGTGGTTTGGGGAGATTTGCTCCCCTGCCCCAAATCTCATGCTGAAATGTGATCCCCAGTGTTGGGGGTGGGGCCTGGTGGGAGATGTTTGGGTCATGGGGTGGATCCCTCACAAGTGGCATGGTACCCTCTCTACTGCCTTAATGAGTTCACAAGAGATCCGCTTGTTAAAAAGAATCTGGGATCTCTGCTGCCTCTCTCTTGTTCGCTCTCTTGCCATGTGACACGCCTGCTCCCCCTTCAATTTCGGCCATGATTGGAAGCTTCCTGAGGCCCTCACCAGAAGCAGATGCCAGCACCATGCTTCTTGTACAGCCTGCAGAATGGTGAATCAAATAAACCTCTTTTCTTTTTCTTTTTTATTTTTTCCTTCAACTTTTATTTTATGCCTGGTGCAGTGGCTGACACCTATCATCCCAGCACTTTGGGAGGCCGAGACGGGCGGATCACCTGAGGTCAGGAGTTCGAGACCAGCCTGCCCAACATGGTGAAACCCCATCTCTACTAAAAATACAAAAACTAGCTGGGCATGGTGGCACACGTCTGTAATCCCAGCTACTCAGGAGGCTGAGGCAGGAAAATGGCTTGAACTCGGGAAGTGGAGGTTGCAGTGAGCCGAGATGGCACCATTGCACTCCAGCCTGGCCAATAGAGCAAGACTCAATCTCAAAAAAAAACCAAAAATGTATTTGAAATTCAGGGGTACATGTGCAGGATGTGCAGGTTGGTTACATAGGTAAACGTGTGCCATGGTAGTTTGCTGCACAGATCAACCACCACCTAGGTATTAAGCTCAGTGTCCATTAGCTATTCTTCCTGATGCTCTCCACACCACCCCCAACAGGCCCCAGTGTGTGTTGTTCCCCTCCATGCATCCATGTGTTCTCATCACAAATCTCTTTTCTTTATAAATTACCCAGCCTTGAGTATTCATTTATAGCAACACAAAATGGACTAACACAAAGCCCCTGAGTTCAGGGACCTTGTCTACTTCATTCACCATTGTATCTCCTGCACTCACACAACATACGGCATGCAGAGTGGCTCAGCAGATATTTATCACAGGGATGAATAAATGAACAAATAAACATATATTTTACTTTTTTTTTTTTTGAGATGGAGTCTCACTCTGCTGCCCAGGCTGGAGTGCAACGGCACGATCTCAGCTCACTGCAACCTCCACCTCCCAGGTTCAAGCGATTCTCCTGCCTCAGCCTCTTGAGTAGCTGGGATTACAGGTGTGCACCACCACGCCTAGCTAATTTTTGTATTTGTAGTAGAGACGGGGTTTCGCCATGTTGGCCAGGCTGGCCTCAAACTCTTGGTCTCAGGTGATCCACTTGCCTCGGCCTCCCAAAGTGCTGGGATTACAGGGATGAGCCACTGCGCCCGGCCTAAACATGTATTTTAAATACCTATTTTAAGTACGCATGTAAGGATTCATAACCAGATTGCCACGCCAGCCAGAGACCCAGTGCAACCCAATAAAGCCCCAAGAGAAGAGAGTGATCCGAAGCTGGGACACAGAGCATACATTTCCACCCAGAACAATCATCTGTCATCATTAGCTTTAGGGAAGGCTAGAGACTATACTACAAAGACGGCATTGCTCTCTGACTTCTGGTCTAGGCTGTTCATAATTGTTTTAGAAATCCAAGGCCAGGAAACTGACAAATGTTTTGTTTTCCTCCTCTTAAAAATGATAAATCAGTTGCCTAGTGTTTTTCATAAATTCTTTAGCCAGAGTTGTGGTTTTCCAACCACAATTCACATTAAGGATTCTTTATGAAAATGGCTATAAGAGAGGAATTTAATGGGATTATGATTTTTTTTAAAGCTCTATCTCTCTAATTAACACCCCAGAGGGGGATTTTTTTCTAACATAATGGCCTTTCAGTGTTAAAAGGGCTTAATATTATGGTAAAATATGTTAACTTTCCTGGCATTCTGACCCAGCTGATAACATGAAAAGGGAACGCATCTGTCTTCCTGAAGCTTCTGCCACCGCAAATGGTGTTGTTTTCAGTATTTTCATAATGAACTAATCAACTGCTTATTCACTAATTGCATCTACATTAAAAACTTATTACCCTGGAAAAGGGTTGCACTGCAATTGACCTTCCAATGGAGCTGGGAGGGGTGAAGATCCCGTGACAACTGTAAGACAAAGGAAATGGCCAAACCCAGGGGCAGGTTTTATTCTTTTCTCTGAAACACATGTGTGGTCTTCCATAGGGGTCACTGTATACAGAGACTTGGAAATCCAAAAGCGAAAGCTGCTCCCACTTTGCTAAGGTCCATGCCTCAATAGGTTTCACTATAATTATCAAGATGATAAAAACAACGATCATGGTGACAATCCCTCACTGAGCAAAGTGTTCCTGCCAGGCACGATGCATGCATCATCTGTCTCCAGTTCTCATGCCAGCTCTGTGAGGCAGGTATTGATGCCTACTCTTAGTGGTAAACAAATAAGAGCTGAGACAGGTGAAGTGACTTGCCCAAGGCCAAACAGTTACCCAATGGTGGAAGTGGAACGTGAATCATGCACTTCCGATGTCACTGTCCACATCCTGGGCTCCCAGCATGCTAGAGAATGCAGAATACGAGAAACTAGGTGCTGATGAGATACAGAGCAAATCCCAGCTCACTAGCTGCTCCTAAGCTCTCACTGCTTTCTGGTCAGCTTTCTCTAGGCAGTAGTTCACAATCTCCTGAAGAGGCTCCCTTCTCCCTTTCATGGTGTAGTAGAGAGACAAGGCTTTGCAGTTTGCCACGGCTGGGGCACCTAGGAAGACTACATTTCCCAGCTTCCCTTGCTGGTAGACGAGGACCATGTGATTATATGTTGGCCAATGGAGTAAGGGTAGAAGTGATGTAAGCCGCTTCCAGGCGACTGATGTGGTAATGTTGGAGGCCATAGGTTTGGATGGCATTGCTATGAGATGGAGATGGCTGCCCATGTGTGGCAGAGTTTGTATAGGTAAGAAAGTTTTACTGAATTAAGCTACTGGACTTACAGGTTTATTCATCACTACTATGTAGCCTGGTCTTGCCTAACTGAGCTAAATCTTAATCACTGGCTCTGGGGTGATTAGAACAGGTGGGTAATCAACCCTGAGTGAGCCCATAACGGAGGTGGTTGGGATGTGGGCTTTGGATTGGTTCGTTTGCATAAGACAGTCACGCTTGAAGTTCAGTCCTTTACTATCTCCAGGAAATGGCTAATCCTGAGAGGGGCAGTCCCTCTAGGGTCAGCAAGGTACCAAGACATCAAAGCATCAAGTACAGAAGCTGGAAAATGTGGCTGTTACAGACAGGTGAGTTGAGACCTGAATAATGAGAAGCCATCAGCCATGGAAAGAGTAATAAGACATGCTTGAAACACACAGAACAACATAGGAAATCCAAGAATTGAGACAGAAGGACTGTATTAGTCTGTTCTTGTACTATGTTCTGCTATAAAGAAATACCTGAGACTGAGTGATTTATAAAGAAAAGATTTTGTATTGGTTCACAGTTCTGTAGGCTGTACAGGAAGCATGCCTGGGGAGGCCTTGGGAAAATTACAATCATGGCAGAAGGTGAAAGGGAAGTATGTATGTTTTACCTGGCCAGAGCAGGAGGAAGAGAGAGAGGGGGAAAGTAATACACACTTTTAAACAACCAGATCTCATGAGAACACTATCAGGAGAACAGTACTGGGAGGGGTGGTGCTAAACCACTAGACATGGCCCCCATGATCCAAACACCTCCCACCAGGCCCCACCTCCCATACTGGGGATTATAATTGAGCATGAGATTTGGGTGGGCACACACACCCAAACCACATCAAGGAGTCTCCAGAAACGTAAGGAGAAGGCACAAGCCAAGGGAGTGTTCTAAGAAGAAGAAAGGAGCAGGCAACTGTGCCAAATGTGGCCAAGAAGTGGAGTAAAGTGGCCGGGCGCAGTGGCTCACACCTGTAATTCCAGCACTTTGGGAGACCAAGGTGGGTGAATCACCTGAGGTCAGGAGTTCGAGACCAATGTGAACAACATGGAGAAACCCTGTCTCTACTAAAAATATAAAATTAGCCTGGCGTGGTGGTGCATGCCTGTAATCCCAGCTACTCAGGAGGCTGAAGCAGGAAAATCACTTGAACCCAGGAGGCGGAGGTTGGGGTGAGCTGAGATCGCCCCATTGCACTCCAGCCTGGGAAACAAGAGCGAAACTCTGTCTCAAAAAAAAAAAAAAAAAAAAAAAAAAAAAAAAAAAAAAAGAGAGAGAGAGAGAGAAGAAGTGGAGTAAAGTAAGAATTTTTAAAAAAATTATCCTAAAGGGAAAAAAAAATCTTACATAAAATTTAAATTCTAAGTTCTGGGGTACATGTGCAGGATGTGCAGGTTTGTGACATAGGTAAATGTGTGCTATGGTGCTTTGTTGCACCTATCAACCATTACGTAGGTATTAAGCCCAGCATGCATTAGCTAAGGAAAAAAGAATCTTGATACAGTATTCTGCCTACTGCCTCCTCTTCTTCCGTGCTTCCACCACCATGGTCTGGCTTCTTTGTCCACAACCACCTTGTGAAGATCACCAGTACCTTCCCACTATCACATTCCATGACTTTTCCTTTGCCTTCACTTTTGACAGCTTCTCTGCAACATTTGGAGGAGGCATTAGGGACACACAGTAGACAAAACAGACAAGAATGCCTGCCCTCATGGTGATGACATTCAAGTGGGGGAGAATGATAACACAGTAGATAAATGTATAGTGTCAGGTAAGACTGAGGCTATGGAGAAAAGTAAAACAGGAAAAGGGAGAGAGGGTGCAGAGGGAATGGGGAGATGCGTTTTATTAGAAGAAGTGGCTAGGAAAGGTCTCTTCAATTTTGCCTTGTTGGCCATGCTAAGAAGCACACGCTTCATCCTAAAGCAAAGAGGATGTTCTAAGACAGTTAAGTGGTGAGTAACATGACTGATCTGTTTTATCAAGAGGGCTGAGATGCGAAGACAGGCAAAAAAGCAAGAGAAAGGATGTTCCAGGCAGAAGGAACGATGGAAGACAAAGCCCAGAAACAGGAAAGGATAACATATCATTGTAGAAACTCTTAGAAGTCTGACGTTGCTAGAATTGAGAGAGAGACACTTGGAGAAAAGCCACAATCTTGGGCTTCATTTATCAGGACCTTGATTTTCTCATCTATGAAATGGGAGTTAATAAAACAGACATTGATGAGATCAAAGAGAGCATCTATCAAATGCCAAGAATAATCTCCTGCAAACAGTAGGCATTAACAAATAATAACTATTATTATGAGGATGGCTTCCCATGGAGAATTCAGTAGCTGGGGAATTACAGGCTCCAGACTCGGGCTGATAATACCTGTCATTTTCTTAAAGGTTGTACTGAGCCCACCATGTGAAGTCTATACTGCTTCTTAGGCTCAATTTAAAGGCTTCCCACTGTTTTTATAAAGATCTGTTGACATGATTTATTGGGAACAGTGTCCATTAACATTTTTAAGTGCTCGATAAACCCCCAACCACCCTAGTAAATTAATCTTAATAAATACACAGCAGAAAGGACTTTACTCACTGATCAGCATGTGATACTGTGTCTACCCCGCTGACTGTTGTGGGAATGGTTGGAGCGTGTGGAACTGTGAGCTGCCTGAAGACAGAGAGGAAACGCATTACTAAGTGCCTTCACTCATGGTCTGAGGAATCTGCATACAGCTCAGCTTCAGTTTCTCCATCTATCAGAGAACATGTAACAGGAAGTTTCCTAAGTGTCAGTCACTTCCATGGCTATTGCCAAATTCAAACACTACCTATACTACTATTTATTAAATAACGCTTCTTAAAATAAATTCAGGTCTAAGATCACTACCTTTACTTTATTTGAAGCAAATTCAAACTTCTAATGATAGCAACTACAATATATAAGATAAAAGAACTATACTGGATTGGATTAAAAGCAGATGACACAATGGAGGAGAACATATTAGTAAACTGGAAAACACGGTTATAAATCAATTAAAATTAAACACTTAGATTAAAAAAGAGAGCAAAATATGAAAAGAGCAGGACAGAACTGTGGAATACATCAGGTGACTTAATATATGTAGATTCAGGATTCCTAGGGGAGAGAAGAAAGGAGGAGGCATAAAAAAAATTTGAACAACTTCTCAAAATATTTGAACAAATTCTCAAAATATTATGAAAACTCTGACAAATCCAAGAAGGCTAACAAATCACAAGCACAAGAAACATGGAGAAAACTACACTGAGGCATACCTTAACTAAATTGCTGAAAACCAACCAGAAATCATAAAAGCAATCAGAGACAAAAAGGATGCATCACATATGGAAGAAACAGAGATGAGAATAGGAGTAGATTTCTTATCACAAATAATACAACCTAGAAAAATCCACAGATGAACCATATTCTAGGCCATAGAATAAAATCTCAATCATTTTAAAAGGGTTCATGTCACCCAAACTATATTGTGAGACCTTGTGGAATTAAATTAGAAACCAGTAACAGAAAATGCCCAAATATTTGGTGGCCAAAATTCACTTCTAAATAACCTCTGAATAAAATTTAAAAATTAAGAGGGAAATAAAAATGTATTTTGAACTGAATAGAATGAAAAATGTAACATATCAAAATGTGTGAGATGCAGTTATAGCAGTACCTAGAGGCTAATTTATAGCATAAATGCTCACATTAGGAAGTCTCAAAGGAATGACCTCAGCTTCTGGCCTAAAAACATTTAAGAAAGAAATAATATTAATTTTACAAAACTTTTTCCAAAACATTGACAAGGATGGAATGTTTTGCAACTCATTCCATAAAGCCAGCATTACCCTGATACAAAGAAAAACATTACGAGGAAAAGAAAACTACAGAACAATATCCATAAAAAACATAGATTAAAAATTTCTCAGTAAATTATAGCAAACTAAATTTAGCAACATATAAAAATAATACATCATGACTAAGTGGTGATAATCTAATTAATCCAAAGTTGGTTTACCACTTGAATTTCAATCCATGTAATTCATAATATTAACAGTCCAAAAAAGAACAGCCATAAGATCATTTCAACGGATGCATAAAAATCATTTGATAAAATGCAACGTGTGTCACCAATAAAAAACTTTCAGCAAACTAGGAATAGAGGAGAAATTCTTCAAACTGATAATGGACATCTATGAAAAAATTTACAGATAACACCATACTTAATAGTGGGGGATCCAACACTTATCCCCTAAAGTCAAGAAAAAAGCAAGTATGAACATCTACTTTTGCCATTTATATTCAACATTTTACTAGAGGTTCTATCCAGTACAATACAGCAAGAAAAAGAAAAGAAAAGGAGTCCATATTGGAAAAGGAAAATTAATACTGTTTTTATTTGCAGATGAGATCATCTCTGTAGAAAATTCTTTGGAATCTAAAAAAAAACTATTACAACTAAGAAGTGATTTTAGCAAGACTGCAAGACACAAGGTTAATACACAAAACTCAGTTGTATTTGTATAACATAGTAATGTTGAAAGTTAATAAAATACCATTTACAATAGCAACAAAAATATTAAATATTTAAGGATAAATCTCACAAAAGATGTGCAAGGCCTGTACAATAAAAACTATAAAACTTTACTGAGAGAAATTTTAGAAGACCTAAATAAATGCAGAAATAGGCCATGTTCATGGTTTTAAATAATCAGTATTTTAAGCCATCACTTATTTCCCAAATTAATCTTAATTAAATTGCTGAAAACCAATGAGAAAATAATAAAAACAATCAGAGAAAAAAGGACACATTATATACAGTGGAAACAGAGATAAAAATAGCAGCAGATTTATTAAACTCAATGCAACCGCAATAAAAATTCAAGCAGACTTTTTTGTAGAAATGATCATCTAATTTTAAAATTCATATGGAAATTCAAAAGATCTGTAAGGGAAGCCAAGACAACTTTGGGAAGTAGAATAAAGTTGGCTTAGAGATATTAAATAACTTTTCAAAGGTCAAATGAAGATTCTTTTTTAAAAGACATTTGAGACTCAATGGGGTCTCATCTTTCCCCCCACCCTGGGCCTATTCTAGGTAGGTATTTTCAAATACATTTTCTCATTTCTTTTTTATTGTAAACCTAAATGCTTAGCATTATTAGCGTCCTTTCACAGACAAAGAAACTAAGACTCAGGTAAGCTAAGTGACCTGTCCAAGGTCACTCCATTTTTGTCCAAGTTCTTTAAAATCATTGGCTTTCAGAACAAGAGGAGGGTAAAGACTGACTTAGAATTCCTTGTCTTTCCTTCTTTCATTCATTCTTTTTTTTCTCTCTTTGACTTAGAAAGCATTATAAATAACACATTTAGCTTAAGAGTTAGGACTAACAAGAACCACCTTTGGTGGACAGGATAACGGCTCCAAGGTGATAAAATAAGATGTGCTCAAAACCCCTTCCTCTTTTTCTTGTATCAGTTTTTTTGGTTTTTTCATGTAATTTCATGTAAACGACTAACTTAATTTACTTTCCTTTCCAGAACACTTGCAATTAAAATCTTTTTCAAATGTTCGGACATCTACTTTGCTAAGATTCATTCCCACTTTCTCTTATGACAATAGTCATATACCTATTTGATAATAGGCACCTACTATGTAAAATGACATTATAACAAAGTCCTGTGCATAACACACTGTCAAAGCCCAGGGGTGGCCTACTTATTTCCAGTTCCATTTGCCATAGCCCAGTTCTACCAGAGAGGAGATTTTGGATAAGCTTCGAATCTGTTTTAATGGAATTTGGCGTATCATTCAAGCAATCAGTCTCGTGTGTTAAAGATGTACTCTATGCTCAGTGCAGTGATTGATGCTAATGCAAGGTAAAAAAGAACATCCCTACCCCTCAAAGTGTTTTTCCTTGACAGTCTTATAACAATTACCTGAAAGTCTTGTTTAATTTGTACCTTAATGGCTCCTATATCCAAACAAATGCCTCCCTTCCCTGTTGCCCAAGAAAGAATTACACGATTCTACACCCACTCATAAATCCTAAAACTCATAGTCTCTTTATTTCCTCTATACCAACTAGTTCTCCAAAGAACCTGAGAATAATATGCATACACTCTGTCCCCAGGAGAAAGCTCTCTCCCACCCCCTCTGAATACCTACCTTTCTGGCTACTTTTACTAACTCTTACATAACCTACTTGAGAATACAGAGGGTCCTATGGGCTAACTTGTCTTCTACTGATAGCCACATCCTAGGTCCACTTCTGCCATTACGTATCCCCTTCTAATTAATCCAAGGTTGATTTACCACTTGAATTTCAATCCAAGAAATTCATAATATTAACAGCCTAAAAAAAGAATAGCCACAAGATCATTTCAATGGATGCAGAAAAATCATGTAATGAAATGCAACGTGTATCACCAATAAAAAACTTTCAGCAAACTAGGAATAGAGGTTCTAGTACCTAAGGAAACAAATCTTTAGAAACTTTCCATTTCTAGCACTGATAGAGAAAAAAAAAACGAGGGTTTTTCTTATAAGGCAGAGTTCAAACTTTCCACCCTCAGCCCACTTATAATTTTATCTTGCATATGGTAGGTATTCAAAGGACCCACTGCCTATAAAAGAGGTTGGAAGATCTAAGAGTCAAGGCATAAAGGACCTAGAATGCAGAGACAAGAAAGACTCATTCTGTTCTTCACAGCTTGGGTCCTGACCATGGGTCTGGACCAACATAGGAGGGCATGGCTGGGACAGAAAAATGCCTTTGAGTTCTTATAGACTTGGCATTTTAGCTGTAGGGGGACAGTCCAGGGTTTAGATGAGAGAAAAATGCCCAAAGTCAAGACCCAAATGAAAAAGTATGATTAACTGGGTCAGAAGCTGCTGAGAAGGACGTTGCAAGATAGGTTCAGAGAGGTTGCTCAGAAACAGGACAGATGAGTGAGGACGTGTTAGGGTCTAGGTCTTATGTGAGGCTAACCACATGGGCAGATGAGTCCAAAACACAAAGACCCAAGCAGTGGGGAAGGATCCTGAGTGACACCACAGAGTGACCCATCAATGTAACAAAGGTCTCACCACGCCTTTTGACTTTGGCCATCCTGGGAGATTCTATTTTCCACAGACATCTCTAAAACCCCTGGACAGCCTGGAGCACAATAGACTATAATTCTCTCTGCCTCCAACTCCCTGGAGCCAGCCAGGACAGAAAAGTGAGAATGTCTATGGCTCCTTTGAAATACATATGTCTTTGGTTCTAACCAGGGGGTGCCTTTTCCTGCAAATTATTTATAAAGCTTTGGTTCAAACACCAACCTAACTTCTCCTGCCATGGGGAATGGGGCTAGGAAGAAAAATCAGGGTCATTTCATACCAATATCTACCCTGAGGCTGAGAATTTACTTGTTTCCTTGAAGCCATGCAGTCTGAAAAGGAAAGTGTTGATTTCTTGCCTACCCTGTCTCAGCCAGAGGCAGCAGAATTAGGAGGCTCCAGGGCAACATCACCGCTTCTCTCCTGTGGGCATGTTCCTAGCAGAAGTATTCTGATATATCTATGTAAGCATTTGACAAGGAGGTTGTGAAATGGGAGGTCCAGAAGGCTGTGCCTTTATACTAATCCCCTAGAGGTGTTAAAATGCTCCCAACCTACCCCAAAGAGTGCATAATAAAATTTTCTCATCAGATTTTGGTTCTCACGCACCATGCTTAGATTTGCACTTCCTGATTTGACTGCATTGGCAAAACGTGACCCAACTTAGATGCACCCCACCTAATCTAGTGGAGGACCCTCACAATCTGCATTCAGCGTCATGATTTTGTAGAAAATAACAACTCGAAGGGACCAGGGCCACCTATGCAGTGTGATATATAAGTGGAGGAAGGATTCATGTCATGCTCAAAGGCATAAACTTATAAGTGCCTCTTGGGTGAATAGAATATACTAGACACAACAGTAGGCAGACACTAAAAAGTGGAAGACACAGGAATGACTTATAGGAAATCTGACTGAACAAACCAAGATACCAAGCACTATTAACTAAGCTTTATCCACCTCCTCTCTCCCTCCCTCACTGCTTTCTAGCCATGCTAATCCTTTATTCGTACCCAGACACACCAGCTCACTCACGCCTGCCTCAGAATCTGTTTTCCTGTGATTCCTTCCACCTTGAACTCTTCCTTAGGCCTTTGTATGGCTCAGTCTTTCTTAGAAGGAACCTCATTGACATCCACATATAAAGTTTCCCAATCTTCCCTGACTTCATTGTTTCAGTCTTCCTAACACTCACCCATAGCAATATACAGTTATTTTATTTCTTGTTTATTTTCTCTTTCCTCTACCAGAATGGAAGATTCTCTGAGAGCAGATAGCTTGTTGGTTTTATGACTTACTTTATTTCTAGTGCCTGGTATGTAGTAGGCCCTCAACAAATATTTGTGGGAGAAAGAACAGGAGTGAGGAAGAATATGAGCTTCAGAGGCAGTCAGAGAAGGCAGACGTTTCTGGGAAATGAATGATCACGGACAGCTTCACCCAAGGGTATCGACTTGAACCTCAGGAGAATGGGCAAATGACGTGAACATATCCATGAGTCTATGTTTTCCTCAAAGAGAGGCCAATTGGTATCTGAAACCTATGAAACCTGTAGAAGGCTTTGGTGGAACTGAAATATAGTAAGTCTTTATCAAGAGAAAAGCATATGCTCAAAGGATGCTCTGATTAATGAACCAAGAGCCAGTCATCTTCATTTCTGTCCATCTGCTGAGAGAAATTTTACTCCAGTTTTAGGCAAAAGAGCAAGACCATTCCCAATCCTGACCTCCTCCTGAGAACCAAATGGTACTGGGCTCGCTTCTCTCATATATCAGGAACAGCTGTTCTCTGGAGCATCTGTGAGCAACTGGGGATCTGGAGATACATTAGCATCATGGACAAAGGCAGTCTTTACCTCCTCCACAGCTAGGAAAAGGAAGCCTTCTGGGAACCACCCAGAAACTCAGACCCTGGAGCACCTTCTAGTAACTGGGGCAGGAAACCAGCATCTGTTGAGCGCATATAATGTGTTAGGTATTATGCCTAATTCATGTTAATTTATGTAACTTTCACAGTAATTCCTAGAAATAGGTCTTGGTTTCCAAATTGTACGGAACAGGAATCCATATTGTAGTTGATAGTTTAGTTTCGTTTTTGTTTTTGTTGTGGTTTTGCTGGTTTTGTTTGTTTGTTTGTTTTTGAGATGGGGTTTCACTCTTGTTGCTCAGGTTGGAGTGCAGTGGTGTGATCTCTGCTCACTGCAACCTCAGCCTCCTGGGTTCAAGCAATTCTCCTGCCTCAGCCTCCTGAGTAGCTGGGACTACAGGCGTGCACAAACACGCCCAGCTAATTTTTTTTTTTTTTTTTTACTATTTAGTAGAGACAGGGTTACACCATGTTGGCCAGGACGGTCTCCATCTCCTGACCTTGTGATCTGCCGGCCTTGGCCTCCCAAAGTGCTGGGATTACAGGCATGAGTCACCGTGCCCTGCCTTTGCTGTGTTTTTTAAATCATCTTCATCGCCTTCTCCTATGTTTGGGAGCTCCCCATCTTATGGGTCTTGGAGAGAAATTGAGCCTCCCTCCAACAAGTTGAAAAGACCAAATATTTGCTTTCCCAGGCTCCCTTGTGGCACAGGCAAGAGCACATGACCTAGGCTTGGCCAATCAGATGTGACTTTGAATTGGGAGCTTGTAGCCCAAGTAACAGGAACAGTGAAGAAGCCATTTTGGGAAAAGTAACACCACAGCAACATCCAGTGCCCAGTGTGGACAATAGCAGGGTCCTCCCAGGACAGCTTTTGTGGCATGGGTTTGGGGGTAGTTCTGGCTATTTTTTCTCTCTTTGTTTATTCTCCGTTTCTAAGCCAGTTTCTCAGACATCCGGAAATTCTATGAGCTTCCTTTAATACATTCATTTTCTGCTGGGATCATTTAGAGTTAGGTTCTTTTGCTTGCAACTAAGAACTCAGGCTAATTCCATTGCAAGGAAGACAAACGAGTCCCAGTCAGTGAGAGGCAAAGCTGGGATCTGAATGTTGGTCAGCCTGAAGACAAAGCCTGCTTCTCCATTATGGCTACCGTGCTGTGAGAGGACATACTGGAAAAATTGTCGTCCCATTTTACAGATGAGGCACAGAGAGGACAGGGAACTGTTCTGCCTGAAAGTGACTAAAGCCCAGGTCTGGCCCCAAGGTTCTGGTTCTTTCTAATATACCACAACTCACCCCTAACCAATCATTCTCCACCATGCCTTCCTGACATAAAATTCTTGTTTCACACTGAGAAGCCCATGTTAGAGGGGCTAAGAACCCTAGAGATGAGTCAAAGCAGGAGAGTGTTGGAAACAGACAAATGCAGCTGAGGCTTCCTGAACCTTGAGCAGTCATTTATGAGGCCCTCCTCTCAGAACAAGACTCAAATCTGTGTTCACTGACAGTTCCTGGGAGACTGAGAGTGGGAATGAATGATTGCCTCAGGATTGGGGGCTGGCAGAAGGGTTGTCTCCCTCCTTGGGAACAGGCAGGGAGGACAGCTGACAAGCAGTGGCAGTCATTCATGGGTAAAGCGGAACTGCCCTGACCCTTTTTATATGCAAAATGGAGATAACACTACTAATTGCACAGGTCTGTCTGGGAAAATCATCAATAGCAATTTTAGCCACAACACACAGCACTGAATATGTACCACACCGTTTTAAGTGCTTTCCATATATGATTCCTTCAACCCTCAGAAAATCTTTGAAAATGGATATTTTGTGATCTCTGTTTTACTGATGAGAAACTGGGATACAGAAAGGCTAAGTAACTTGTCCAGTTACAGCAAATAATTGGCAGAGCTGGAATCTGAATCCAGGCATTCAAGTTCCAAAATCTGAGATCTCCCATTCTCTGCTAATTAAGTATTATCACGTATGCAACAGAGCTTTGTGATCATAAATTGCTTCACACATATTAGTGTGAAGCTTCACGCAAACAATTTACTTAATGCTAGGATAGATGAGAGTGTCTGAAAGGGTTGACTCAAATCTGTCTTATAGCCCAGCACTCAGCACCACGTAAAGCATCTTAGTGGGATGCATGGATGGATGGATGGATGTATGGATGGATGGATGGATGGATGATGGATGGATGAATAAACACATAAGAAGAAGATTCAGATGATAGCAGGGGAGATGGAAAGGAAAGAGCCATTTGGAACCAAGAAAGAGCAGAACACAGAAACAAAGCTCTAAATAGGAATCCTCTGATGCATACTTGAAAAGCCCTCAGCCAGGTTTCCAAAGGAAATTTGCAAATTGCATTTATATACATTCTATATAAAAACACTCAATAAATGTTGTTTCTTCTTTCCTGCCTTCATCTTTTGATGATGCACACAATGTGGAGACATGCACAAAGATGAGAGACCACCTGACTGTACATATGCAAAGTTATGAGTGTGCATAGGGTTTGGTGTAACAACATAATCCCACAGGTGTGCCTAGCTATTGGTCTGCACAGTTGTGCAAGGAAGTCATTTATTTTGTTTATTTATTTATTTATTTATTTATTTATTTTGAGATGGAGTCTTGCTCTGTCGCCTAGGCTGGAGTGCAGTGGCGCAATCTCAGCTCACTGCAAGCTCCACCTCCCAGGTTCACGCCATTCTCCTGCCTCAGCCTCCTGAGTAGCTGGGACTACAGGCGCCCGCTACCACCACGCCCGGTTAATTTGTTGTATTTTTAGTAGAGACGGGGTTTTACTGTGTTAGCCAGGATGGTCTCCATCTCCTGACCTCGTGATCCGCCTGCCTCGGCCTCCCAAAGTGCTGGGGTTACAGGTGTGAGCCACCGTGCCCGGCCAAAGAAGTAATTTTATATGTGTATACCATTGTACCTATCAATGAGTGTTGGCAGGATTGTGTACAGGTACACAGGTACACACAATTAACAATGGGCTAACACTCATTTAGAGTTTACTACATGCCAGTCTCCGTCCTAAGCATGTTGGTAAGTACCACCTCATTTAATCCTCACAGTGGTCATGGATGCACCCAGCTACACACATGTATATGGCTCTGTCTGAGCTGCATGTACCCAGTTTTCTATTAGGTAAGCACAGGCTCAGACTGGCTGTCAATTTTCTGCTGCTTAACCCAAGCTACATGAAGAACGTCAGGAAGGCACACTTTCCTGGACTGGAAGCAGTAACAACGAATTAAAAGATAGATCATAAAGTCCCTTCAAAATACCATCCACTTAAGAAACAGCAGACACCCAGCTTGCGTTTTTTTGCTGTGTAAACACATTCCCACCACCCCACTCACTTAAATAAGGCTCCTCCACTTTGGCATCCCCGCAAACACATTTTTTACAGTTTCTTTTTCAAAAACAAGATTGCTCCCTCGGCAACTGTTTCCAAGCACATTCCCTCATTCTGGGAGAGGGAAGAACAAAAAGCAGAGAAAGCCTCTTGTTACTATACAGGGAACACGGAATGGGGTAGGGGGAGAGGGGGGAGTAGGGAAGAGGCAGAAAAGCAAATGAGATCATGGACTTCACCAAATGGAGCTAACCAAATGTCCCCCGCCCCAGCCATGTTTCCCCCAGGCCCAGTAATTGCTAGTTAGTTCAAAGGCTGTGGCCTGGGTACCTTGACTAGTATAGTGCCCTACCCCCACCACATGCACGCACGCACACACACACACACCCCACACACAAACACACTATGAAAGGCCAGAGGCCATCCCCTGCAAAGCAGTCTGGTAGAGCTAATGAGGAGATTGAAATTATCTCCCTCAGAAGGGTCATTTAGTTAACAACATTTTCTCAACACTATGTTGACTATTTAAGAGCAGCAAAAATAGTCCCAGGGCAGGTGGGGAGGGAAGGGGCAGGACCCTAGAAGAAAAGAACTAAGCTACCACCTTTTTCCATTTTAATCCATTTCATTCCAATGTATGCCTTTAACTCAATAATTATGTTCGATCCAATTCGTTCCATTCCGTGATATCCAACTAGTCCACTCCACATCATTCCAATACATTCCACTCCAATCTATTCCATTCTAAGCCACTCCATTCCATTTAAAGTCCAACTCATCCCATTTGATCCCAGTTCAATCCATTCTGTTCTAATCTACTTCCATTTCATTTCATTCCATTGCAACTCAACCTCTTCCATTTCAAGCCATTCTGTCCCCAGTTCATTCTACTCCATTATATTTCATCCCATTTCATTATTTCATTGTCTTCTTAATCATTTTAATCTATGCCAATAACTCCTACAAGAAGTATTTCATTATCGTCTACAATGTGAGCAGCCATGTGTACCATGAGTGATGTCTAGAGAGGACGTCTAAAGAGGGACAGAGTCCCCATTTTCATAGGCTTCTTGAGGAGGCAGAAACAGCCCTGACAAAACATCCTGAGAACAATGACATAACCCTGGTTGCCTTCACAAGCTCAGAAAAATAAAGATTCACAGCAAAGGAAAGACCCTCAACCTGAAATCCTAACTCTCTATGTGGATCATGGACAAGAAACCAAGACCACTTTGGTGCTCTGCAGAGTGGAGGTAAAAAGCCAGGCTGATTTGTGGTCAAACTCCAGACCTTCTCCTTAGCAGCTGTATTAGACAGGATTATGCTGCTGCATCCAACAGCCTCAAAATCTCAGTGGCTTAAATCAACAAAGTTGTATTGCTCACTCACGATTCCTCTCTCTCATACATTGCCTGTGGTCTCTGTTCCATGCCATCCTCACTGCCAAGAGCCAGTTGACAGAGCAACTTCTATCTGGATCATTACCCATCACCATGGTGGAGGGAAAAAGCACATGGCTGTGTATTGGCTCCTAAAGCTTCCACCCAGAAGAGATCCGCTTCATTTCTGCTCACCTTTCAGTCTCCTAAGCGAGTCACATGCTTCTACCCTCATTCAAAGGTCAGAGAACAGAAACCACACTTTAAGAGGGCCAAAGAGCAGGGAAATTCTCTTGTGCTTGGGAGGAGAACAGGAAGTATTTCGTGGGTAGTGCTAATGACTACCACACCAGCTACATACCTGTAGACCCCTAACTTAAATTTCCTTAAGCCCCAGTCTCCCTACCTGCAAAATGACGATAATTAAAATCTACTTCTTAGGGTTGCTATAAATATTAAATGAGATAGGTGTAGAAGAAACCCAGCACATAATAGGTGTTTAATAAACAGTAATTCCCTTCCCCGAGCCTCTGCAATTATCTCCCTGCCAAAATCCTTGCCAAAACACCAGAGACACACGCTAGATGGCTCTTATCTGGGAACAAAGAAGAGCTTTCAACCCACCCCCACCCCCACTCCCATCCCAGCCCTCAGATCTGTTGCCTCTATTTGCAACAGGAGCTTCAGCCACGTGCTTGTTGGTGAACCATCTGCTTCACAAATGTAATTATATCACAACACTGATTTCTGATGGGCATAGACCAATACCCAGAGATGCTACATTCCCAAACACTGCAGAAAAAAGTACCATAATCTCCGGAGCAGAAGTGTAATCAAAATGAGCGATTATCAAGTGCAATATTTTCTCATGCTCCAGAGAAGACTGGCAAACGTCCTGGAACATCAGGTCTGATACCCTCCAGAGGGCCACATTTCTCTGCTTGCCAGAGCTTGTACTGGGATGAAATTGGTACTTTGGGGCATGCTTTTGCCTTTTCTGAAGACCCTGTGGGAGGCGGTGCCTGAGGACCCTCTCTGCTGTGGAAATCCCACGTTGGAGTTCCACCACAAGGTTCTCCAGAAATGGGCATGAGATACCTCAACAATTCACTGTACACCACACCTGTTCTGTGTCTATCAATTTATGCAGCTGGAATTTCTCAAGCACCTCTTCTGAGGTAGGTCTTGGAACTAATCGTGATTCTCCAATTCTCCATCCCTAAGTGGACTGCAACTATCAAGCTTTCCATTAAAAATCCAACATAGAAACAAACATTTAAAGGCACACTCTATTATAGGCTTTTTTTTTTTTTCTTCTGGTTGAGCTCTATGTCCATTTCCTAAGTTGTCTGTGACAAACTACCAGAAACTTAGTGACTTAAAACAACACAGATTTATTATCTTACATGTCTGGAGGTCAGAAGCCCAAAACAGGTCTCATTGGGCTAAAATCCAGGTGCCAGCAAAGATGTGTTCCTTTCTGGAGATTTGAAGGTAGGATCATTTTCTTACCTTTTGCAGCCTTTAGGGGCTGCCATATTCTTTGGCTCAGAGCCCCCTCTCATACTCAGAGTCAGCTGTGGCTAATTACATCACTCTGACACTCTTCTATCTACCTTGCCTACATTTAAAGAAAGCTTGTGATTATAGTGGCATACCCTGGTAATCCAGGAAAATCTTCTTCTTTAAAGTCAACTGATTAGCAACCTTAATTCTATCTCAACCTTAATTCTCTCTTGCCATGTAACCTAACGTATTCATGTAGTTTCCAATTATTGGGATGTGCACATCTTTGGGGTCCATTATTCTGTCTACCACAATATCTATTCTTCCTTCTTGGATAGAGTCTTCATCAGTTCATCAAACTGGGTGTTCCATCCTTGCCTGGCAAAGGACTGGACATGTGACCCAAGGTTATCCTGGGATTTACCCTTGCCCCTGGGATTTGAATCTTGAGTTGAGTGACCCAATAATGGAAAATGGTTGACATCCAATCATTTCAATGACAGGAGATGCTAGTCCCAGAGCTCTGAAACTTCCCTCATCTCCTTCCTTCCTAAAGTGTGGTTCTCTAGAATATCTTCTGATTCTGCGAGCTATTACTATCTCGCTTTTCTTCCAATAGATCATGTATTTGTTTAAGTCATCCAAAGTTACTTTCTCTTGCTTATATCCCATGAGCCTTGGCAGGCTCCAATTCAAATAAAGACACAGAGAGATAAACAGAGAAACCTAACAAGCCTAAAGATAGGCAGACACATAGACAACCTCTCCTGACTTGTATGGAGGACAGAAGATTTATTTTGGGGGAAAAAAAAGTGTGTCTGAAATAAATAGCTCAAGTAGATGAATTTATTTCTAGGGAGTGGTAGACTTTTCCTATGCATCTCTGGGTATTTTTGTAGTTCCATTGTTGGAACTAGCCCCTTTTATTTATTTACACTGAATGAAAAATCAGTATGATAATATGCACGAAATAAGGTTTCTGCTTTGTTTTCCTCCCTGATCTTCTTCTCACACAATTTAATCTAAGAAGCCAAATGGGTCCCTAGAGGTAAAGGTGGCAGAAATGACTGCAGTTTCTGTCCATTTATTCACTGAAAACAAATAACACATACTATGTGCCAGAAACCCTGGTGATGTGGAGATACAAAGTCTGATTTCCTGGATGCAAGGGTCTTATTCATTTATTGACCTAAGAACAAATTCCTGAGAAAACCTACTACTTGCCAGCCAATCCATGGCTCCATTCTCATAGCAATTCAAGACCAGTGATAAAAGCTATTAAGTGCGCATGTACTGACGTGCAGAATGATTATCAGGGAAATCTGTTTTTCTGAATGAGAGAAGTGAATTTGGCTAATTTATAAGAATCTAAAATGTATTTAGTTCAAGAGCTTGTAAAGAGTTTGTAAATTATGCAGTCATGTAAATTTGGAAATATTCTTTATATAACAAGAGTAGAGATAGTTAGTAATTGAGGGGATTTGAGGTAACATGTCTGGATGGATAAGATAAGATATATCCAGACACAGGTGAAGTAATAAGGCTACAGCTGTAGGGTCTTCATATTCTTGGGACCATAAGAAGAAGTTGAGCTGTTTGTTGTTGAGCCACATTGAAAGAGGTTGTGATCCCTTGAAAATCAAAGTGGCTGGGTATGGTGGCTCATGCCTGTCATCCCAGCACTTTGAGAGGCCAAGGCAGGTGGATCTCTTGAGGCCAGGAGTTAGAGACCAGCCTGGTCAACATGGTGAAACCCCGTCTCTACTAAAAATACAAAAATTAACCAGGTGTGGTGGCAGGCGCCTGTAATCCCAGCTCCTCAGGAGGCTGAGGCAGAAGAATCACCTGAACCCGGGAGGCAAACGTTGCAGTGAGCTGAGATCGCACCCCTGCACTCCAACCTTGGTGACAGCGCAAGACTCCACCTAAAGTAAAAATAAAAATAAAAGTGACCAGGTGCCCCTCTTGGTTGTCTCCATTCATGGAGCTCCTGCCTCATGCTAATGATAATATAAGAAGAAAACCCCCATGAAAGTGAAGTCAGTAATAATCGGGGGAGAATAATTCATATTCTGCTGGTTCAACCCTAGAAAAATTGAGATGGGGTTTGGGAGAGGTTTGAGATGAGGGCAAAAAGAAAGAAATGAGGGAAGGATTATTTGGGGATTCAATAAAAAGGAAAGGTTACATTGTGGTTTTGATTGCATCTTGGATATAATCCCTACCTGGGGTTTCTTCCATGGTCATGGTTGAATCCCAAGTAAATAAATCAAGTGTTCATGTATGCACATGGCTTTACCTGCCCTGCTTGCCACCATCACTGCTTGCAGGGGCGGTGGGAGGTTCTAGACAATGCCTCTGCAATGATGCTGTGCAGATGAATCACCTCCTTTTAAAAATTCATATTCTGATTCAATAGGATTGGGGTAGGGCTGAAATTCTGCATCTCAACAACTTCCCAGGTGGTGATGACACTACTGGTCCCCAGAATATACTTTGGGTAGCAAGGCGAGGAGTAGAATAATCTCACTATCTTGGAGTTTGTTGTGAGCCCTCTTTCTTAGCTACCCGCCCTGTCTCTTGCTGCTGACAAATAGGGCCAAGTCTACCGCAATAATGAAGGATGGCAGGGGACTGGGAGACATGGATGTCACATCTAAGGAGCAGTGAGAGACCAGAGGAAACCCAGGTCTGCCCTGGGGTGTCAGGGAAGGCCCTCCATGACAAGTGTCATTTGAACTTGCTCTTGAAGGTGAGTAGATGTTTGCCAAAACCAACAAGGGAGAGGATGGCAGTGCATGCAGATGAGACAGCGTGAAAAAATACACAGAAGTGGAACAAACACAGTAGATTGAGGGAACTCCTGGAAGGCCAATTTGGGTCAAAGTACAAACGAAAAGAGTGGGGCCTCCTTAGAAGTCAATCTTGGCCAGAGTTGACACTCTGGATTGTTAACTAACAAAAACAGGCTTAGTTAGTTAGTTTGTTTTTTTTTTTAAATGAGGATGATAATAACCATTGAGTATTTCCTATGTACTGGGCACTGTGATAAGCTCTTTTCATGATTATCTTTTTCTTTGCTTTTCTTTTCTTTTTTTTTGAGATGGAGTCTTGCTCTATCACCCAGGTTGGAGTGCAATGGCATGATCGCTGCTCACTGCAACCTCTGCTTCCTAGGTTCAAGCGATTATTGTGCCTCAGCCTCCTGTGTAGCTGTGATTACAGGCACCCACCACCACAACTGGCTAATTTTTGTATTTTTAGAAGGGATGGGGTTTCACCATGTTGGCCAGGCTGGTCTCGAACTCCTGACCTCAAGTGATCCACCTGCCTCAGCCTCCCAAAATGCAGGTGTGACCCACCATGGCCGGTCCCATGACTATCTCTTTTGAATGCCACAGCCACTCCCATTTTAATGTTGGAAAGAGAGAGGCTCAGAGATGCAATGTAATCTGCTCAGGGTCAAGGAGCTAATAGAGCTAATAGATGAAGTGCCAGAAATTGACCTGATGCAACTCAGGGTACCCTGTGATTAACCACTGTGCTATACTACACCCAACCCGGCAACACAGTGGTTCTTCTCTATCTCTGCTGGTGAGTGGATTCAGGAAACCCTCTGTGACCCTGTGCCCAGTGAGCATGAACCATAAAACCCAAGGCATTGAGCCACAGCCTCTCCACCCCACGCCCCCTCCTCTCTATCCCCAGCTGCCCTTCAATGCCAGGCTCAGGACATCAGCCTGGGCAGCTGGAGTTCCAGGACTTTTCCCCAAACACTTGTCTCCCATCGAGAGAGTTTGAGAAGGAGCATATGGCAAGATAGGATCATTTTTCAGATGTTCATCTGAGCCTCCGTCCTTACCAAGCAGGGTTTTCAGTGTCAAGGAAGCTCATCTCACTGGCTGAGGGCACCACTTCCCCACATTTATTCCACGCCACCCCTTAACCACAGCAGTAAATATCCCTTTGCCTAGAACACCTGCTGCTGCTGGTGGTGAATGAAAGGGTGTTGCACTTCCGTCACTGAGGGTAGAGAAAGTACTGACGTCAGACGTCAGAGCTGTTGGAGTTACATAATCCCAGAAGCTGCTTGAGCATGGAATAAGGCCATATTTAACCTCGGGGGAGCTAAAAATAGGCAAATAGAATTTTATTTCCCCGTAAACTTTTTAGACTTTAATTTTTTTTTTTTTTTTTTTGGTGATTCTAGGCTAGGATTGTGTGTGGCCTCAGGCAATTTTTCACTGTTGAATTATGATCCCTGGGAAATAAGTATGGTCTATATGCAGAGTATAGTCATGGGGGGGTGTGTGTGTGCTTGTGTATGTGTGACAGAGAATGAGGATGTGGAGAGTGGGTGTGTGAATGAGAATGTGTGTGTCTATGAGATGTATGCATATGAATATAGACATAGGTAGAGATGGTAGATATAGATATGGAGTGAATGCGGACTATGGTTTGCTGTGGTGAGGTGGTGGTGATATGGGTGTCAATGTGACGTGAGTGGTAGGTGAGTATGAGGTATATATGTCTTGTGGGTGAAAAGGTTTTGATGCAGTTGTGTTCTATATGTCTGTGGCCAGAAGTATGGATTGTGTGGGTGTGTCATGGAAACTGCACATGGTGTGTGCAGTGTGGATGTGTTTGCAGGGGTGTGTAAAGAGCATGTGAACCCAAGGCATTGTGTCTGCTCTTGCCTATGTGAGTGTGTGGTGGACACACTTCACAGAGCATGGGGAATATGTGTTTGTGTATATGCACATGTGCGGGGACATGTGGGAAATGCATGTAGGAAATGTGATGTGCAGCGGGGAAGCACCAGAAGTACAGGAAGGGCATGAAGGTCATGTAGGTGTGGGCTGGCAGGTGTGTATGTGTGTGACTGTGCATGACATGAATCGTGACACCAGGAAAGATGGTTGCAGTCCTGAGTACCCGCCCCCCCATGTTTAGAACACCCTAGGTCCTTCTTCAACATATTTCCAGAGATCGATTAGTAGTGTTCTCCAGAATGCTGTCCTATTGCTCTCCATTGCCCCTCTCAGACCTCGGTCCCTAATTATCCCTTTGACTGGGCACAAAGTATTTGGGGTGAGTAGCATCTCTTGGAACACGTGAGCTTCTCTCAAGCTGTGCTCGGTAGGAAAAGATTTTCCCACCCGGTGGAGGTGGGAAAAAATGAAACAAAAAGAAAAACCATAAAGCCTATCATAAGCAGAAATAGCCCAGAGTTAAAGCTCAGTTCAGGCCAGGCGTGGTGGCTCATGCCTATAATCCTATACTTTGGAAGGCCAAGGCAGGCAGATCATCTGAGGTCAGGAGTTCATGACCAGCCTGGTCAATGTGGTGAAACCCTGTCTCTACTAAAAATATAAAAATTAGCCGGGCGTGGTATTGTACACCTGTAGTCCCAGCTACTTGGGAGGCTGAGGCAGGAGAATTGCTTGAGCCTGGAGGCAGAGGTTGCAGTGAACCAAGATCACGCCATTGCACTCCAGCCTGGGTGACAGAGCGAGACTGAAAAAAAAAAAAAAAAAAGCTCGGTTTACAGTTTTCTGTAAGAATGAAGAAAACACAGTGTAGCTTAGAAGAAAAAAATCCCTAGTCTTAAAGTTTCTAGTTCCTGCTGTCACTATTTTATGATCTGACCTTGGGCAAACCCTTGGTTGTAGAAACTTCTCTTAACTCTTTCCCACTCCAGTCACAGCCCTTAGATAGAATTCAATCTCCTTAGCAGACCCTCTAAGACCCAGGCCCTGCTAGTTTCTTATTTCCTACCATTCTTCCATGCCACCATATCTTCTAGGCTCACCCATCTATTGACTGTTCCTCAAAGGTAACGCTGTCTCGCCAAAAACAATATGCATCTTGCTGTCTTTTGCACTCAATAAGTCCCTCTTATCTGTAGAACGAACAAGAAGGACACATTATACTATATTCATTCACTCATTCATCTAAAATATTTTGAGCAATTAACCGATTCCAGTGGATCAATTAGGCTCTAGAATGTGCCAACCAAAAAATATGCTTCTTTCGTTTGTAAAGCTTATAAACTAAAATTGACTGAAATCAGACTTTTCTCCAGAAACCTAGACCCATAATCTATATCTGAAACTGGAGGGAAGAAGAATTTGAAGAACAGATCCCATTCATTGAGCTGGTGCTCCATTAGTCACACCTAAGAGCATGATTTCAGGATTACGCACATCTGGGATTGAGACCTGACTCTCACAACGTTAAGACGTGTGGTCTTGGACAAGTTTTTTAACTTTTTGTACCTTTATTGCTTCATGTCATAAACCTACCTCAAAGGGTTGAATGAGATATTGCCTCATTCCAAGGGCTCAATAAATGTTGGCTTTAAAAGCTGTGCACCTAGACTACAGTCAACAATAATTGATTGTACATTTTCAAACAACAAAAAGAGTACAATTGAGTTGTTTGTAACACAAATAAAGGATGAATGCTTGAGGTGATGGATACCCGATTTATCCTGATGTAATTATTAGGCATTACATGCCTGTATCACAATAATTCACGTACCCCATAAATAAACACATCTACTATGTACTCACAAAAATTAAACACAAAAATTAAAAACGAAACAAAAACAAAAACTATGCACCTAACTTCCTCCTAATAGGCTTGTATTAGGCCCCTTTTATATCCTGAATGCAGGAAACCTGGCTTCATTTCAGAGCCTAGTCCACTAGGCTGAGACCTCCAGCATTTTCTCAATTCGAATAATCATTTTCACTATGAATTTTTTTTTCACTGGGACGGAGTCTCTCTCACTGTGTCGCCCAGCCTGGAGTGCAGTAGTGCAATCTTGGCTCACTGTAACTTTCGCCTCCCAGGTTCAAGGGAAATTCTCCCACTTCAGCCTCCCAAGTAGCTGGGACCGCAGGCACACACCACCATACCTCGCTAATTTGTGTATCTTTAGTAAAGACAGGGTTTTGCCATATTGGCCAGGCTGGTCTCAAACTCTCGACCTCAAGCAATCTGCCTGCCTTGGCCTCCCAAAGTGCTGGGATTACAGGCGTGAGCCACCTCACCCGCCCCTCGCTATGAATTTTAAATAAGGTATTGGAAAACCAGTTCTATGAAGACAGAATTTTTTTGTCTGTTTTGTTTACTGATATAACTTCAGGTTTTAGAACAATACCTGGCACACAGTAGGTGCTCAGTAAGTATCTGTTAAGGTAATGAATACTGCACCTATTGGCAGATTGCAATTAATCTCTCCAACTATTACTATTATTAATAACTCGCTTTCCACATGCACTATACAATGTACTCCACACTTCATCTTTAATTCTCTCAACAAAAATCATGAGTATTTCCTTTTGTATGTAAGCAAGCTAAGTAATCTAGGATCCAGTGAGGTGAGCACCTTCCACACAGTCACAGCCACATAATTACTTTTTTTTTTTTTTGAGACGGAGTTTCACTCTTGTTGCCCAGGCTGGAGTGCAATGGTGCAATCTCCACTCACTGCAACCTCTGCCTCCCGGGTTCAAGCAATTCTCCTGCCTCTGCCTCCCGAGCAGCTGGGATTAAAGGCACACGCCACCATACCTGGCTAATTTTTTTTTGTATTTTTAGTAGAGACAGGGTTTTGCCATGTTGACCAGGCTGGTCTTGAACTCCTGACCTGAAGTGATCCACCCACCTCAGCCTCCCAAAGTACTGGGATTACAGGCGTGAGCCACCACGCCTGGCCCACATAACTACCAAGTGCTAGAATTGGGATTTGAGGGCAGGGCTGGTTTCAAAAAGGGACTATGCTGCAATTTAGGTGCTCCTGTCGTTTCCTGGGAGATGCTGAGAGTCCTCTGTCTCTATCATCCCTGCGATGGGGTCTACAAGCTACCTGGCAAGGAGCGCATGGGAAGCAGCCAGCACTAAGAAAACAATAGGGTCGAAGAAACATTGTCAATCACTGTCAAAAAATCATGACACTAATTAAGAAAGATGCTCCCTCCTCTGCCAAAAGCTCTGTCTTCTTGCGGGGATCAATAAATCAAAAAAAATTGTTTACTTTGTCTAGCCTCCCTCCTTCTCTCTTGCCTAGATTTTTTTCCCCTCTTTCTTTGTATAATGTGAAAGTTGATGGAGGAGCCTCATTTTCACTAATGAAAGAAACTTAATTTTTTGGCACTACATCCCTCATTAAGAAGAGCAAAATCCACTTAGTGGTGGCTTCCGCTGCCCTCCATTTCTCCAAACCAAGGCCCAGAATCAGCAGAAGTCCGGTTTTGGCATAAAACTTAAGCTTCCATTAAATCTATTTCTATTGTTTAGTAAAGACATTTAAGATGGTAAAAGTCACCAAAAATGATAGCAGCCCTTTTCTCACTATTTTTTTCATTTCATCTCTTCTCTTCTCCACCTCATAGTATACACGTGACCAACAGTGAGGTGGCCCCAAAGAACTCGGAACCTAGAAGCCAAATTATCCACTGAATATAAGATGAACACCAGAGCAGAGATAGATGATGTTAAAGAACTAGCCCCAGCCGGGCACGGTGGCTCACACCTGTAATCCCAGCACTTTGGGAGGCCGAGGCGGCTAGATCACAAGGTCAAGAGATTAAGACGATCATGGCCAACATGGTGAAACCCCATCTCTACTAAAAATACAAAAATTAGCTGGGCGCAGTGGCACACAGCTGTAGTTTCAGCTACTTGGGAGGCTGAGGCAGGAGAATCTCGTGAACCCAGGAGACAGAGGTTGCAGTGAGCTGAGATCTTGCCACTGCACTCCAGCCTGGTGACAGAGTGAGACTCTGTCAAAAATAATAATAATAAAAAAGGACTAGCCCCTCCAACCCCAAAATAATCTCCTATACTAGGATATTACACTAATGGATCCATCAGAAAGCTTCTTGATCATCCATACATTCAATGAGAAAAGTAAAAGGAAAAGACATTGACCATGCCCCTCCTAAACATATGGTATGGTACTTAACCAATTGAGTTTATTTGATGAAATAGATCAAATGCTACTGGTGGCAAATGTGCTGCATTCAGATTTCTGGGGGATAAAATAAGTCCTAATTTGTAAGATTTTCCAGTGATCATGGTGTAAATATCCCCACCAAGGTCAACTGTAAGCAGTTGATGTGAAGTCACTGAATGTGGATTTGGGAAGAGATGTGAGCAATTGGTCCTTACGAGTCACTCAGGACAAGCTGGCTCAAGCATTGCCAACGATACTGCCTCAGGGATCGTAATGTAGCTTCCTATGTGGTTTGGCCCATGGGGGAGAATTCATCTGCCTCTGTATTGTCTGTTTGATGGCTGGCTCTTGTCTTCAATGGAAAGACATATATTTGCATGATGGTTTATACATCAATCTACTGGGAATCAGTCCCTGGAGCTGGATCACATCAAGAGGGATCACCACTAAGGCTGGGGAGCATGGCAGGGAAATGGTGACCAGATCACAGTACAGCTTCCCATAGGGGACCCATGCAGCTGACCCACTGGCCTTTCCCCTGCCTCATGTGAAATTCAAATCACCCTTTGTTGTAACTGCTTCCTTCTTGGACGGCTCTGAATTCCAGAAGGATAGGTACGGGGATATATTCATCCTTGGCACACCGTGGTGTTAGGCTAAAAACTTTCATTAACACATTTAGTAAGCAGGCTAAATTAGAATAAAGGAGAGACCGGGCATGGTACCTCATGCCTGTAATCCCAGCACTTTGGGAGGCCAAGGAGGGTGGATCACCTTAGGTCAGGAATCCGAGACCAGCCTGGTCAACATGGTGAAACCTTATCTCTACTAAAAATACAAAAATAAAAGTTAGCCAGGCCTGGTGGCACATGCCTGTATCCCAGCTACCCGGGAGGCTGAGGCAGGAGAATTTCTTGAACCCAGGAGGCAGAGGTTACAGTGAGCCGAGATCGCACCACTGCACTCCAGCCTGGGCAACAAGAGTGAAACTCTGTCTCAAAATAAAATAAAATAAAATAATTAAATTAAATTAAATTAAATTAAAAAATAAAATAAAATAAAGGAAACAGCTATAGATGCTCTTCACCCACTCTTACAGACTGCTAAGTTCATCCTCACTAACTTGAATATATCTCCTTCCATTAAATATATATAAAAGGGAATTAGGAAGGGCCTTATAGCTCTGTTACAGTCTTGATAGCATCCTGAATCATGTCCCCTCTAAAAATAAATCCCTAGCCAGTGTGCTAATGTGCTTTCAGTGTGTTCAACATGGTAAGGTTGCTGCATCACCATGGAGACATCCCCCCCACTCCATGAAATAATGAGATGGTAATAAAATAAAGGTAAGAATGAGATGATAATAAAGTAATGAACTTGGAGTAAACAAAAGGCAGGGTACCTTGAGCCAGATGATGAAAAATCAAAAGGACTATTTGGCAGAAGGAGAAAGAAGGCATTGCCTGCAGATTTCACAGGAGAGGCAAGGAAACTACAGACAACTCTATATGAAGACTTGGAGTTTGAGTATTGAACACTACTGGCTCCTACTTAGACAGTTTCCATTGCAGCTGGCCACAGAAGCGTACAATAAATTAGCTCTGATTACCTGCATCTAGCTAGAGTGAAAACCCAGTGAAGCCTGGAAAAACTCAGAAACTGCAAAAAATTAAACAGCCTACCTCAGGCAGTATAGTTTGGGGAACTCAAACTGAATAGCTACAGAAGGGAACACAAGGGCTATTACTGATCTGGGCTTAGGGAAGACCTAATAAGTCATTGTGGCTATACGGTGCAGCTTGGGCCTGCTAGACACCCCATTCCTAGCCAAATTAGAATGATTTCCAGGCCCCTACTTCACCCAGTCCACACCCAGACAAGAGAGACCTAGAGTCATACCCAGGAGAACCACCTTGAACTGGCTACAGATCCAAGGCTGAGCCTCAGAAATGCTCCTAGAATGGGGACCCTGTAATGTTTCAGGTAGAAGAGAAAGCTGTGTTGATTTCAACTTGTGCAGTGCAGAATCTTTCTACCATCTGAGTTAATTTCCTGCTTCGGCATGGAAGATCTACAGATCTGTCTCTCCAGGGTTGTCAATGTGAACTCTCAATGTCCAGTTATTACAGCCGTAAAGGATGGGGGAGGTAAAGAGAGGCAGTAACTGGCCATTATGTTAGTAGACAAATCCCCATGACTTGCCTATTTTCTTATTTGACGAACAGCAAGTAGTGCTGACTACTTAATTGAAAGACTCAAATGACAAACAAGGGCAAAGAGAGTTCTTCATAACACCTTTGCAATTTTTCTGTAATCTAAGCTATTTTATTTCTGTAAATCTACTTCTGTAAATAAAAATTATTTTATTTCTGTAAATCTAAGCTATTTTACTATTATTTTATTGATTTATTTATTTAGAGACAGAGTCTCACTCTGTCACCAGGCTGGAGGGCAGTGGCATGTTCTCGGCTCACTACAACCTCCACCTCCCAGGTTCAAGAGGTTCTCCTGCCTCAGCCTCTCGAGTAGCTGGGACTACAGGCATGCACAGCCATGCCCGGATAAATTTCTATTTTTAGTAGAGATGGAGTTTCACCATTTTAGCCAGGATGGTCTCGATCTCTTGACCTTGTGATCTGTCCGCCTCAGCCTCCCAAAGTGCTGGGATTACAGGTGTGAGCCACTGTACCAGGACAATCTATTTTATAATAAAACATGTAAAAACAAAAGATGATAAGTGATTTCCAGTTCATTGAGATTGTGTGTAGGGTTCAAGCTATTGCTCAGCTCACAAAGTGATTGCTGTAACAGGCAAGTCTGAGTTTAAGTCTCTTATTTAAATTTCTCCATTGTCATTATCTCCACGGTAGAAAAAAAAACCTGTGTAGAAAAAAGACTGGAAGGAAATAATCAAGAATAAGAGCAATGGTTGCCTTTAGACAGCGGGATTCCATATGCAAAGTCAATGGTTTTTCTTCTTTTCTTACTTTAATTTTTCTTTGTCCTCTAAATTTCCCATGATTAATTTTGAAAGATAAGAGGATTCTGTGAAGTCTTCGCTGTTGTTCTACCACCTACCAGATGAATCTCCTTCAAGTAATATAGCAGGGCTTTCGTGATCTGGTCCTATTTCTGCAGGTTCAGCATCCACTGCTCTCCTTCCCCCTTTACATGCCAGTATTTCTAGATAATTCTAAGTGCCCACAGTTGTGCCAGACGTGCTCTGTCACTTTGTACATCCAGTTTTGTAGTTTCAAATGCCTTCTACCTTCCTAGTCTAGTTGTTGGGTGTTTCATTAAAAACCTAGCTGGAAACCTTTCCTGATCCCACAGACCCTCCCTACAGAATTCACACTCTCCCCTAACTGCTGTACACATGTTCCTATCATTGCGCTTGTCACACTAATTGATAGTGATCTGTTCACGTTTACCCAGATTATGAGATCACTGAAGGCAAGGATGGTGTCTGATGTATCACTGCATCCCTGGTACCTAGTACTGTGTCTGAACTTGCAGAACTTGCTGTAAATTAAATGCAGAACTTGCTGTAATAAATCTTTATTGGGTAGATTTATGGAATGGACAAATAAGGAGATGTTTAGCTATCCCCAGAAAGGAGTACCATCAGCCATGCATGGTGGCTCATGCCTGTAATCCCGGCACTTTGGGAGGCCAAGGCAGGTGGATCACCTGAGGTCAGGAGTTTGAGACCAGCCTGGCCAACACAGTGAAATGCTGTCTCTACTAAAAATACAAAAATTAGCCAGTTGTGGTGGTGGGCACCTGTAATCCTAGCTACTTGGGAGGCTGAGACAGGAGAATGGCTTGAACCTGGGAGGTTCAAGCAATTTATGTATTTATTTAGAGACAGAGTCTCACTCTGTCACCAGGCTGGAGTGCAGTGGCATGTTCTCGGCTCCACTGTATTCCAGCCTGGGCAACAGAGCGAGACTCTGTCGAAAGAAGGAAGGAAGGAGGGAGGGAAGGAGGGAAGGAGGGAGGGAGGGAGGGAGGGAGGGAGGGAGGAAGGAAGGAAGGAAGGAAGGAAGGAAGGAAGGAAGGAAAGAAAGGAAGGAAGAAAGAGAGAGAGAAAGAGAAAGAAAGAAAGATAGAAAGAAAGAAAGAGAGAGAAAGAAGGGAGGGAGGGACAGAGGGAAGGAGGGAGGGATGGAGGGAAGGAGGGAGGGGAGGAAGGAAGGAAGGAAAGAAGGAAAGAAAGGAAGAAAGAGAGAGAGAGAAAGAAAGAGAGAAAGAGAAAGAAAGAAAGAAAGAGAGAGAAAGAAGGGAGGGAGGGACGGAGGGAAGGAAGGAAGGAAGGAAGGCAGGCAGGAAGGAGGGAAGGAAAGAAAGGGAAGAAAGGAAAGGAAAGAAATGAAAGAAAGGAAAGAAAGGAGGAAAGAAGGAGAAAGAAAGAGAAAAGAAAGAGAAGAAAGGAGGAATATCTATTTGCAAAACAAGAAGGAATGACCAAGGGTCAAAAGCCAAAGCATAAAGCCAGAGACAAGCTGGGCAGTCAGGTGAGAGGCGGGTGAGGCTGTGGCGAAGCCTCCAGGATATAGACAGCCAGGGACCTCATCTGAGTCAGAGTGACTTAATGAGTGACTCTGAAGAGCAAGGCCTGCCTCTTCTGAGGTTCCAAGGTGACAGTTTTAAAGCTGCCTTGCTGTGCAATGCCCAAAAAACAGGCTCTAACCTGACTTGTCTTGTTTACTCATAGGATCCTTAAACTGTTAGGAACAAAATACCCACCTGGGATGGTCAATTCCAGTGGTTTGGAAACTGCATTGTACAGAAATCTGGAATTCCGAAGAATTATTTCCAAGATAGGGAATGTGGAGGAGACTCGCGCTACAGATCATGCCATGCACACTTCAACTAGGGCAACTCTGTTTATAGCAGGCTTCCATACTGGCACTTCACAGGAAATCCTTAAGTAAACGGTTCTACTTTACTGATAACGTAAAGGAAGGGATGAAGGGAGAAAAGAAAGAAAGAGAGAAAGGGAGAGAGAGAGAGAGAGAAAGAAAGAAAGAAGAAAGGAAGGAAAGAAAGAAAGAAAGAGAGAAAGAAAGAGAAAGAAAAAGAAAGAAAGAAAGAAAGAAAGAAAGAAAGAAAGAAAGAAAGAAAGAAAGAAAGAAAGAAAGAAAGAAAAAGAAAGAAAGAAAGAAAGAAGGGAGGGAGGGAGGGAGGAAGGGAAGGAAGGAAGGAAGGAAAGGGAGGGAGGGAAGGGGTGTGAAGAAAGGAAAAGGAAGTGAGAGGAGGGGATGGAGAAAGTAAAAAAAGAGGGAAGGAGGAAGAGATAGAGGAAGGGAGTTAAAAAGAAAAGAAAGATGGCAAGAAGGAAGGAAGGGAGTGAAAGAAGGAAGGAGGGAGGGAGGGAGATAATAAAGGGAATAAAGTTAATAAGAGAAATGAAGAAATGAAGAAACAAATTACAAATAAAACCTAAACCTGCAATGAGAAAACAGTCAGAAAGGATGATATTTCTGAGGCCACAGTGGAAGGTAATGGCACTGTAGTGGTGACAACTTCATTCCTCTGATTCCCAACTCAGTACCCCCGTTTGAGGATAGAAGTTGCATTAGTTACATCTTCCTCCCCTCCACCCCACAATGCTTCAGAGTGTCCTAATAGATGCTCCAAGCCCAAAATGTCCAATGAATCAAAAAGCAAAGGTGAAGGTGGGTACCATGGAATTAAAAACTGCAAATAAGGGACAGACCCTCTGGCCATGTCAGGAGCCATGAATTCGACAAATAATAATAATAATAATAATAATAATAATAATAATAAAAATAAAAGTTTCCAAATAGGAATCCTCATAACATGCTCACATGAATGGGGGAAAATAACTCATAACTAGGGCAGCAACTCTTTGCATGTGAAAAAGAGATAATGTGTCTGGAACACTCTAGTCCTCCTAAGTGGCTCAAAGACTCCCCTTGTGAGACATCCATCCATAATTGTGAATCACTAAGAAAAATCTTTCTTCAAGACTCTACAAAAGAGAACTTGAACGAGGAGGAGAGGAGGGGCAGTTCACGGAGTCTAAGGTCTAGGGGCTGTCATATCTGTTCACTCAACTTATATTTTCTGAGAATCTCCTATATGCCAGGCACTGTCATAGGAGATTAATCTATAGTGATGAAGATGCCACCCCTGTTCTCAAAAGCTCAAAGACTAATAGATAGACCATCCTGATTATACTAGTGTGATAAGGACGAAACAGTGTAGGAGAAGGACACTGAGGAAAATGTGAGCACGTATTCTAGAAAAGGAATGTCAAAGAAGAGTTCCTGGACCAGTGGTCTCAAGTTCAAATCTACGAGTTACCCACACATTTTATTAAAATGCAGCTTCTGATTCAGTTGCTCTGGGATGGGGCCTCAGATTTTGCATTTCCAGCAGGCTCCCAGATGCTGCTGCTGTTGCTAGTCCACAGAACACAGGCAGAGAAGCAAAGTCCTAGAGCACAGACACTCAAAATATGGCCCAGGGTCTAGCAGCATCACCATCACTTTTGGGTATGCATAAATGCAAATTCTCAGGCTTTACTCTAGACTCACCAAGTCAGAATCTCTGGAGGTAAAGCCCAGAAATCTGTTTTACCAAATTCTCTGTGTGACTATCATGCATGTAACATTTGAAATGCAGCATCCTTGGGAATCTACTTGTACTTAGTCCTGAAGAAAAATATGAGGCATGAAAACAAAGTGAGAAAATGGCATTTCAGGCAAAGAAACAGCTGGACAGAGCCATAGGAAGAGGAATGAACTGGGGCCCAGGAGTAGTTTGATGCAGCATGCATGGTCAAAGAAATGAGGCAGGGAACATGACTAAAGATTTGATCCTCCAGCTGGATGCGGTGGCTCACTCCTGTAATCAGCACTTTAGGAGGCCAAGGTGGGCAGATTACGAGGTCAAGAGATCGAGACCATCCTGGTCAACATGATGAAACCCCATCTCTACTAAAAATACAAAAATTAGCTGGGCATGGTGGCACGCACCTGTAGTCCCAGCTATTCAAGAGGCTGAGGCAGAAGCATCACTTGCACCCAGGCAGCGGACATTGCAGTGAGCCGAGATCTCACCACTGCACTCCAGCCTGGTGAGAGAGTGAGACTCTGTCTCAAAATAATAAAAAGAAAAAGATTAGACCCTCCATTGTAGGCTCTCTAATGAGCCTCACTAGTGCGATCAATTCAACACTATTTACACTAATAGATGTAAGAAGTGAGTTGATCTTTTTCTTGTCTCAACTTGGAGGTCCCTTGTTCATTTTTCAGGTTTCCTGAGATGTAGTTTTTCATGACCTCAGACTCTAATCACTCCTGCCATATTAGGATCCCCACACAACAGCATCTATTAGGGATTTCGCTATCTGCCTCCCATTTCAGAGCCAACAAATATATTCATCCAACTCCATTTGGCCAGATACAGAAGGTTAGGATCGTTGCCAAGGCAAAACTGGTCTTGACTTCTCAGGAGCTGAGACAGGCTTGAAAACTCCTGAAAGGGAAAGGATACATTCTGTTGAAATGCCGTGGAGAATGCAAGGAGGTATCACGTGTGTCATCACTTCCTAATTCTACTCGGTGACAGACATCAATAATTAATCCTTGTTCTCTTTCCTGCCGAACCTACAAGCTTTTGCAGAAACCTTCTCAATCTAATTCCTTAGGAACTTGCCAATGACCGAAAAGAGCTTGCATCTAAGAGGAAATCCTTCTAATCTTTTAATCCATCTTTCAATGATACATTAGTCAAAATGAACGTTTTACTGGGTATAGGAGGGAACAAAAGGCTGCCATAATTTTTCCACATGGTGTGGACTTACCAGTAGAAAGGACTCTTATTCCAGAGTCATCAGGAGAAGTGATCAAACTACCTATTAAGGAAGGAAACTGGCTGGGCGCAGTGGCTCATGCCTGTAATCCCAGCACTTTGGGAGGCCAAGGCAGGTGGATCACCTGATGTCAGGAGTTCAAGATCAGCCTGGCCAACATAGTGAAACCCCATCTCTACTAAAAATACAAAAAGTTAGCCAGGCGTGGTAATGGGTACCTGTAATCCCAGCTAGTCAGGAGACTGAGGCAGGAGAATCACTTGAACCCGGGAGGCGGAGGTTGCAGTGAGTGGTGATCACACCATTGCACTCCAGCCTGGGCAACAAGAGCGAAACTCCATCTCAAAATAAATAAATAAATAAAATAAACAGAAGGAATTTTGTAAATTTCACACAAGGGAAAGAAGAGAAAGGAGAGAAAGTGCACATTTACTGAGCCCCTACTATGTGACATGCACTCTGGCAAGAAATTTTTATTTATAAAATAGTTCATCTAATCCTCAGACAACCTTATAGGGTAAATATTGCCACCCATATTCTACAGAGGTGTTTCAGAGAAGTTAAGTGACTTGACCGCTGCCAATCAGATAGTAGACGAAGAGCTAGAATACTTGCCCGCTGCCAATCAGATAGTAGACGAAGAGCTAGAATTCAAACCAGAATCTCTCTAGATTGAAACATGGGTCCTTCCCCGCTATATTCTAATAAACAGAGGCATCAAGAGAAATATTACTAATTTAAACAAAGAACCAGACTTCAGAATAGCATATGCTTCAGGGTGGATATTCTTAGAGAACTCTGGCAGCTAAAAGCTAGTGTGTTCTCTTAAAGGGCTATTCCTGGCCCAGAACTCTCAGTTTCAAATGCCCTGGGACTGACATGCCAGCTTCTGGTTGATTCCAAAAAGGACCTGATAGTGGAATATCTACCCCAGAAGCACAAAATCCTTAAGGAACAAAATGGTGTTTTTGCCAGATGAAACCTCAAAGAATAATCTATTGCCTTAATTACTAATTCTGCAATCTAGTTTATTTCCTTTTGTTGGCTCTTGCATCCATCTTGCTGTTGGCTTTACTGTATATTATACAAGTAATTATATTATGATCATTATTACTATTATAATAAGTTCAAAGATCGAGTTCTCCAGAAGCAGATGTTGACATAGAATTTGGGATGTGATATGTTTAACGAGGAATCAACACCTGTGACAGGAAGGCTGGGGCAACAAGATTGGGCACAGGGAGAAGTTCAGCTGCAACCAGGCTAGCATGGGACAACCCAGCAAGGAGATCTGGATAGAATATTGTCCACTGGGGTTGTCCTCCTTCTGGCAAGAATGGGCCAACCTTTGTATATATGCCTCTTTCAGTCATTGGAGGTTGGCTGCCCTAGAAAGACTATGATGATGTAGATCTCTACAGATGAAGGAGTTGGTAGTTGCAGTCTATCTGCTGATCACACTCCTTGTAGTTGTGCAGCAAGTTCTTTTTTGAAGGAGGATCCAGGTGGTGCATCTCTAATTACCAAACTAGTGATAACTACTGGTATTTGAATAGAGCTTTACAATGTGTGACACTTTCATACCTGCTGATACATTTGCTCCTCATAATCCAGATCTGATCATGATATCCTGTAGTAGATTCTGCTGTCGTTCAAAACATTTGCTGTTCTTCCCTATGGAAAAATTGCCTCTTGCTCCCATTGATGGCAACCTGAGTCATGTAACTTGTTTTGGCTAATGAATTGACAGCAAGGTGAGTCATGTGACTTGCTTTGGCCAGTGAATTGACAGCAAGCTGAGTCATGTGACTTGCATTGGCCAATAAGATCTGAGTGAATGTGAAACGTGTACTTTCTGCTCAGAGCAGAAGCTTTCAAGAGTCATTGCAGGTCTCTTTTTCCCCTCTCTGCTAAGAGTCCAGGATGTCCCCCAGAGGGGTGGCTCCTTCAGCACAGATTCCTGAGTGAAGTCACATGGAGTAGAGCTATAGGCACTCCATACATTGGCCATGCACATGTGTGAGATACAGGCTTGTGTTGTTTCAAGCCACCAAGATGTTTGAGGATACTTGTTATGGCAGCATAACTTAGCCTAGACTGACTGAAACACCTCTCATCAACCACGAGGCATAAAGCCCAAGCTCCTCAGGAAGACTTTACATGATTCAGCCCCCGCCCATCTCTCCAGCCTTGACTCTCACCATACTCACCTCCACCTCACCTTTGCTCTGGCCACATCAAACCTATTTCCCTTCTTGAAAAAAAAAGAAAATCCTATCCCTTCTTTAAGATGTAACTCAAATATTCTCTACTCTGTGAAAATTTTCCTCACCCCTTCTCCATAGGCAGAAATAACCCCTCCTCTCTTCCCCAGTGGCCTGGGAAGAAACTATTTTGCTCATCCCCACCCAGTCCCTTGCACATTGTCAGGCATTCAACAGAGGCTCAACAAACATTTGCTGGAATAAATAATAGCTAGCATATACTGAGATGTTAGTGTGTGCCAGGCATTGTGCTATGTGCTTTATGTACATTATTTTATTGAATTTTAAATTAAATTAAGATAGGTATTATTACTGTTCCCCATTTCACAAATGAGAAAACTGATACCCAGATAGGTTAAGTAGCTTAGTTTACACTTGGCAGTGATAAACCCAGGCAGTCTGGTGCTACTACACACTTCTTAACCACTGTGCTATCCTGCAGTGATCAGTATATGACCAGATTCTAACAAAGTTTCTTACACCTAGTGGACACTCAATAAATGGTAGCAGTAATGTATCGAGATCAAGATGGTTGTAGAGTCTGCTCCTAGTGCAGGCATAGAGAGAGTACATTGTCAGTAGGAAATTTTTAAACAATAATAGAATCACTAAGATATTATCTGCTTTATATTATCACCATGCACAAGCAATTCGAAACAATGTTGATGATAAAATATTCTTCCCTGCCAAAGTGGACCATTTCCATTCCACACCCCCTTTGATTTAACACTGAATAGTTGCTAAATGAATGAATGAACGAGTTGATAGAATTGATGATAATGAGAGTGATGAAGATGTAGCAATTGACAGAGAACAAGCCAATTACTTCCATGACTTTCAATTAAAGCAAAGCCTATAGCCTGGTTTGACACGTTGCTTCCCTTGGGTAATGTGGGCGAAATGTGAGGGGAAACCAGCCAACCCAGCTGGAGGGGACTGGCATTCAGGAAAGGAAGAAAATAGTCCACTTTTCATATACAATGGGGCTTGCATCACTCATCAACCTGAGGTGTGGTGACAGAGAAATATCTCACCCTGGTGCCCTGCCTATGCCAATGGCCAGAGCTATAGAAATGTAAGGAGCATTCAGGAAGGAACTGGGAACCTGAATTGATGAAGACACCATTGGGCAATGAGCCAAGTTTAAACAGCCCACGACGTAGCAAACTATTACTTTTTTCAAGAAAAAGAGAAATGAAAATTATGGACATTCCTCGTGAGCAGATTCCCTTTCTTGAGCCTTTCGTCATAATCTTATGGGCATTTTATCATGAGAGAGGACAGGAATTTCAACATTTGCACACTTACCTCCACATCAATGAGAATCCCTTTAAACTTGGTAAAAATCAAGATCCAGAAAAATAAAAACATGTCTAAGATTCCACCTGGCTCTTCAGTCCCAATCTGGGGGACTGCTCACTTATTTGTCTACTTTTTGGCCTCCTTGGACTAGATTGGGAGTTTCTGGAATGTAGAGACAACATCTCATTCCTCTTTGCTTTTTTAGCTACAGAAGTAGTCTTTGGTTTGTTGAATGAATAAACGATGGCTTTGCCTCTCTCTGTCATGGTCAAACCTGGGTGACTCTTTCCTAATACACCTTCCCCAAGTGATGGACCAGATCACACAGAATGTCCCCCGCCCAGTCATGAGGAAGATCTAGAAGTTCTGGGCCATCTCGAATTGTTTGTTTTTTAAGAGAAATGATTCTCACAACTTGTTCACTTTTTCCCAGAATTTTTCTCCAAAGACCTTCAATTCATCTTATCAGTGAGAGGGCCTCACTCAGGAAATAATTGCTTTTAATACCTTTCCTTACCGCCTGTTAATTTTTCCCTTCATCAGGAAAGCATGTGTCAGAAGTAGCCAAACAATCACAAGGAGACAATGACTTTAAACCCACTGGTTCTTAATGGGGGCAATTTTATCTCTAGGATTAAGGGGACATCTGGCAATGTCAGGACACATTTTGGTTGTCACAGCTGGGAGAAGTAGATGCCACCAAATCTAGTGAGTAGAAGCCAGGGATGCTGCAAAAATGTACAAGACACTCCCCATAGTAAAGAATTATCCAGTCCAAAATGTCAGTCATGCCAAGGGTATGAAAATTCTGCATTAGAGGCACTGAAGGTTAGTAGCAGTAAAATATATGAAATTACAAATCCCATTTTGGGAAAAAAATAGTATTAGCAGCAATAGCAGTAAACATCTACTAGGTATCAGACACTCTTCTAAGTGCTTTACATTTAGCTGTTTTCATTCTCATCCAACAGTCTTCTGGGGATACTATTACTATCCCCATTCTACAAATGAGGCAACTAAGACACACAAAGTCACACAGCTAGTAACTCTCAGAGCTGCTGTTCACACCTCAATTGTCTGCCTCCAATCTGTATTCTTTACCACTCTGGCCTATTGGAAATCAGGGAGGGTTTCTGTTCTAGCTGATACTTTCATTTTTAGAGACAGACACATTGTCCTGTTCTTGTTGCTGTGATTAGAACTTCAGCAAAGCAAGGAGTTTGTACTTGTATAGGTTTTTGTAGGAAAAAAACTATCAAGACTGAAGACTAAACAGTGACTAATGTTTGTAATTCGGGAGAACAAATGGCAAACCCATGAGTCTGGGATCAGCGTCTACTTCCACCACAGTGGTTAATAAGGGAGGATGGTATCATGGAAAGAACATTAACTTAGGAAGCAAGAAACATGGATTCAAGACCAGAACTCTGCTGCAAATAGGTTGTGAGACTTCAGGCAAGTTCTTTAGACTCTCAGGCGTGACTTTCCTTTTTTGGTATTTTCCATTTTCACTCTTTGGGAGTTGTCTAGAGCAGGAGTTGAAAAACTGTGGCTCATAGGCCAAATATGGCTGTCACCTGCTTTTGTAAATACAATCCTTTTTTTTCCCCATCAACTTTTAAGTTTTAGGGTACATGTGTAGGACGTGCAGGTTTGTTGCATAGGTAAACGTGTGCCATGATGGTTTGCTGCACAGATCAACCCATCACCTTGGTATTAGGCCCAGCATCCGTTAGCTATTCTTCCTGATGCTCTCCCTCCCCCCAACCTCCACAACAGACCCCAGTGTGTGTTGTTCCCCGCTATGTGTCCATGTGTTCTTATTGGTCAGCTCCTACTTGTAAGTGAGAATATGTGGCGTTTGGTTTTCTGTTCCCGCATTAGTTTGCTAAGGATAATGGCTTCCAGCTCCATCCATGTCCCTGTAAAGGACATGATCTCATTCCTTTCTATGGCTGCATAGTTTTTCATGGTGTATATTTTTTACATTTTCTTTATGCAGTCTGTCATTGATGGGCATTTGGGTTGATTCCATGTCTTTGCTATTGCGAATAGTGCTGCAATAAACATACACATGCATGTATCTTTATAATAGAATGATTTATATTCCTTTGAGTATACACCCAGTAATGGGACTGCTGGGTCAAATGGTATTTCTGCTTCTAGATCTTTGAGGAATCGCCACACTGTCTCCCCCAGTGGTTGAACTAATTTACATTCCCACAGCAGTGTAAAAGCATTCCCTTTTCTCCACAACCTCGCCAGTATCTGTTGTTTCTTGACTTTTTAATAATCCCCATTCTGACTGGTGTGAGTTGGTATCTCATTGTGGTTTCGATTTGCATTTCTCTAATGATCAGTGATGTTCAAAAGAAGACATTCATGTAGCCAACAAACATATGTAAATACAGTCTTACTGGAACATAGCCACACCAGTCTTGTACATATTGCCTGTGGCCACATTTGTGCTACCATGGCAGGGTTGAGGAGTTGAACAGAGATTGCATGGTCCAGAAAGTCTAAAATATTCACCATCTAGCTCTGTACAGAAAAAGTCTGCTAAGGTCTAGTGAGGATGCATTTCATTGCAGAAGATTTTTTTAAACCTATGAAAATAAAAAGTCATACCTGTGTTATATACTACACTGAAACTCTGTTTTGCTCTGATAAAATTACATATGTGAAGTACTTTGGAAAAGTACCAAGAAATATAAGGATGTGGTATCAATATTAAATGATAGGGATGGTATCATTTAGTGAAAAAACAAAACAAAACATAGAATTTGGGATGAAGCATGCCTGAGTTTGAATCCAAGTCCAACCAATTATTATGGTTGTGATTTTGGGAGAGTGATTACATTTCCAGAGTCCCAATTTTCTTCCCTGAGAATAATATGAAACCAAGGAGAGAGAATTATACTTAAATCTTAAGGTTGCTGGAAGGACTAAATAAGGCATACTCAATGATTGACTCATTTGTTCATTGGCTGTGCCATATTGATGTCCCATTGTGTGCCAGGAGCCATGACAACCACCAGACATACAGATGTGCTCAGAGAACACATCTGTGCCAACAGACCTTCATTGGGGTCTCATGAAATAGATCTTGAGCAACAAATTTCAGTATATAAAAGTTCTTTGAAAATTGTGAGGGTCATTCAACTTAAGTGGTAGCATTACAATGACTGCTACTAATGGCAAAGAATGTTTCAAAAGTACAAAAAACTAGCTGGGTTCCCAGTTGTGTGTAGCCTCTGTGGGGTGATGAGGGATTCACAAGAGTGGAAGAGCTTAACTCTGGGAAGGGAGAAGGAAAGAAGACACACAAGTAGAGCACTAGATCTGAGTCTCTGGTTGGACATGGGGTAAGAGATGGTAAAAAGGAGAAAGGAGTATGTGAAAAAGGCAGGTCTAGAGGTCAGACTTCCCCTACTGAACATACGGGACCATCCATTGAGGATGCATCCTTTTCTTGCAGAGACCAGCTCCTCTGAGCCCTCCAAAGAAAGCCATGCAAATGCAAACCCACAGGGAGCATAAATACAGCCATACCTGTGTACTGTAGCAGAGGGTGTAGGCATCTTCACTAAAATGGTTCCCTCTTCTTCCTAGGAAACCAGCTAGACCAGATGTCCCAGGCTCCTCTACAATTAGGTACAGCCATATGACAGTTCTGGCCAATGGAATGTAGACAGAAGTTATGTTTCCCACACAAAGCTTGGTCCACTAAAAGCCTCCCATCTGGTACCCAATCTTTCACTCTCCTCTTGTCTACTGATCACAGATGCAGAGGACTTAGAGGAGGACTCCAAGACCTTAGAAGAATAGTGGAGCCAGAGGATGAAAGCTGCCTGAGTCCCTGAATGACTGTATGGAGCAAAGCTCACTGTACTGTGAATGAGAAACAAACATCAATTACATACATGCATTGAGAATTTGGGGTTGTTTTTCTTCTTCAGAGTCCTAATTAATATATACAATTTTCTTATTTTTTATTTTACACTGTCACTGAAACAGAAGCATCTGCAATGAAAATGAAGATAATAACTCTTCTTATTCACTCTTCTTTCTAGAACAATGTCTGACATAAAGAAGATGCTCAGATAACGTTTACAGACAAAAATATTAGCAAGTTAAGGGCAATATAAATGGCAAAGACAAAGAGTCATTGGAAAGACAAGATAAAAGCATATCCACAAAACCACTTCTGTAAACAACAAGGTTTTGTTCTGACATTAATTCTATCATCCCCACAGAGGTGGATTTGCACATGAACAAGCACAGAACATATATACAGATATGGCAGCGCCAAGTTCCTGTGGCATCATGGGTACAACACACATACACAGACACAGCATAAATGAATTCCTAATGAAGTCCTACAGCATGAGGAGAACCAGAAGTGCTCATATCCTAAACAGGATCAGGGACTTGCAGCCCCCATGCCCATGTGGGACCCATGTCTGCCTCCCTGTGGGACATAAGCTAGACTCACAAAGTCATAGAATCAAACCTAAGCTTTGGTCCCAACAATCTGGGAAGGAATTAGAATGTTAACTAACACTGACCTAGTTCTTTCCAGCTGTCTGGCACCGTGATAAGAGTGTTATATGCCCCATCTCAGTCATGATCATTCTCTTACCAATCCTACATGGTAGGTATTATTATTGTCTTCACTCCACAAACCAGAAAATTTAGGCTTAGAGAGGTAAAGAAAAGTGCTCAAGGCCACCTTGCCAATGGAGCCTCCTAGCTTCTAGGTTGGGAGCACACAAATTTACCCTCTGTTCCACCACTATGTTTCTTCATCTATGAAATGGGAGCAACCACATATACCTGATATGTTTGTTACAAGGGCGAAATCAAATTAGACAATGCACATAGAATTCCCTGCAGAACACCTGGCACTAAGAATGGGCCCAAAAATATGTCACCTCTCTTCCCTTCTTTTCCTTCGCCCAGGAGAGCCTTTTTGTTCTAATAAAGGTTCTGGGCTCAGAAAAGCAGCAGGAAGTAGAGACTGTGTCCCCAAGTGACTCTGGCACCAGGGCCAGCCAGTATGCACCAAACTCTTAATAGTATTTAAACTCCGTCTGGGCATCTAATTATCTTAATGATGCAGAATTCAAAATAGCACAGTCTGTATGCACCCCAGGAAAGGTCCCGTTCACAGACGTGGGCCTATTAAGCCAGAGAAAAGCATCTAATAAAAGAATTGAACAATCGCAGTGCTTAGAACTGGAAGGGCTGAGAGGTCAGCATCAGAAGCTGGGCTCTCCCAGCAGTCCGGGCCTCTCCCTGTGAGCTTCTCTCCAAAGCACTACATCTGGACTTCAGTCTCCTGTGTGTGGGAGCTCTGGCTTTTTCACTGTGATTTTACGGCTTAATCCTCACAACAACTGTGTGAAATAGACGTGGTTAAGCCCATTTCACAGACAAGGGGACTGAGGCTTACAGAGAATTGGGTTTTCTGGAATAAAAAATCCCTAAGCTTACCCTGCAGCCCAGTGTCCTAAGAAATAGGGCATGTTTACAGCTTAAGAGCGCGTCTTTTGGAGGACAGCCAGTGAAACCCTGCAGGAGCTGACCTGTCAAGCTGTTCTCCCTCCCCTTCTCTTCTCTGTCTCCTTCCCCTCCAAGTTCTGCTTCTCTTTACTTTTCTCCTTTTATTCTCTATCCTTTTCTTGTTTTCTCTCTTTTGTCTCCTCTTTTACTTGTTTCTCTTTCTCCCTCCCTTGGTCTCTCTCTCTCCCCCTATCCCTCTCTCCCCTCCTCCTCTATCTCCATACTCCTCTTTCCCTCCTCCTCTCTTTCCCTCACTCTCTCTCCTCTCTTTCTCCCTCCTTCTCCCTCACTCTCTCTCACCCCTTTGTCTCTCTCCCTCCCTCACTCTCTCTGTTTCTCTCTCCCTCTACCTCTCATTTTCTCTCTCCCTCTATCTCTCATTTTCTCTCTCCCTTCATCTCTCATTTTCTCTCTCTTCCTCCCTCTCCCACCTCCCTCTCTCTCCCTCACTCTTTCTCCCACTTCCCTCCTTCCCTCTCTTTCTCTCTCTCCCTCACTCTCTCCCCCTTCCCTCTCTCCCTTCCTCACTCTCTTTCTCTCTCTCCCTCTCTCTCTCTGTTCCCTCAGTCTCTCTCTCTTTCCTTCCCTCAACTCTCTCTCTCCCTCACTCTCTCCTTCCCTCAGTCTTTCTCTTTCCTTCCCTTGGCAATCTCTCTCCTTCTCTCTCTCTCTCTCTCCTTTCCACAGTCTCTCTTTTTCCTTCTCTCCCCCCTTCTCTCAGTCTCTCTCTTTCCTTCTCTCAGCTCTTTCCCTCTCTCATTCCCTCAGTCTCTCTCTTTCCTTCTCTCAGTCTCTCCCCTTCCCTCAGCTCTCTCTTTCCCTCAGTCTCTCTCTTTCTTTCCCTCAGCTTTCTCTCTCCCTCTCTCTTCTTCCCTCAGTCTCTCTCTCCCTCCTGCTTTCTTCTTCCCTCACTCTCTCTCTCCCGTCCTCAGTCTCTCTCTCCCGTCCTCAGTCTCTCTCTCCACCTCTCTCTCTCCACCCCTCTGCCTCCATCTCTCTCCCTGTCTTTCTCTCTCTCCCTCCCCCTCTTTCTCTCCCTCTCTCCCTCCTTCAGTCTCTCATTCTCTCTCTCTCCCTCTTTCACTCCATCTCTTCCCCCTCCCTCAGTCTCCCTTTCTCTCTCATCCTTCCTTCCCTCTCCATCCCTCAATCTCTCTTTCCCTCTTTCTCCCTCCCTCTCTCCCTCTTCCTCTTCCTCTCTCTGCACTGATTAACTGCCTAATTTTTGCCTGACCTTATGAAATGCATTGGTTATGTGCAGATCAATTAGATGTTGTCTCTGACCCCAGGAACTCATACTCAGCTGGGACAGAGGAGCAAAGAGGAAAACAGATCATGACAGCAGTGAGGTCAGCATGATGACAGAGGAATTGGAGAAGGGTCCCAGGGAAGGCTTCCTCTCAGGGAGCCTCTGCATCCCTCTCCAAACTGCTGTGCAAGCTCATCTACACACATAGGGCTGCCGAATCTTTGTGAGCCTCCATAGACCATTGAGTTTCCAATACGCTATAAGACATCAAGGGTTTGCCAGCAGCTAGAATATGTTAAGGAGTTGGATTTCACCTCCTTCTCACCTCCTACCAATTGCAAACATTGCTGGCCATTTCTGAGATAGTTATTAATCATTGTTAAGAGAAAAAGAAGGCAGGTTGCTTCTGTACTCTGACCCAGGTAACAGTCAATAGCCAGTAATGTTAGATATCAACCAGCTAAGGTCCAACATCAGCTTCAGAGCTAATCAATGCTCAATATTTGTGTGAATCAATCAATGAACAATAAACAAATAAATATTTCTTGAGCATTTGAGATGTTCTTGTATCAGACTGTTTTGCCATCAGCAGCATTTAATGTCAAAGTAGTCTTATGTAGAGGGAATAAAGTATCAAGTTTGGAGACAAACAGATTTTGGTTTCTAATTGTGAGGTTTTGAATGAGAAACACCAACTCTATGAGGCTTAATGTTTCATTTATACAAGAGTGGATAGTGTAACCTACATTGCATGATTGTTGATCAAATTGTAGACTAATAAGTGTCTCATCTACCATAAAGTAAGAATGTGGCAAATTACACTTATAATTTCTAAATTCATGACTGTAAGCCATCACAAGGGTTCTGTGAGATAAGTGTTACCACCCCTCATCTACCAGGAAAGAAGTAGAGACTTAAAGAGGTGAAGCTACCTGCCAAAAGACACACTGCTAATAAAACAGAAAACCAGGATTTGAGACACTCCTTCACCCAGGACACCTCATCCCACTGGGGAAGTTGCCATCAGAAAAATCAATGGTGTCTATTCAAATCTTTTGCACATTTGTTATGAGATTATTAGATTTATTCCTATAGAGTTGTTTGTGCTCCTTATATATTCTGGTTACTAATCCCTTGTCAGAAGGATAGTTTGCAAATATTTTCTCCCATTCTCTGGGTTGTCTCTTCACTTTGTTGATTGTTTCCTTTGTTATGCAGAAGCTTTTTAACTTGATGGGACCCCATTTATCCATTTTTGCTTTGGTTGCCTGTGCTTCTTGGGTATCACTCAAGAAATCTTTGCCCACTTCAACATCCTGGAGATTGTCTCTAATGTTTTTGTAGTTATTTCATAGTCTGAGTTCTTAGATCTAAGTCTTTAATCCATTTTGATTTGATTTTGGTATACAGTGAGAGATACAGATTCATTTCATTCTTCTGCATATGGATATCCAGTTTTCCCAGTACTATTTTTTGAAGAGACTGTCTTTTTCCCAGTGTATATTCTTGACATTGTTGTCAAAAATGAGTTTACTGCAAGCGTGTGGATTTGTTACTGGGTTCTCTATTCTGCTCCATTGGTTTATGTGTCTTATTTTTATGTCAGTGCCATGCTGTTTTGGTTACTATAGCTCGGTAGCATAATTTGAAGTCAGATAATGTGATTCCTCCAGCTTTGTTCTTTTTGCTTAGGATAAATTTGGCTATTCTGGGTCTTTTGTGGTTCCATATAAGTTTTAGGATTGTTTTCACATGTCAGGTCAGTCCAGATCATGGTGGATGCCCATGGGCTCACAGTTCCATTAACCTGTCTGGGGCAGGCAGAGTCCAAGGTGTGCCCATTCCTGTCTGATCCCAGCATTCCCTAGAAAGTAACCACACAAACTGCTAACAGTGAACGGCCCCCAAATGCTTCATACTCTAACAGGTCCAACATTTCTTGAGCTTGGGGAACTGACACCATCCCTCCTCCGTCTCTCCACCCTGGCTAATACATTTGGTCAGGTGGCAACCTCTCTCCAAAGCCTTTCTTTCCTCTCTGCTTGAGAAAGCTCCAATTTGGTGACTGTTCATTATCCCCCCATTTAGACAATTTTCAACACACAGTAGAACCTTTAAACAGTGTGAGCAATGTTGTCAATCTTCCTGCATGCTGCCTCTGTCAGGCTTTAAGAGGTAAATTGACTGCACAGTGGGAGGGGAATTAGGAACACAGTTTCCACTAATAGTAAACGGCCCCTGAAGTTCAGTTATGGGAAGGGGGCATTAGAGTTGCCTGTATACCAAGGGCTAGGCTAAGTGTCTTCCAGTTAGGACTTTCCTCACAGGGGGAGCATTTCCAGCCCCAGGATACCATGTGGTGCATGGAAAAGGGAACAGTCACACATTGAGTGCCAGTTGTGTGCAAAGCACTTTAATAATGTTATCTCATTTCATCTTCAGAACAACACCAAGAGTTAGAAGCAGTATTCACATTTTGTGGGTAAGAATAGAGAGGTAAATTCCCCAGTTCACACAGCTCATACATGATGGAGCCAGGATTTGAAATGTGGCCCTGTGTAGCTCCCATAGTCCCATTGTTAACAACCACTTTGCTACAAGAAGGACTTGCTTCCTGTATTCTTCTTAAAACCGCTCTCTTGTCCAGACTGGGCTGCTTCCCATAGAGGCAGTTCAAGAATTATAAGTTCACTATCTCAAATGAAGCCTTTGCCTATCCTCATGGGATTCTCAGAAACTGCCAGCTGTGTTCACCATCTATCTCAGACCTTTGTTTTTACAAAGATAGAATCCACCATCCCCTTATCTGTTCCATTCAGTAGCACTTCTTCCTGCGTTACTTAGAACAGCCACTTCTCTGCTTCATGAGTAGGTATCAAGGATATAGCAACTAGACCACTAATCTCTATTTCATATCCTTAACAGGCATCGTTAATCAATCTCCTCGAGCAGCCACTCCCAATGGACCAGACTAGGCACTCAAGATTTAATCTTCTTACCATCCACGGACCAAGCCAATCCAGCTCCTAAATAAATGAATGAATTTATCCTTGTTGAATAACAAGGTCTCTTCCTGCCTGCCTCGCTTCGCAAGAGAGCAGAAAATCAAATTGCCCATATTCTAATGTATCCATTTACTATCTTGTCTTTTTAATTTTTCTGTCCCCCACACATCCTCAGGAAGATTTGGATCCAAATAGATATCCTAGTTCTCAAATCCTAGTTCTATCCTGTTTATTCGCATTACATGACCTTAGGCAAGTTGGTTTCTCATCTATAAAACAGACATGATAATAGTACCTTTTTTGAGATGGAGTCTTGCTCTGTCGCCCAGGCTGGGGTGCAGTGGCACAATCTCGGCTCACTGCAGCCTCCACTTCCCGGGTTCAAGCAATTCTCCTGCCTCAGTCTCCCAAGTAGCTGGAACTACAGGCATGTGCCACCACACCCAGTTAATTTTTGTATTTTTAGTAGAGACGAGGTTTCGCCATGTTGGCCAGGCTTGTCTCAAACTCCTGACCTCAGGTGATCCTCCTGCCTCGGCCTCCCAAAGTGCTGGAATTACAGGTGTGAATCACCGCACCCAGCCCTTTTTAATATTTTTAAATCTTAAAACCTAATAATATGGTTTGAGTATGAAAAAAGAAAACATACTTAATGCATCAAACACAATGCCTGGCACAACAGACAGTCTGCTAATGTCAATGTCCTTCTCCCTTTTTTTCTGCAACAGCCAATAATTATGCTTGCCTGTTTGCTCCTTATACAAAACTGGGGTTGAATAACTGTATACAACCCTTCAAATCCAGGCGACACTCTACTTATTTCTTTTGCAACTTGTTTTTGAGAAAATATGCAAACATTTTAGGAGCTTCTCTTTCCCCCTTGACCATCACAGCCTGGCTGCCTTCGCGTAGAACACAGATTTTTTTCTATTCCATTATCTCCAGCATTTAGGAAGGATGAGACTGTTACATCCCTCTGAAGATAACTGCTTGCCAGAGGCAGGAACAATTGTTGGTGGCTTGGCAAGAAGTGGCCGTGTCCTAAAGGGACATCAGAAGAGGACTTCTGGGGAACCTTGGCTGAGCAGCAGCAAAATAACTCGGCAATGACTGATAACTGCCTAGAGCTGAATGGTTCACAAAGGCTGGATTCCTTGCTCTCAAAGCCAGAGTCAGTCCCAGAGTATCTATTTCTTCAACAAAAGCATTGAGCCCCTACTATGGGCAAGACATGTGCTAGAATCCCCGACCAGTACTCAACGAACTCCTGCAATGAGCTGTCTGCTAAAAATATGACATCTGACATGGACTGAGGGTTTCCAATGTGCTGGGCACCGTGGTAAGTAGTTTATGTGGACAATATCACTCAATCCTTAGATGCTCCCATGAAACGGGATTGCTCTTATTATCATTTTATTGAAGAGGAAACTGAGACTGAGAGGGAAGAATGTTAATTATGTCTGTTATGCAGACCTGTTCTCTGTGTGTGTGTGTGTGTTTAATGTCATGACCTATTATAAAAGCAATAGTGTTCATTGTAAAAAGAATTTGAACAAAAACTGACAAAATGAAGCTCTGAAATTGCCCATTTCCCTTCCCTGCCCCCATCCCCATGGAGTCTGCATTGATGCAGTTTGGCATGGATCCTTGCAGAGCAGATATTTCTTATTCAAAAAAAGGCATATTAAGAATAATTATTTGTATATTAGACTGTTTATTAGAGTTTTGAAATCATATTTTAATGCTTATATTTTCAGTTAAAAAAAGTAATACAAGATTATTACAGGAAATGCACAGAATGCAGAGACAAATTACCTTTCTTTTCGACATGGGTTCTTGCTCTGCCACCCAAGCTGAAGCACAGTGGCATGATCATACCTCACTACAGTCTGAAACACTTGTGTTGAAGCAATCCTTCTGCCTCAATCTCCCTAGCAGCAGGGACCACAGGCACACATCACCACCACGCCTGGCTAATTTTAAATTTTTTTGTAGAGAGGGGAGATCACTACATTGCCCAGGTTGGTCTCGAACTCCTGGGCTCAAGTGATCCTCGCACCTCAGCTTCCCAAAGTGCTGGGATTACGGGTGTGAGCCACCACACCCAGCCCAGATTATTTTATTTGTTTATTTGTTTTAATTTATTAATTGTTTTGAGACAGGAGGTCTCCCCCTGTGGCCCAAGCCGGGGTTCTATCAGCGCAATCATAGCTTATTGCAGTCTCACCTTCCTGGGCTCAGGCAATGCTCCCACCTCAGCCTCCAGGTTGTTGTAATTGTCTGTGACACGACTGCCCAGCCCTGAACTGGGCCAGGGAACTGTAGCATAGTGATGGGAAGACTCCTAGGGGCTGGAAACAAGGTGATATGAACAGAATCCCAGCTCTCTCCCTTGGCAGCTGAGTAGCTTGAAAAAAATCTCTTAATTCCCCTGACCATCTGTAAAAGGGGCTGTGAAAGCCTCTGGAAGAACCCTATGTGCTTAGCAATCTGACTGTCATACAGGCCTTTAAAAGGCAAAGTAAACCTGTCAATCCTCTTCCCTTGCTAACAGTATTATCTGATCAGCCCTGCCCATCTATGCATTCTTCTCAGAAGACAGCCTTCCCACAGCTCGGGGCATCCTGGGTGTTTCTCTCCCTTCTTTGCCAACCTTCCAGGGCTATTTCTCTCTCTCAGCATTTTCCTGTCTCATAAATATTTGCAAAAAGTCGGGCTGCTCTGTCTCATTGTGTTTTCACGCCTTGTTTTGCCACCTTCTTAGCAGAGCTCGTTTGACATAAATATTTATGTGAAAAAATATGTTCTCTCAGTCCCAGGTGTTCTCTGCCCTACATACGACCACGGGAAGCCTTTGGGGCACTATGAATATGGTGCTTCCATGCAGCCTGGTGGTGCACAGGGGCCACCAGCTTCATCCTTTTCGTGGGGAAGGAATAGATGTTTGCTGTGCAATCCCCTGTTAACAAGTCCCTTGGTAACATGCCCTTGCAGATAAGGGCCTTGCCAAAGGGCTCCAATGCTCCAAAACGGAATCTATCAGCTTTCACTGCATTACTATCAACAGCCCCATGGGGGTTCCTGGGCGAGTAACTCTGCATTCAAACTAGTTTGGCCAAGGATAAGAAATATTTATATATCTAATTGCATATCTGCACCCTTCCTTCTTTTAATCCACTTCCAGTGCTACTTGCAGACATCTGTCTGTCCCCTCCCTCTTGTGACCAGCTGTAATTCTGCCATCTCTAAGGCATGCCAGCTCTGGTCACACCACGCCCACCTGCCCTTAAGACCACACTGTCCTCCTCCCTTTATGTCTCCCTATCATGTTCTCATTCTTTCTGGAGTCCCTGCCCTATCTTTCCGAGGTCATCCACTACTCCTCTTCTAAAAAACTACATTTTTGCTGTTATTGAAGGTGGACTTTGATGACAGCTTAAATCTCAAGCAATCCTCAACAACAAAAAACTATTAGCTCCCTTTCAATATTCAGTATTTGTCTGAAATAACTAGTTAGCCAAGAACTCGGTAACATGTTTACCTTGAGCTAAACATAAGATCCATCGAACAGTCCTCTAGGACTGTGATTAGGGGAAGAAATCAGATACAGCCCAGTTCACCCCCAGACCTCTGAAGAAAACAGCAAATAAACTGCTGCCATATGAGACCTCCATATCATATATAGAGGTACTATAAAGAGAAACAGCTTAATTATAATTAACTTATTTGTTATTTGTGATTATTAATTAGTAGTGATTGTTAATGATTATAAATGATTGTTAATAGTTATTGGATGGTTTATTAATATATCTTTGCCTATAATATAAATGATCCTTATTATTACTAATTAATAAACATGCACTTTAGATCCACAAGTGGAAATGTGACATAAACAATCTACTGAAAGAAAAAGACCCTGAGACTGGATCAAAAATCAAAATCTAGTCCTTATTCCTATGTCATACTGAAATTGTATGATGAGTTATTAAAAGGAACAGTGTATTCAAAGTCAGAAAATCCAGGTTCTGAAATCAATGATACCATTTGAGCCTGTGTGACCTTGAGCAAAGCACCTCCCTTCTTCCAGCATCTGGTTTCACAGCTGCAAATCTGGCTCTCTCTTGAGGGGGAGAAGCTTAAATGAGATAAGAAATGGGCAACAGTGGGCCAGGCACAGTGACTCATGCCTGTAATCCCAGCACTTTGGGAGGCCAAGGTGAGCAGATCACCTGAGGTCAGGAGTTCAAGACCAGCCTGGCCAACAAGGAGAAACCCCGGCTCTACTAAAAATACAAAAAAAAATTAGTTGGGCATGGTGGAGGGCGCCTGTAATCCCAGGCTGGAGGCTGAGGAAGGAGAACAGCTTGAACCTGGGAGCCAGAGGTTGCAGTGAGGTGAGATTGCACCATTGCACTACAGCCTGGGCAACAAGAGCGAAACTCTATCTCAAGAAAAAAAAAAAAAAAAAAAGAAAGAAAGAAAGAAAGAAAGAAAGAAAAAGGAAAGAAAAGAAAGAAAGTAACGGGCAAAAGTGCCGTAGACTTTAGGGTACAAAGGCCTTACTCCTCAAAGTGTGGTCACCATCAGCGTCCCCTGGGAACTTGTAAGACATGCAGGATCTCTGGGCCTGCCCCAGACTCGCTGACTCAAAATCTATTTTTCTTCATTTGAGCACAATCCCCCAGGTGATCCACATGTGCCTCACCTTTTGGGAAGCACTGTTCTAGGTGGCTATCTGACCTTCCTGGGAATTAAGAAGACAAGAATGACTACCTGTTCTTGCTGTCTCATGCCTCTGTGCATGTTGCTTTCTCTAATAAAATGTCCTGTTCTCTTCTGTGTCTGGCTAATTCCTCCTTGCTCTTTAGGGCTCATCTGACAAAAGCTGCAAGAAGTATCCCCAGGAACACCCACACATATACCTCCCTGCCAGGTTGTCTGACCTTCCTGCGTGCCCCTCTATTACAACCTTGACCAGCTAGATTGTATCACTGTTGGTGAATGTGTCATCTCCCAGCCCTAGATTGTGAGGTGTTTGTGTGTGTGTGTGTGTGTGTGTGTGTGTGTGTGTGTGTGTGTGTTTTGAGACGAAGTCTCGCTCTGTCACCCAGGCTGCAGTGCAATGGTGTGATCTCTGCTCACTGCAACCTCCGCCTCCCAGGTTCAAGCCATTCTCCTGCCTCAGCCTCCTGAGTAGCTAGGATTAAAGGCACACACCACCATGCCCAGATAATTTTTGTATTTTTAGTAGAGGCAGGGTTTCACCATATTGGCCAGACTGGTCTCAAACTTCTGACCTCAGGCGATCCGCCCACCTCAGCCTCCCAAAGTGCTGGGATTACAGGTGTGAGCCACCGCACCAGGCCGACTGTGAGCTTTTTAAGGGCATTTCAGCAAGCACCTACAATATGCAAAAGGCTCCCACAGAGCCAGAATACAGAAACTGACTGTCAGTTTCGCTGTAACATACTACCACAAACTGAGTGGCTTAAAACAACAGAACTTTTTTTCTCAGTTCTGGAGTCCAGAAGTGTGAAATTGGGCTGTTGGCAGGGCCATGCCCCCTCACAAGGCTCTAGGGGAGAACCCACTCCTTGTCTCCTCCAGCTTCTGGATCCCTAGGATCTCTGCCGTGTGGTCACATTTCCTCCTCTTTTCTTCTCCATATGTCTCTCTTCTGTGTCTCTCTTCTAGAACACTTGCTAGCAGATTTAGGGCCTAGGCAGATAATCGGAAATGAACTTGAACTCCTTACCTGCAGATCCTCAACTTGGTTACATCCGCAAGACCCTTTTTACCAAATAAAGTCACAGGCACAGGTTCCAGGATTAGGGAATTTCTGGAGGGTCACCATTCGGCCTGCTCTGACATCTCACAGCAGGTATCCAAACACACATCTGCTTTATTTACATGTCGTCACTTTATAGATGCAGAAACTAAAGCTGAGAGTGTTGAAAAACTAATAAAATAGGCCAGGCACTGTGACTCATGCCCATAATCCCAGCATTTTGGGAGGCCGAGGCGGGTGGATAACCAGAGATTAGGAGTTTGAGACCATCCTGGCCAACATAGTGAAACCCTGTCTCTATTAAAAATACAAAAATTAGCCAGGCATGGTGGTAGCACAGTCCTGTAATCCCAGCTACTCGGGAAGCTGAGGTAGGAGAACTGCTTGAACCTGGGAGGTGGAGGTTGCAGTGAGCCGAGATCACGCTACTGCACTCCAGCCTGGGCAACAGAGTGAGACTCCATCTCAAAAAGAAAGTAAAATAACCTTCCCAGTATCACACAACTAAAATACCACTGGGACATATGACTGGCCCCTGGGGGTTTGTCCCTAACATATATAAAGGCCCTAACCTATATTAATAAGTGCAATGCATTTATCACACGGTCACTAATAATGCTGTCCTACCAGTCCTAGTAGTCTTCGAGGCTGTGTCAGGCACTCTTCATGTATGAAACCTCCTTTGTTCAGTGATCCTTAAGGGTAGACAATATCTTACCATTTTTCAGATAGAGAAACTGAAACTCAGTCCAGACCAGCAATTCGAACCCAGGACTACCTGGCTCCATTCACACACTTAGCAAATATTTGCTAAGCACCCACCATGCTCCAGAAATGATGGGATTCAAATGCAGTTTTCTAGACTGGTTTCTAGGCACAGGCTCACAGAACATAGCAACTAGCTCCAAAGCCGGTGTCCTGCTCACTGTGCCATGCCGCCCAGCTCTCAATGGACACCCCTGCTGCACCTTCTCAAATCACTTTTACATCTGAAGTTTCAGCTCCTTCCAGAGACCTTCAGCAATGTCACTCTGCCATACTATAAACCATGGTGCTCTGACAAGCTGTCTCAGAGCCAAGGACCATTAAAGACCATGTATTTATTTCCAAGGAACACCTTGGAAAGTGTCGATGAATGAGAACCCTGGGCGCTGACATCTTCATGCTGTATCATATATGTCCTACTCCTAAAGCTCCCATGCCAGGTAGAAACCACCATTAACTCTCTGCCAACCTAACAAGGGTAGGTATGGCGTATCACAGGCATCAGCTTATGTGCACATTTGAGTGAGGGATGGATATAAAACAAAGTCACAGAGATTAGTAAGTAAGGAGCCGTCCAAGCTTTGAGAAACTCGCAATCCACTGAAGGATTCAATCCACAGACAATACTACAGATACAATGCCAATAATAAGGCAGAATGAAGAATTAAAATCTGTCTTAGAGATCCCAGAGTCATTCATGCAGGAAATGGTATTTGAACTTGGCCTAAAAGACTGCTTAGACTTCTACAAGCAGAGATGAGGGAGGATTATAAGTCATCAGAAGGGAAGGTATTCCTGAGGAAGAAACTCCAAGGGTTTTGTTCATAAGACAGTCAGTGTTGGAAGGAATTGTTAGTGCAGGGTTTGCAAAACAAAATGCCTGCAGGGAAGCTACAGGTCAACTGGTATGGACCAGTATAATGGGCCTACCAGTTATTCTTGGCCAGGTCTAGACTGACTAGCTATCACATGTTTTTATTATTTAGTCCCTGGGGCATATGGGTTGTTAAATATTTTGAGTATCATCCCTGCTAAGGAACCAGGCAAGAAAACTGAGTGGCTAAGTATATGAAATAAGACATATATAAAATAGGCAGCCAGGAAAACAAAAAAATAGGTAGATACATAAATATGATAATGGTGATGAAGAGACAGATAGATGGATGGATAGATCATGATAGATAGATAGACAGACAAACAGACAGATAGATAGATAGATAGATAGATAGATAGATAGATAGATAGATAGATAGATAGACAGACAGATAGATAGATAGATAGACAGATGGATAGACAGACAGACAGACAGATAGATAGATTAGATAGATAGATAGATAGATAGATAGATAGATAGATAGATAGATAGATAGATAGAGATACATAGATACAGGGAGAGAGAGAAGGATGGATGGATGGATGGATGGATGGATGGATGGAGTTAGATGTAATACTTAGCTAGTTATAAACATATATAAAGCCCCAAAGCATAATGTTAAGTGAAAAAAGCAAGATGCAGAATGAAATTTAAAATATAATAAAATTCCCCAAAATTAAAACACATACAGTTTATGGAAACATAAATCTATATGTAAAACTTAACAGATTAGGAATTAAGCATAAGAAAAAAAACACATGAAATTCATGACCATAATTGCCTGGTTGGGAGAAGGTGAGGTGTTGAAGGCAATAGGGAAGAGGAAATTTAAACATTATCTGTAATGTATTCATTCTTATGTTAAAGCAATAATATTTGAAGACATGTTGTTAGCAATAACCAAACGTTAACAATTGTTGATTCTAGGTAGTGGGGACCTGGGTGATTATTACCTAGTTCTTTATTTTTTAATTTAATTTTATTTTGAGATGGAATCTTGCTCTGTTGCCCAGGCTGGAGTGCAGCGGCACAATCTCGGCTCACTGCAAGCTCTGCCTCCTGGGTTCAAGCGATTCTCCTGCCTCAGCCTCCTGAGTAGCTGGGACTACAGGCGTCCGCCACCACGCCCGGGTAATTTTTTGTATTTTGAGTGGAGACGGGGTTTCACCGTGTTAGCCAGGATGGTCTCGATCTCCTGACCTCGTGATCTGCCCACCTTGGCCTCCCAAAGTGCTGGGATTACAGGCATGAGCCACCTTGCCCAGCCTTTTTTGTATTATTTTTAATTTCCTCAAAATACAAATTATAATTTAAGAAAAAGAAAATTGGGAGTGGGGGAGCCTTCAGTATTGTGAGTTTGCTCATTGTTAAGCCTCTGTGCTCTTAGATCAACAGTCATTTATTTCTAGGAATATTTTAACCATCACAGGTAACAAAATTCTCCAGAATTTTCCAGGCACAATTCCAGGTTTACAGCATGTCCATGGTAAGCGCTTTGCTGAATGAATGAACGAATGAATAATGGAGTGACAGAAGAAGGCAGTGACCCCTGCCAGGTAGCTTAGGACAGAAGCCTCCATTGATGGCGAATCAGGTGATAATTCCTCTTGATGATGACCACAAAACTCTTTTTGTCCTGAGATACAGGCCTGGACCTTTTTCTGGTTTCTATTGTGTTCATCCCTTTCTCCTCCATGGGTGCCAAGAACACAGCCAGAGAAGGCAAACAAATGAGGCCAGTAATTTTCAGGACACTCTCAATTCCTTGGCTGGGTCCCAGCAGCAACTGAATATTAAGCACATTAATTCTGACCTCCCTGCCCAAATTCCTTTGTATTGGACGCCTCTCAGGCAAGACAATTTTCCCAGAACTTCAATGCCTATTTCTGTCCAATTAGTGCCAAGTCCTGAGGAAGGCTGCCAATTAATTCAGAGATGCTATACCAAACAAAGATGGTCCTCTCCCATTCTTGATCATGGGATGTACCGATCTGGCAACAACTTCCAGGCTTGGTAGGACACACACTGACTGGAATACGTGATCTCTCTAACACTAACCCTGACTGGCTGGGACAGCCCTCTTACCAAAGAGACGGCAGATACTCTGTGACTGGTCCCCTGGAGGAGCCACTACCATCATCATCACTACAACAAATGAAAACACTTTAGTTTAGGTCAATTTAGGCCTGAAAACCAGGAAGGTGCTTTAATTTTTTTTTTTTTTTTTTTTTTTTTTTTTTTTTTTTTTTTGAGACAGAGTCTCATTCTGTCATCCAGGCTGGAGTATAGTGGCGCGATCTCAGCTCACTGCAACCTCTGCCTCCGGGGTTCAAGCAATTCTCATGCCTCAGCCCCATAAGTAGCTGGGATTACAGGCGTGCATCACCACGCCCAGCTAATTTTTCTATTTTTAAGAGTTGGGGTTTCACCATGTTGGCCAGACCGGTTTCGAATTCCTGACATCAAGTGATCCACCTGCCTTGACCTCCCAAAGTGCTGGGACTACAGACATAAGCCACCACGCCCAGCCTCAAATTTTTTACTCTACTGCCAGCAAGCTGAGGTGGACAAGTGCCACCGGATTCAGTTTCAGGGAGAATGTCAACCCTACACATTCTTTGACTTTCACAAAGGGGAGTGGAAGCCGTGAACTGGAGGTGCCTTTTAATGGCCTCTGAAAGGCAAAACTGAGCACCTCCTCCCAACAGAAACATCACTGAGAAGCATCCAAATAAGAGATAAAGCCCCTCACAAACCAGAACAACCCCTTGCTGAGCCTAAACTGGTCTTTAATTTGCTTTATTAAAAAAAAAAAAAAAAAAAAGAAGAATCACAAACTCACGCTTCTCAGAGGTATCATATAAAACTGCCTGAGTTTGTTCGCCCAGGACTGACCCCAGTGATTCCAATTGATTCAGTAGCTGTGGCATGGGGTCCTAGAATGCGTGTTTTGAAAATGTTCCAAGAGATTCCAAGGCATAAAACCTTGGTAAAGCTCCATGAAACCAATATACTCCAACGGTGTGGCTGGCAAATGAAAATCAAAACCTTTTCTTTCCTTCCTCCCTGCCTCCCTCTTTCCCTTCTTCTTCCCTTTCTATCTTCCTTCCTTTTTTCTTGCTTTCTTCCCTCTTTGTCTTATTTTTTCCCTTCTTTCCTCCCTCCTTCCTTCAATTCAACAAATATGTATTGAATTTCTCTTATTAACTAAAACACCAATTGCTCTCAAACTTTACCAAGAACTAAAGCTTTATTTGGCATCTGACACAAGTTCTCAGGCCTTTTTCTGACAATATGAAACAACCTAGTCCACCTCCCTTAAAAAAAAAAAAATCCTTACCCTTTTGCTTAATGGTATGACCACCTAGACATAAGGCAGAAAGGCCTTTGGAATCATTTTTAGAAGACAAATGGTAAAGAGCAAAGGCCCTAAAGTCAGACAGACCTGGTTTTGAGTCCTGGATCCACTACCTAGCTGTGTATCTTTAGGCAAGTTTCCTAACCTCTCGGAGCCTCAGTTGCCTCATCTGAAAATGCAAGATGAGATGGGTTTCCATGAATGTCTGCCTCAACAGATGATAACTGACGACCAGATGGCCTCTCACCTATCCAGGGACAATCAAAGTCTCCTACCCTCCTTTAAACGCAGTTCTGCCACACAATTACAGAATCCAAAGCTTTCGGGAGAGGCAATTCAATACTGCATTGAATACTTAATATTCAATACTGAATTGCTTGGGGTTACCTGGAATAGGTTAAGATTCGAATTTCATCCACCTGGTGAAACAGAAGCTCCAAATAGAAAATTATCTTAATAATAAAAAATAAATTTACTCTGGACTTTCTCTGTGCCCACCAATATGCTAAGTGTCTTACATAGATGATCTCAGTTAATCCTCAAAACAGGGA